>NC_053487.1:28569963-28889618 GCF_015227805.2 Hirundo rustica | reverse complement strand
CCTGAAAGCTAAAATATCATAAAAGCCAATCTGGAATTCTTCCTGGTCTATTTGTGCAGAAGACATATCTGAAGCCAAAACCCCTCCAAATTATCAGCCATCACACCCACCTACACTGCAGGACTGCATGTTAATTATTCTGTGCTCCAAATGACTGGTGCAGGAATTCAGCCTCCCCATAGACAGAAAAAGGGAAGGCTGTGTGGAACGAAGGTGTTTGGTATCACAGGAGCCTCTCGTTGGGATGGCTGATGCACAGTGCACAGAAGGAGGAGGAGGATGTTTGCTCTCTGCCATTTATTGCATTGTGAATTTGCATTGTGGATACCATCAGCAGAGGCCATCACCAAATTCTTCAAGTCACAAGGTCAGGGCTGGGTTTGTTGAATGTTTCTCTCACCATAGGTTGAATATCCTGCAGCTACCCTACAGCAGTTTATTAAAACAATCACAGATTTTGTTCACATGGACTTAGTGCTAGAGGCATGAGTAAACAGCAAGAAAAGAAAAATTAACTTTGAAAAGTATTAAAGAAAAGCATTGTGTACTTGGGAAACTTGGAAAATGTTCTTATATATGAGCATGTAATTATATTCCTTGTGATCAATGACAATGTGTATGGGATTTAGCCTTTATTTTCTCTGCTTAATGAAAATTGGATTTTTTTTCCCTCCATATCCCAATTTCTTTCAGAACTATAATGTAGCCCAGGATTCCATTTTATAATCATGAATTTTTGAAGAAGCCTGGTTAAGGCTCCAGAGTAGTGATTTTCTGCACCAGTGAGCCTGCCTTTTTTTATTAACAGAGATTGATTTTCTCCAGCTTGGCATGTGAAGTTCCAGGGTGTATCCTCTGGACCATCACCCTGTAATGTGCAGTGGTATCAACAGCACAAGATGGGAATACTTCAACTTTAAGGTTATCAGGTATAATAGCTTTTAGATCACCAGTGTGAGAAGTCTGAAGAAGCCTGGATTCCCTGAGCCACCAAAAGTCATTTGCTGCAGCAATGGAAAATGGCAATTACCTTAAAGCAATGCATTTATTATCAGATATAGCACATTTCCTCAGACAAGTTCCAATACCACAGAGCTGTCCATTTTGCTGGAGTTTACTTCTGAGGAATGCTGGTGATGTCAGTGGGAGCAGCTCCCAGTCCGTGAATATGTACAGATCCTGTGGGGCTGTTGGACCATGTAATTATGATTGTACACAAAATTTTCAGTCACAGGAAAAGACATCCAGAAAGCTGTGGGGGCTTTTGAGGACAGATGCTGCATTAGCTCAAGGAGGAACACAACTTTGGCTACGCCCTTTCCAGGTGAGTTTTCACAGACTTTGCAGGTAGCCCAAAGCCCTCAGGAGGAGCTGTGAGGCTGAACTAACTGCTACCAGACAAATGCCAGCTAATGAACAGGGATTTGTGGAACTGTGTCATTCCCCTGGAGGTTGCTTCAAGGTACGTGTATTGGCCATACAACCATGGAAGGAAGAAAATTAGATCAAAAATTATATAGAGAAGAGACACTGAATTTATTCAGGAAAACAACTGAGAGGAATGTCAAGATTTGTCTTTACAAACAAGTCCTGGGTCTGCTAGTAGATAAAATTAGCACTGAGAGATAAGAGAAACAATGGGAAGGATTCTACTGATTGATGAATGGAAAAGAATATTTGCCTTTACAAACAAATTGTAGGTTTGTTTATAAATTAAATTGGATATCGAAAGATGAAAGTAACAATGGGGAAAACCCATAAATCCCATAAGAATTAAAAATTAGGGGGGTTATACATTAAAGGGGAATCTTAGGTCTTAGGCATTTTGGGAAGTCTGTACCTCTCAAGTACCTTAGCCAATGGGGAAAGAGAGAGGGAAATGCGGCCAGGAAATTAGGATAAAAAGGAGGCTGCGTCCTCCGAAAAACTGAGAGACCCCAGGGGAAATGGCCCATGGCCTCTCCCTTTATTTGAATAAAGTAAAAGGACTCCTCTGTCTCCTTTTTGGACACAAACCTCTGGTGTTCGTGGATTAATTTTCCTAACACAACTTAATGACAGGAGTGATAGGAAGGCAAAGTTTTCTGGAGAGTGATCTCAAAGAACTCCATAGAATAGATTTTCCTTATTGCTAGTGCAATAAACAGGAATTTATCAAGTGAAACATAAATGGTCAGTGGTGTGTAAAATTATTTAGTGTGAAGCTTCTGTGGGAGCCCAAGGAAGCAGCTGGATAATCAGTATCTCCAGAGAAAGATTTCAGGTTGTCACCAGGTATTCTCTGAATCCATGAGAAAAGCATTGAAAAGAGCCTTTAATGATTCCCTTGGAATCATTCCTTTGCCCAGAAAATGAAATGTACAAATTCAGGGAAAAAATGCCCGCAGTGAACGGAAGTAGAAAACATATTAATTACAAATAGAGATTCAGAGGTATGAATTTTGTTCATTACTTTTTCTATCCTTATCAATGACTCAGTTGTGCAAATGTCTCCAAGTCATCTCTGCCCAGGTTTTTAAGTGGCATTTAGGCCCATCAATACCCAACTATTTAAAGATGGGTGAGTCACCTCAGTGTGCTCTGCCCATCAGGATGTGCTGCCTGATGGCCCAAGGGAAACTACTCAGTGACTGTAAACAGTGCTGGGATTTAATTGAGACAGAAGCTATGCATAATCATGTTATTGTTCCCCTGTCTTTTGGTGATGCTTCACTTTTACAATTGTGTTGATTAACCAAAGCATTCCTTAACTGTGGCAAGAGAACTAAGGCATGATACATACAGAAAGAAGGTACTCTTCTGATTACTGCAGAGGAAATTAATCCTGCTGGATAAAACCTGTAATGGGGCTTAAAACTTCTGCAAGATGTCCAGGAGTCCACCTCAGAGATGTCAAACACAGGTCCCTGTCCTAATCCATCCCACCAAGTTTTGACATACAATTTACTTGGTATGAAGAAGAAGGGCACAAGATCCACTTTATCCCAAATTTTTCTCTTCTGCATCATGTTCACCTCTGATGATGCTGGAATCATTGTAGAGGGAAACCTCTGCCATTACCTGAATTATCAAGTCTTATTTTAATACATTCTAATGCTTGCACCTACCCTCTTAATTTCTGCAGCTTTAGGAGAGATCCTGCCTTGGCCTGGAGGACAACTCAAGTCACCTGAAGCAGCAGAGGCAGCTGCAGCAGGTCCCTCTGTGTGCAGGTATCTGTGTGTAATAAACACCCTGATACCACTGGAGCTAGAAGATCATTCCAGCAGCCTGGGACTGTGCCAGCTGCTGAATTGTGCTCCCATTGAAAACTACCAGAAAACTCCCTTCTCCTCTCAGTAGTCTCAGTTTTCCCCAGAGCAGCCAATCCTTTTTATAATTTTCTTAAGCTCATTATCTTTGTTCCCTGCCACAGCAGCTTTCACAGGTGAATCCAGAACTGCAGAAAACATATTTAAAATGTGTCTGCTGATGTTTTTATCATAAGCACAATTTTTTTTTTTTACAGCTTTCTTCTCTCAGCTTTTAATTTTGGAAAACAGCACATAAAAGTACTCAGCGTGCCTCTTCTGTGCCATTCATTACCCCACATCTCTCCATTGTGCCTCTGCTTATTCATCTGTTGTCTTAACTAAGCAGGCCTAATCTTTTTAAATCTCTTCTCATATGAAAGTTTCTTGGTGCCTTTAATCATTTTCATTACCCTTCACTGAATTCTTTCTTTTTTTTTTCTTTATAATTTCCAGAACTGAAACACAACATTTAAGAAGAGGCTGCACCACTGAGTTGCATAACAGAGGTAAGATGTTTTCAGCCATTTGTCTTATGACAAAGTAAAATGGACTGTTACTCAACCTCACCATTGTGCATTTGTAGAAAATTTCTCTATCTTTTAAGTTGTGTCTCTGATAAATATAGCCCAATTTTATGGTATTTCTGACCTTCTGATTAGTCAGTGTACCCAAGCTTAAATACTAAAGGAAGGGAGAAAGATGTAAAAAGCAGCTCAAACAGCTTTCTTGCCCAGAACTAGAGCAGAGAGCCCCAAAGATGCTATGCAACCTATTTCATAACTAATCCATTATTACACAGATAACCTGCCAGACACTGCAGTCAGATTTCTAGCAGTTTTAATTGACGTTGAATCCTGGTATTGATGTCAATTATAACTGCTAGAAATCAAATCTCTCCAACACAGTTGTTGACCAGAATGTCCTCAACTTAAGTGTGCCATTTAAGTGTGTGCTTTTTAAAAAAGAACTAAGTTGAAACAAATCCCTTTAAAGTGTGGGAATCATCTCCTGCTCTCAGTCATAGACAGCCCTTCATCCCAATTTGAATGGCCAAGCTCTGAGCCCACTGCCATTTGCTGGACATGGCCCCTGGCATCTCACAGGCCACAAGGAGGCAGAGGCTCAGCACAGCACAGCTGCCCTGTTGTCAGGGTTTGCTTGTGGTTTGTGGCTTTGAGAGGTGTCCCTCAGCTCCTCCTTTGACTCTGAAGAGGATGGGCAGCAGTGCTGGGCACTGCATTGTTGTAATGCATTAATTGGGTTTATATTTCATCAGATTTGTAATGTTCTTTTCTATCTGCCCTTGCCCAGCAGTGCCCATCCCCCACACTGAGATGTAACCTAACCCCGTTCCTCCCACTTATCACTGATTGGGTGGTGCCTCTGGGTCCTGCTTATGGGCCCTGCCCCCTGGGGGAAAAAGCCACGGTGGGGGAGGGGCCAGGTCTCTCTGGCATCAGCGAGTCACTGGGAAAGGTCTCCAGCAAGCAGAGCAGGACTTAAGAATAAAAGCTGTAATACCCTACCCGGTGCTAGAGAGCAGACTCTTCTTTTGCCAACGGCAGCCGTTTAATCTCATGGGGAAACTACAACTGGTGCCTTAACGTGGGACTTGAAGCCACAAGGGGCTCCAAGAAAGCTGGAAGAACCACTCGGGGAGCACGTGGCCAAGGAATCTCATGCAGGCACATGAGTCACAAAACGTAGCCCACCCATGCAGAGACAGTCCCGTCAGGCTTGGCGTTCGCTGTGGAGTCTCCGAAACACAGGATTCCACAGGCCAGGGCTACAGTTTTCTCCCTTGGACTCAAAAACCCCATCGGAGCGCTGCAAAAAAGACCCCCGAATGGCAAGCAGCTCCCAGAGAAGGTGACCACATGCTCGTGGAAAGATGACCCTGGGATCAGAGACTGGAAACTCTTTTTGCACCAAAAAGGGTCAGTTTCAGGCAAAAGGAGCGGTTGGGAAAGAAAGGAAAGGAACGCTGGAATTTTGGTGAGTATTACTTTCGGTTTTATATGGGAAAATCTTTTTCAGAGGTGGGATTCCTCAGGGAAAAGGGTTTTATCCTCTATTGGGGAAGGTTTTGCTTTCAGAATAAACCTTCAAGGTGCTTTAAATAGCACGCTTCTCTCGACAGCCTTGGGGGGGGGGGGGGGGGGAAAAGAAACTGTTTCCCCTTTTGGCTTTTTTTCTCTCCAGCAAGTTTTTTTTTCCTTTCAGTCTCTCAGTGACAATAAAGAGGACACAGAAACTCAAAATCTGAGCCAAAAATGGGTGCTAGGCTGTCTGTTCCTCACAAAAGAGTCTATTACCACATTTTATATACCTTGAATAATGACGAGACCCATTATTCAAAGAAACAGCTGAAAAAATTAACTCTGTGGTTATTTGCTCAGTTTCCACACTTATCATTAGAGCAAATAAGCTCCCCAGAATTCTGGGAGGCTATAACAAAAAAAAATAGTTGAATCTGGCTCCTCTAACAATAAAGAAGATGCAAATTTTGCCTTTTATAGCTTAAAAATTAAGTTTGCATTGCAAAAGCAAAATAAAAAGGAAAAAGGACCAGTTCTTTGTGAATTTTCCCCAGTTTGTACCTTTGCAGGCAGTCTGAGTGCTCAAACCTCCCATCTCGGTAGTCCCCGGGTGGGGGGGGGGGTCACAAGATGGAGGGGATTCCTTTGTCCAAAACGGCCAAAGCCATGTGCTCCTGAGCCATGAGGAGTCTCTCCCTTTGTCTGACTCCTCCTTCCCTTTGGTGCTGCCCCTGGCACCACCCTCTCCTCTGACTCTGCTCCCTACCCTCAAACCTCTGCCCTCCGACTCCTCCCTGTGTGACTCAAGCCTCCAGCCCCTCCCTGCCCCTGGTTTCCACGGTTTCCCCGCCCACAGTCCCAGTTCCCATGCCCCGGAGTGAGGAGGGGGGGAGCTGGGAACCCGGAAGCAGGAAGCGATCCTGACTTTTCTGCCACCCCTTTCACATATCAACAATCAAAAAGAAGGAGTGCTGTCCACAGTAATCGGGACCCCTTCCCCCAACAAGCAATTCAGGGTTTATGCAAAGCTCAGGCCAAATTCAAATATGAAAAAGAATACTTTTGCAACTGTTTAAAAGCAAATTTAGGAAGAAATACTACAGCTCCCTTTGACCTCCAAAAAGATTTACTTCCGGAGCTTTGGCAAAATCCTGAAACGGCTCTTGGTAATAAGAATGTGCCAATTCAATTAGCAATCCAGCCCGATAGGTCTTTCCAACCTTACAGTAAAATAAAGCAGCTTCCATCAGAACCTTTAGTAACATTTGTGGAGCGATTAACATGAGCTATCAAGTTACAGGTTAAGAATGAAGGAGCCCAGGAACAGGTCCTGGAGGAGATGGCTCTGGCCGATGCAGACGAACAGTGCAAGGCAGCCATCCTCAGCCTGTCCACAGAACCAGCTCCAACTTTACATGACATGCTCCAGGTCTGTGCCAGGAAGATTCCCTTTATAAAGGCTCATCAAAACCACAATTCCAGAGTCAAGCCACCACAAAAAGCTGCTGCAGACACCATGCTTCGTGTACCATGGCCACTGCCCAAGAGAGGAACAACGTGTCTCCTGTGCGATCAGGCTGGACATTGGGCATCTCAATGCCATTTAAAGAAGCCATTTCTGGACTTTCGGGACAATGGGGGTGGGAGGTCTCAAAGATCTAAAGGGAATTTTTCAAAGAAACTAGATAATGTAAATGTTAAACTAAATAATCCTGCTTTAACCAGTTCTGCCTTTCAGCAAGAGTCACCAGATATGATAGTAAAGGATCTTGTGACCAGAGAAACAAAAAGTCCTCATGATCAGGTCACCTGGGGTCATGGGTACGCCTATGTGTCCACTCCCCCAGGTCTCAAATGGGTGCCAGCTGAGTGGGTGAAACCTTTAATCCCCAAAACTGCGAAACCACCTGCAGAGGCTCCACAAGTGGCCAGTGCTGCCTGGAGGAGGAGAAAGTGCTGAACCTTCTCCTTCTAATTATCATTATTCCTTGACAGTGTCTTTCTAAACAGTTTGCACTAAAGGTCATTTTTCTTCTGCAACTTTAAAGGTACTCAAGGTCCGAACTCTGAGCATCTCCCACAAACCGAGCCTTCATCCTTCTTAATTTAATAAGAAAAGGGGAAATGTTGTAATGCATTAATTGGGTTTATATTTCATCGGATTTGTAATGTTCTTTTCTATCTGCCCTTGCCCAGCAGTGCCCATCCCCCACACTGAAATGTAACCTAACCCCGTTCCTCCCACTTATCACTGATTGGGTGGTGCCTCTGGGTCCTGCTTATGGGCCCTGCCCCCTGGGGGAAAAAGCCACGGTGGGGGAGGGGCCAGGTCTCTCTGGCATCAGCGAGTCACTGGGAAAGGTCTCCAGCAAGCAGAGCAGGACTTAAGAATAAAAGCTGTAATACCCTACCCAGTGCTAGAGAGCAGACCCTTCTTTTGCCATCGGCGGCCGTCTAATCTCGTGGGGAAACTACACTGCATCACCAAACAAGCCCTGGCACTTTGACATTCACATTATTATTATTAAACTATTTACACTTTGTAGTAAGTAAGTGAGCTAAATTAATTGTGACAAATATCAAATATCCTGGGTTTCTGAAAGTAAGATGTCTGTGTCTTTGCAGGCTACCTGAACATTATGAGCTAACCAAAATGCAGTTGGCCCAGCCTCCCCAGCATGGGGAGCTCCCCACCCAGGCTCAGAGGGAGCAGCAGGGCTGGTGAGAGGAGAATAGGATTTACTGCTGGATCCTGGATACAGGACAGTAGCCTGGGAGATGGAAGAGAGCTCCTGTGGACTGACACCCATGAATTCATGCACATTTATCTTAAAGGGCTGGAAAACAATAATCAAATCAGTGTTTGCAGCAAGCTCTAAATCTGTCTTAAATTACAAGCAGGGACATGACCCCTTTTGCAGCAGATACTCCTGAATTCTATGGAAAATCAAGAAAGCATACAAAGCTTTTTCTCTTTTGGGGAAGAGCAGCTGAATAAACAAGAGTCAGAACAAGTGTGGACAGTGCTCTAACATGCCTCCTGTGGGAGCAGTGACCGCAGGGAATCCTGTCTCTGTGCTAACCTGCAGCCTACCTGATTGCCTGTCTGTACAATTCAGGTGGGTAAATTGATGTGAAAGTGATCCCCTGGTTCTTTGCTGACCTGCTGAGGTGCCATCCTGTGTTCCTGATGGGAAACTCGAGGACCAGAGCTCTCCCACCCACAGCTGGGTGTAGGAATCCACTTTCACACCCAAGCAGGTGTTTTCATATAGGGAAAGGTTTAAGACTCACCCTTTGCTGCTCATATAAGGTAAAGGACACAGAAACTTGATGCTCTTTTCCCAGTAATTGGCCAGGTGCCAAGCAGAATTGGATGCTTAGACCTGTACTTCAGCTTGTTGCCAATTTCATTGGGCAAAGTGCCACAAAGCCCATCTAGACCATCAAGTACTTAAAAGACTGCACAGAGGAGCTCGATTGCTTTTTTGGACATCCTCAGCCGGTGTAAGAGTGTTCTCTACACTATGTTCAACTTATATTTCTTTTGTTTGATATTGTTTGTTATTTTTGTCATTATTAAAACCTTTTATTTTACAAAGCATGTCCAGAGAAATTGTCTCGCTATTATAAAGCCACTCTGACAAGTTGCAGGTCAACCCTCAGACTTGATACATCTTCATGGGGCTCATTCCACTCTGGCCATGTGTAAGATTGTATCAGCTGGGCAGCAGCTCTCCCAAGGACACCCTCTGTTCTGCCTGGACCTCCCCAAACCTCCAGCAGCCTCTTTGCTGACATTGAAGAAGAAAAATGGGGTCTGCACCAGAGGAAGAGCTCAGATGCTGCTGAACGAGCTCTTTTTCTGCACACCAGAAATTGTTCAGTGACTGTGAGAGGCTGCAAGTGGAAGATAAATAACAGCAGGAGCTGCAGGAGAAGGAATAATGCTGCCCTACATCAAACAGGTTCCTGCTTGGCTGTCAGCTGAGAGTCTGTTCCACAGGAAAAGCCAGCCCTGCCCTTTGGCTGTGTTCATGTGGATGCACATTTCTGGTGCTCTGGCTCAGCCCATCCCTCAGTCCTGAGAGCCCCCAGCAGTGCCCCAGCCTCTGTGCTTTCCCCACACAGCCCTGGTGTAATAGTCTTAATTTAAAAATACCAGGCAGAAACACCAATTAATGTAGGGGTTTTAGTATTTATTCTCTTTCTGTAGGAGGGAGAGATTAGGAGAAAAAACAAAGAAGGTTTAAGCTTAAAAATGAACAAAAATTAGTTTTATTAACACAAACTAAAAGAATGAAAAAAAGTTGAGAAAAAGAAAACCTAAACTAAAACAGAATGACACTTTAAAACATGCTTCTCTCTTCTTACAAACTATTAACTTTCTTATTAAACAACATAGAAAGACACAACTTGAGATTTTCAGTCAGCTTCACTATTTAGACAATTACTCATTACTTTAGGAGAAGAGTCTCTCCAAAGTTTTTTTTTTTTTTATGAAGACGTTTGCCACAAGACAAAATAGCCCAGTGCTCTTAATGTCACACATCTGCTGCCGCCCGGAGTTTTCGCAGACTGTGATGTTCTATCAGCAAAGCTTCTCAGTGTATCTGGGGTACTATTTATGAATACTTCTTCTAGTCTAAAATCATCTTTGTCTCAAAGGCTGAGACCTCCTTTTAACCCAGGAGCGAGGGCTTTAAAGTTCCCAAATAAATCTCAATTACATCAGTCCTCAATTTTGATTAGAAAAGCATTCTACCCAACAACACTAAGATGCTGCAAAGAACAGTCCATTTCTCCATAGTTTACCTTAGAGAAGTCTCATTAAAAATGTCTACTTCTTCAATCCTATTCCAATATTATTAGTTCTTTCACTTCTAATCTGACTTCATTTGGTGTCTGTTCTACGTACGCTCTGTTTTCTTTCTTCTTTCTCTTAAGGAAGAGTAGTGCTTTAAAAGTTCCATGTTGCTAGGAAAAGGTTAAATCCGCCCGGGCCTGCAAGGGCCACGTGAATGGGCCGGGCTGCATGAGGCTGAAGAAAATGCAAAGCTGTGCTGATGGAGGAAGCTGGTAGATGTCCTTTTTTCCACCCCTTTGTCTCATCCAGGGTGGTCTGGCTTGGAGCTATCACAAAGCTGTAAAAGGGCTTCACCCAGGCTGCTCCCATGCAGGCAGCAGCTCTCAGAAGCCTGGCCGGGACTGGCCCAGCCAGCAATGGTGAGCCCGACCCGGGCTCCCCCTGCTCTCCATGCGGGCAGCAGCTTCCAGAGGCCCGGTGGGCCCAGCCTGGCCGCCCAGAGAGGCAGCAGGGCCCGACCCAGGCCTGCTTGCCACCTATAATGTTATCTCATGGCTGATTCCGAAGCAAGAGAGAAACCGATCTGAAGCAGATTAGTTTTAAATGTCCTTTCCAAAGTTGCATTGACATTTCTTATTGGTCAACTTAGCTGCCAATATCTTAGCTAGATTTTTGATAGGTCCCTGTCCTCCCCCCCCCCCAAGACCACTCCACGGTCATGGCAGGGAAAAACATTTCACATTTCTCTATAACCAGAAAACAAAACTGTGCCAACCCATGATACCTGGGCACTGCCTGTGCTGGAACTGCTGCCTCAGAGCAGTCTCCCCTACAGCAACACTGCCAAACATATTTTGGGAATCCCCTGGAAAGCTTTGTAAAGTAATAAGTGCAGCAGAGTTTTTGGACTGGGATTATATGTGGTGGTGTGAGAATTGTTTTTATTAAGTTATTAAGTTATTTTTGTAAGATTTTTAAGTTATTTTTATAATGGTTGAGTCCACTGTATACCCCTGTGTTCTGCATTGGTTTTCCCCTTATGAGTTAGGACGTTTTCTGTCATTCATTCCTTCCCTGCACCTGTCGCTGTCAATCCCCCCCTCTCTCCTCGTGGTCGCCCTGTCTGTCACTCAGATACCCTTCCCTGGCTTCTAGAAAACTCCGGGAGGGGTGCCGAGTGATAGGCTGGGGCCCGGGAGACCCCCTCCCATCATTTCGTGGTTGGTCCCCGGTTTTAGGGTTCACACCCCCAGTTAACCCCCCGATTCCTGTAACTGGCTGACCGGTTGTCGCCACCCCCGTTTCCACCCCCCCCTTAAAAACTGCCGCGCGCCTGCCCTCACGGTCTCTCCTGGGCAGCAGGTTGCAGCGTGCAGAGCCCCGCGTTCCCTCTGCCTCAATAAACCTACGTTACATCCTGCTCGGGAGAGTCCGCCTTTCACTTAGCTGCCGGGGTTGCTTACGTCATCTACGTGCCCGTCGCTGGCGGTGGGATCCAAGTTCCCACAGGGAGGAAGCGGCGCGCTTGCCTGCCGCTCCGAACATACCACGTTGCCGCAGTGAGACACTGAGCTAGCCTGTGGCTGCGCTGGTCATTGCGATTTCTGGACACTGCGACAATTATATACTAAAAAATAATACCAAATTAACAGGCCTATTAATTAGGCTGTTATTCTGTAGCATTACATTGCAAGCATAATTATTAATATGGATAATGTCAGTGTTGGGAAACTTAAGCAGGACATTACACTCAACAGCAGTGACTCCTTCAGAACCTGATCCAAAATGTATTTTAACCAAGGCAAATATTACCTATGCCTTTACTGCATTTTGGTTAGCTCCTAATGTTCAGGTAGCCTGCAAAGACACACAGACATCTTGCTTTTAGAAACCTAGAATATTTGATATTTGTCACTATTAATTCAGCTCACTTGCTTACTACAAAGTGTAAATATAAAAACTGAGCTTAATAATAATAATGTGAATGTTACAGGTTCAAGGAACTGGTTAGCTCCATCCTGACCAAACTAGCACCTCTGACCAAATGATAATGAGACCTTTCCCAATGAGCTTGATTTACTGAAATCCGCTTTTTAATGCATGCCATGGGTGGATGTTCTTCATACCTCAGTAGGTTGACAGTGCCAGGGCATTATTGGCAGCCAAACCCTGCTTCTTGATACAGAGCAGTGATACTCTTGGGAATTTCTCCACCCTCACTGCTCCTTCAATGATGCTATTGACCATATGCTGCTAAGAGGGACTTAGAGGGATGTTTGTATTAGAGATGGTAGGCTAATTGTAAGATCTGAGAGATTTCAGATGGCAAAAACTTTAATAACAAGATAATAAAGGATTTTACAAGGGAGATGAGATGTAAGAGTGGCCCTTTACTTGAGAGCTGATGCTGACTGGTAGAACACATTTGTTTCAGCAGGTGAAGACCCCACCTACAAAGGGACACATGCAGAGAACAGGCTAAATTTCTCCCTGTAAATGACATACATGCATGTCTTGTAAGCATTTTAAGTTTTGGGGAAGTTTTCCAGCATTTCCTCCTTAACAGGCCTCCAATGAGCCAATGAAGCCAAGAAATAGCCCTGTCCTTCTAGGAGACAGCCTGAGCACACAGATAAGCTCATAAAGCTCTGGTTTCTTTCTCCCACAGTGATATGGACTTTGCACAGGTCTGTCATTTGGCTGGTTTATGACTCCCTGCTGCTCCTGGGCCCTGGAGCCAGACTTTTGGGAGACACCATGCTGCTGTTGTCTAAGCAGCAGAGGAGAAACAGGTCCCTGGTAAAACACTTGCAAACCTAATTTAAGCTTGTGTCTCGGTTTGAAAGACAGGTATCTGCTAGGGAGGGGCGGGGCCTCTCTAGGAATGGGGAATTCTAATCCCTTCCCTCTAAGTTATTATAATTTAGAAAATTAAAGGGGCTTTTCAGGCAGAGGTATGGGGAAAGGAATAACAGTTCTTTACTAGTAAGTATAACAAGGCAAACAAACAACCACAACTACAGCATTAATAATAAACAGAACCAGGAACTTTGAGGAAAGCCCGGGGCAGTCTGATCTCTTGGGACTCTGAGAGCACTAAGCTGGAACGGTGGAAATCCCTGGGCTGGTGGCTGGAACGGCAGGATGTCCCCGGCAGGCAGGGGGATGTGGGGCTACAGCGTAGCACAAAGAGCAGTGCTGAAGAAGCCGTGCCTCCCAGGCAGGGCTGGCCCAACTCCTGCAGGGCAGGCAAAGGAGCTCAGAATTCCTGGGCACACAAGCAGATGATGGTAATCTCACAGGACCGGACTTTCTGTTGACCGTGGACTTCTCCCACAGCAAGCAACAGCCTGACCGTCCTCTCTGATGCCGAGATCAAGAGAAAAAACCAGCCCCCAGCTCCCCCAGCTCTGTCCTTTTCCCTTCCCCAAAACTCATGTGATCTTCCCCCTCCCTCAGCCATGTCTTGTGTGGGTCAAGCACCCTCTAAGCATCAGTACTTTGTCTCTTAGCAACTTATGGGGAAAAGTTCTATAGGAAAAAAACCAACAAACCTAACCCCCAACAGCTTGGAAGACACCCAAATGTCTCTGGGAGGTGCAATTTAAAGCCTTAACCTAAGATAGCCTGGACTGCAATCGCAGATTTCTGGGAATGCTGTGGGACACTTGCTCCATGAATCAAACACTGCAGATTTCTGTATTATAACATTTCAACAGGAGAACTGTTCTGAGTTCTCTCACAATGAAAAAATTAGAAAAACACTACATTCAGACATAGGTATTGTAATAAATACGATAGACCAAATTCAGTAAATCAAAATTTAGAATTTTATTTTGAGACAAAATAACAGTCTCCGATAGCCACAATTAAAAGGTCAGCGTCGAACCCCGGGGTTTCGGCACTGGGTGAACACGGTAACACACTCTGTCAGTATGTCACCCCCCAAGTTCACATTTTTGGTCTGGGGCTGTCGACTTTTATACACTGGTCCGTGGAGAGAAAATCAGGATCCTAAGGCTCCCTCTTCCGAGGCAGCTTCATTAGATATTCATGTTTGGGTTCTGGCAGGTTGAATGGATTTGAGCTGAAAAACAATGTCTTGATTGCTGCGTCCGGGGACGGTGTAGAGATGTTAATGTCGGGCGGGGACAGATAAGATATCGATCTGATGTAATCATTCGGTCCTCCGGGTTCTCCATCTCCCTTTTCCGTCCTTTTGTGTTCTCCTCTAACGATTCCCGGCAGAAGTATCCTCGTGTCCCTTTTCGTGTAATTCTTGGCATAGTTTTCTCGTGTCCCTCCCGTGCAATCTTTTAGCAAAAGAATTCCTTTTGCCCCTCTCCGTGCTGCTTCAGTCCCAATTAACCCGTTGTATACTCGATTAGAAATAAAACTTGCAGTTTACAGAGAACGAGTTACATATTATAACATTTAACACGAATTAACTTTAGGACATATATCACAGGTATGACCACTACATGACAGACCTCTGCACCAGCAAGTCTCTCAGGCTTCCTGAGAATTTGAGTCAAAGAACCATTTCAATTTCCATTTCCATTTCCATTTCCATTTCCATTTCATTTCCATCTCCATTTCTTGATTTAGAACTAAACCTTGTATCTCTGCCTCAGAAAGTTTTAAGCACAGTTAAAGAACTGGTACTGAGATGTTATTTTGAGGAACTAAGGATTTTTAGGAAAGTTAAGATAATAAGTTGCTGAATTAGCTGAAGTAGATAGGTAATCTTTGTTCACAGTTAACAGAAGCCAGATCTTAGATAAGCTACCCCGGATCTTGTAACTCATTTCTTGTCAGGTTTATGTTTATGTAGTTGTGCTTGTAATGAAAAACAAAATGTGGTAAATAGGACATAAGATAGCTGCAGATTTCCTGCTTAAAGGACCCATTGAACACAAGAAACTGTAAGTTCTACCAAGGATTCATTTGTCATGAATGCATTGAAACGGTAGAAAGATCAGGACGAGGAAGACTCATCTTACTTCCTCATTTTGGGTGACCCCTCCCCAAAATAGACCCCCAACTCATTTTAAGAAACAAAGTACGCATGCTTAATAGCCTTTTTGCCAATTAGCATAAGAAGCGAGGAATGGGAGATGACAGAGGTATGAATATGATATGAATTTGTATTTTGGATATTCAACACTTTTGTAAATAAAAGGCTTTGTAATTACCTGTGAATTTTGCAGTGTGAATTAGGGAATTATCCCACGTGCTGCCCGGCCGTAATAAACATACACTTTCTAACTTTAAACTGTTAGAGAGTTTTGTCCGTCACAGTTGGGTATCGATACTAGATCAATACCCATATTTCTTTAATAAGTCATTTTGGCGAGCCAGCCAGGAGACTGCTCTCTCTGGCCGTGGGGCCAGCGGGGTCCAGGACCCCTCTGGGTGCCCACCCGGAATTTTCTGGGAAGAGGGCTCCTGTGGTCCTGCTGACCACCCAGGGAAAGACCAGAACCTGCTGGAACTACAGACAAAAGGTATGTTTATATTTGAAAAGAGGTACCTTGGTATAGGTGGTTGGTAAGACACTGAGAGACGTCTCGTGCACAACATACGCCTCTTGGGTTTGTTTGTAAAAGTTGTGACAGCTCTGCGGAGCCTGGTGTCAGTGGTTTGGTAGTCCATGTCCCATAGTGGGGACAGCAGCAACCTGTCTTTGTTGTGTCATCTTGCAGTTTAAAGGTGCCTTGGTAGTCCGTGTCCTGTAGTGGGGACAGCGGTAACCGTTTTTTTTTTTTTTTTTGCTGTGTCATCTTGCAGTTTAAAGATGACTTGGTAGTCCGTGTCCCGTGAGGGGGCAGCAGCGGCAGTAAAATAACCGGTGTTGTTGTTGTGTATTAGGAGCAGTGGTGGCTCCGGTTATAGTTTGTGGTTTAAAGGTACCTTGACAATCCATAATCCGTGTGGCGAGCCCGTGCTGGGACGCAAAGGGTCCTGTTGTGGATCCCGGAAAATCCTGATTGCGGCCCCGAGTGCACTGGGTGTGTGTGGTGTGAACGGATCCATGTTCTGTGGTCTTGTGGTTTTGTGTGTTTGTGTCTTCAGGTGTGGAAGAATTATTGGTGCACCGTATGTATCGTGGTCTGTGGGAGTTTGTGTAAGCGTTTTGATTTGTGTGATGTTGGAGTGTGTTAGTAACCTGTGTCAGTGTTTTTTAGGAGTTTTGCAAGCTTGAAGTTGTAAAAGCCTTTTGAATTCCCCGCCTGATCAGCGGAGGGATCCCTCTGTTTGCAAGAGCGGAAGGATTTAAAGTGTTTGTGTTGTATCCAGATTGTGTGCTGGAGGGGAATTAGACTGTGTGTGAGCTTGAACAGCGTGTGCTTTCGGCAACAAGATTTTGCTGACGTTTTGTTAGGTGAAAAAAAAAGCATTTGTGTAAGTTTAAATCATTTATTTTTGAACTAAAAGGAACAAGCAGCGTAAGGAGGTTTGAAACCTGAGCCAGCCCCAGCAATCGTGGGGGGGTGGTTTGTTTCCCTGGCAACCGCAGGGGAATCCAGGCTCTGCAGCCTCAGGCCGCGTCTCTAAACTCCCTGTAAAACCCTAACAAGTTCTTTTGGCAAGTGAGTGTTTTAGTTAAAGGAAAAAAAAAAAAAAAAGAAAAGTTTTTTGCTTGTTTGTGAAGCTTGCAGTTGCTAGAGTGTGTGGTAATATTTTAAAGTCCTGGTGGTGTAGTCCCTAACCACAGAGTGGAGAGGCAGCATGGGATCAGGGTTATCCCCCCCCCCCCCGCCACCTCCTTCTCACGGAGGGATTTGTGTGTGGTGTCCCGGCCGAAATCCGTAGGATTTTTCAGCGAGACCTTGTTGAAACTTCTGGTGGAGTGTTACCCTGGTTTTTCTGAGCCTTTTGATTTTCTTAAATGGAGTCAGATCTTTTTAGTTATTGTACAATATTAAGAGCAGTTTTCTACCTTTTCCCACAGATGTAACATAAACAAATCCTTTGTTTTTCATTCTCTGTCCTTTGTTTGCATATTTCTAACCTGAAAACAATTGTAACTGACAGTTGGTTTAGCCACTTGGCTGAGGGGTGAAAAACCCCAGAAGCCAATCTTCTGCTAGACCCACAAATGTATAAAAAGTAAGAAATAAAGCAAAGAGGCTCTCTCTCCGCCCTGTCTCAGCTTTGAGGTGGACGGAGAAACCTCTGCTCTGCAAAACCTCTTGTCTGCGTGTGGCTGCTTGTGTGTCTCGGTGACAGTGGAGTGTGTTTGGGGTCGTGAGGGACCCCTGGCTATTTTCTTTGCGAACCTAAAACAGTTGGTGTTTGGAGTTGGGTCTCTCTAAGAAAAGGCTTTGATAGTGTGCAGAAAGCAGAGAGCCCAGAACCTATGCCCAGAGCTAGCAGAAATAGCCGAGAAATTTTTGGTGCTGAGATACGCAATTGAAGTAGTCTACTTTGTGTTTTGTAACATCTTGGACCAAAAGGGATTCTAAACATGGGGGCAAATGAGAGCAAAGAGATTCCCAGAGGAAGCCCTTTAGGGTGTATCTTAACACACTGGAAAGAACTGGTGGGCTGTGATGGTACCGAAACTAAGAGGGAGCTTGCTGAGCTTTGTACACAATGGTGGCCATTATATAAACTTGATGAAGGTGTGAAGTGGCCAGTAAACGGTACACTGGACTATGAGACATTATTACAATTGATGCTTTTCCTTCGGCATGAACAAAAGTGGCAAGAAGTAGCTTATGCTGATATGTTTTTCACTCTCAGGAATCATCCCGAGTGGCAAAGGGATTGTGGAATGAGGTCACCATCTGATCCTTTAGTATTAGCCCTTGAAAAGGATAATAAAGCTACTAAAGGGAAGCCCAAACGGTGTTGTCATGCCTGCTCGATAAATCAGAGGTGCACACATCCTGAAAAAGTATACCAAGCAGAGGCTTTGGAACAAGAGACAGAAGACGTACTTAAGCCACCCCCTAGGAGGCAGGAAAGGAGGAGGGTGGTGGGGGACACAAATTCAGAACCATCATTGACTCCAACCCCCCCACTTCATCTTTAGCTTCATCTTCCTTTGGGAGGACAGCAATTGAGGTAGGGGTTTCTCCACCCACTCCTAAACCCCGGGAACCACCCAGATTTTATCCACCACTGCCTAGCAGTGACAGTGAGTGGGATGAACCTGAACCCCTCCCACCAGGTCCTAAGATTCCCTCACAAGGACCTATAGCATCAAAGACACGAAAACAAACCAGAGAGGTCATACAAGCACCTCTAAGACAAGCAATAACCTCTGATGGGGAAACAAAACTGATTAAAGTTCCCTTTTCCTCAATTGATTTAGAAATTTGGGAAAGGATTGCTAAGGGCTATTGAAGTGATCCAATAGGGGTTGCTAAGAAAATGAAGTTTATGATTAAGCAGCATTCACCTGATTGGGCAGATCTGCAACTGCTACTTGATGCCTTAACAGAAACTGAGAAGCAATTAGTTTTAAAAGTGGCTGGGGATCTGGCTGGGGATGATTGTAGGACAACACAGGAGGATGTTAAAGACATATTTCCCCTTCAAGACCCAGGTTGGGATCCTAATGATGATGAGGGGATAGGATGGTTAAAGAGATAGCAAGAACTGATAGTAAAAGGGTTAGAAAGAGCAATCCCCAAACCCATAAACTGGTCAGCCTTATATGCTATCAAACAGGGCCCCTCTCAAACACCTTCTGAATTTCTAGATCACCTGCGAGACGCAATGCGCCGACACACCACCCTGGATCCTGGATCTGATGAAGGAACGCAGCAATGAATAAATTTATTTTTAGGACAATCCACAGGAGATATCAGGCGGAAACTCCAGAAGACCCGGGGTCCAAACAGCCGGAATTTAGAAACTTTATTAGATGAGGCCTGGAGAGTTCTTAGTAACTGGGAAGAAAGGTATAAACAAGGGATGAAGAAACTAGCAGCAGTAGTAAAAGAAGGAGAAAAAGGAAAACATGGACAAGGTCCACCAAAACAAGGACCACCCCGACCAGGAAAAGATCAATGTGCATTTTGTAAGAAATTTGGTCACTGGAAAAACCAGTGCCCAGAATTAAGAAAGGGTAATGAACATAGAAAAGGTGATCAGAAAAAAGGAAAAAGTAGTTGCTCATGTAAAGGAGGACTGAAGGGGACCAGAGGGCCCTACCCTAGGGGACCCTCTGGTTATAGTTAAACTGGGGAACAAAGAAAAAGAAGTGAAATTTTTGATAGACACAGGGGCAACATTTTCAGTGTTGAATAAGGCCCTAATACCTGTAACCAATGACTATGTTATGGTAAAGGGGGCAACTGGCCAATCTGAAAGAGCTTATTTTTGCAAACCATTGAAGTATAAATTGGGAAAACAGTGGGGCATCCATCGATTTTTCTACATGCCTAATGCTCCATCTGCACTTTTGGGCAGAGATTTGCTAGAGCAGCTGGAAGCAAAAATAATATTCAAAAATGGGGAAATTAGTTTGGAGGTAAAGGACCAACAATATGTAGAACTGTTAAGCTTAATGCTAATAACCAAAGAAATTGAAGTGGCAAGTGAAAAGGAAAATTTTAGGAAAATAATGGATCAAGTATTTCCAGGAGTGTGGGCCTCCAATATACCAGGAAGAGCAAAGAATGCACTCCCAGTGCAAATCAGGCTTAAAGAAGGAGGACAGCCAGTAAGGGTTAAACAATACCCCCTAAAGAAAGAAGATATAGATGGGGTTAGCCCAATTATTGAGAACTTTCTGCAGCTAGGACTACTGAGAGAGTGTCAATCTGATTTTAATACTCCTATTCTGCCAGTAAAGAAACCTGATGGGTCATACAGATTAGTACAAGATTTAAGGGCTGTTAACAAGGTAACTAAAGACTTGTATCCAGTGGTTGCCAATCCCTACACCTTGTTAACCCGTTTAACACCTGAACTAACTTGGTTTACTGTTCTAGATCTAAAGGATGCTTTCTTTTGCCTCCCTCTCCATGAAGCCAGACAGAAAATGTTTGCATTCGAGAGGGAAAGCCCTAAAACTGGAAGAAAAACTCAGCTTACATGGTGTGTGTTACCGCAGGGGTACAAGAACTCCCCCACTATATTTGGGGAACAGCTTGCCAAGGATTTAGAGTCCTGGGAACCTCCACCAGGAGAAGGACAGTTACTCCAGTATGTGGATGAACTCTTAATAGCCACCCAGACCCAGGAGACATGCGTGGACTGGACGGTAAGCCTCCTAAACTTTCTAGACCTGCAAGGGTATCGAGTATCCCAGAAGAAAGCCCAAATGGTGAGGCAAACAGTTATTTACCTGGGTTATAAAGTGAGTGCTGGACAAAGGACTTTGGGGCAGGATTGCAAGGAAGCAATGTGCCAGACCCCAAAACCTCAGACAGTGAAAGAACTAAGAACCTTTTTAGGCATGACAGGGTGGTGCAGACTGTGGATTTATAACTATGGGTTGCTTGTTAAACCTCTGTATGCCTTGATCACGGAAGGGAGCAGAGATCTTCAGTGGACAAAAGATGCAACTCGAGCCTTTGACCGACTAAAGAAAGCCCTTATGTCAGCTCCAGCCCTGGGACTTCCAGACGTGAGTAAACCATTTTTCCTGTGTTCCCACAAGAAGCAAGGGATTGCCTTGGGAATATTAGCACAGAACTTAGGCCCGTACCGGAGGGCAGTGGCCTATCTTTCCAAGCAGCTGGACACAGCAGCTAAAGGATGGCCAGGGTGCCTCAGAGCAGTTGCAGCAGTAGCAATAAACATCCAAGAAGCACGCAAATTCACCCTAGGCCAAAAGATGACTGTGCTAGTATCTCACACAATGTCTGCAGTCCTTGAGGCAAAAGGGGGACATTGGCTCTCCCCACAGAGATTTCTGAAGTACCAAGCCATACTGGTAGAACAAGATGATGTTGAAATTGTGGTAACTAACATTGTGAACCCAGCTTCCTTCCTCAGCGGGAGTATGGGAAAACCAGTGATCCATGACTGCCTGGAGACCATTGAAGCCACCTACTCGAACCGCCCAGATCTGAAGGACACCCCGCTTGAGGATGCTGAGACCTGGTTTACTGATGGAAGCAGCTATGTCGTCAGTGGAAGAAGGCATGCTGGGTATGCAGTTACCACAAGCAAAGAGATAATAGAGTCTGGACCATTACCAAGTAATACATCTGCACAGAAGGCTGAAATAATTGCCTTAATCCGAGCCCTAGAGCTGGCAAAAGGAAAAGAGATCAACATCTACATGGACTCAAGGTATGCATTTGGAGTGGTTCATGCTCACGGAGCCATCTGGAAGGAAAGAGGACTGTTGAATTCACAAGGCAAGAGTATTAAACATGCACAAGAGATACTGAGGCTATTAGATGACATACAACTACCTGAGAGAGTAGCCATAATGCACATCAAGGCACACCAAAAAGTGACCTCTGAATTGGAAGAAGGGAATATGCTGGCGGACAGAGAGGCAAAAAATGCAGCAAAAGGTGAGGTACCTGATAAGGCTGTTGAGGCAGCATTGATTCCAGATGGAAAAGTTTCTATTGAAGGTAAGCCACTGTACAATAAGAAAGATAAGAAACTTATCAAGGTAGAAAAGACAAGCTATAACCAGGAAGGATGGGCTGTAACAAAAGAAGGGAAACTTGTAGTACCCTCCTATTTGTTGTGGTCATTAGTACAGAGGGAACATGAGAAAACACACTGGGGAATAGATGCCCTGTATAACCATTTGAAAGAAAGAATTATGGCCAGGAAATTGCAGGGCACAGTGATACAAGTAACTCGTCAGTGTAGTCTTTGCCTCTGAACTAACCCTAAAAATACCTGCCATGGGTTAGTACAGTTTGGTTTTTTAGTTATAAAAGAATGTAAAATAATTCTCCAGATCAGGACCTGGGAATTGCTTTGGAAGAGACAGAGACCTATCAGAGAGTTAGTTAGAATATTGACATCTACTCTGAACACTGAAATTGTTGGCTACGACTTTGGGAAGTACCATATAAAACCCCTTGATTTCCTGTAGGTGGGTCCTTTTCCTTCGTTTAGCCAGAGAGAGACAGGTAACATCGAGCTGGGCCTGCTGCTCCCCCCCTTTTTGGGGGGAGAAGCTGGCCTGGGGCCTGGATGGATTCCATCAGCTCCTGGGTGAGGGGCAGGGAAGGAGAAGTTGCTGTTTTGCAACAGCTACTTTCTTCAAACTTCCCTGGAGCAGAGAAAAATCTCTGCTGGGCCCCTGATGGGAGCTATGGGCACCATTTAGGCAGAGGCCACCCCAATTTACACCAAGGGGTGGGCTGAGAAGGCATTTATGATCTTGCCTGTTTTTTTTTTTTTTGTGATTCTAGACTGCCTGAGTGCTTCAATCTCTAATGTTTCTGCGTAAGTTTTTCCTCCCTCATCAGCTCGGCCTTGAACATCTAACACCACGAGCTACAGAGAGAGAAACAAAGACTCCGAGCAGATTTAACTCTTTCCTAGCAACATGAAGCTTCCAGAGCTTGGCCCTTCTCTGAGAGAGTAAGGAAAGACAGAGTGAACATAAAGAACAACAGCAAGAAGTCAGTAGAGCAAGAGTGAAAAGACTATTGGGACAGAGGGTTGAAGAGTTGGTTGTTCTATTCTTACTTGAGCCACGGAAATGAACTCTATATTTAGGTCATTCCTTTAAATCATGGGAAAGATATGCATTTGGGGAGATGATTGTTTTAATTTGTGTGTAGATTTAAGCAAAGGTGTTTGTGATGAACTAAGTAATATTAATCCTATAAGATGCTTGAACAGAGATAAAGATGAGAAGCCCCCTGCGCCAGTGAAGAAGTGAGAAGATATCTCTGTACCTTGAGGTGAAGAATCCTTTGCTTTAGAGTTATTTATCTTTAAAAAGTGACACCCCAGTATGCAAAAGTCTAAGACCCATGTCCCATAAGCAGCTTGGGAAACTGCTCCTGGGAGGGTCACAAAAGCAGGTTTTCTCCAGGCGGTTGTTTTTGTGACAGTTTAAAACCCACAAGAGAACTGTTCTAAGTTGTCAGTGGGATCCATAACTCAAAAGAATACTCCTCCCCTAATGAATTGATGAAAGACTATTATCAGATAGTGAAACTGACTGAAAATTACACGTTTTGTCTCTTTATGTTGTTTTGTAAGAAAGTGAATAGTTTGTAAAGGGAGGGAAGAGTGGTTTTGAAGTTTCATTCCATTTTAGTTTTTTTTCCAACTTTCTGTTTTTCTATTCTTTTAGAGTATGTTAATAAACTATTTGTTAATTTTAAGGTTGAGCCTGCTTTGTTTTTCTCCTAGTCTCTCTCCCAAAGAAAAAGAGTAAGTACCAAGACCAAAATTTAGTGAACATGAAACCACTACATTAATTGGTGTTTCCACCTGGTTTCAAATTAAAACTATGACAATTCAGAGGGACCAGCCTTTGACACACTGTTGAAGGTACAATTTGTTACAAAGGCCTAGCCTGACATACGGAAAGGGGTACAAAAAGATGAAGAGTGCCAGAATAAGCCTCTAGAGGAACTAGTTAGAAAAACACAGCAGATATATGTAAGGAGGGATGAGGAAAAGGTAAAGGCTAAGGCAAAGATGATGGCAGAGTTTTTGCAGCCACGGAAAAATAAACCGCAGGGTCCAAGGGGTCCCCTGGGACAGAGGGGACAGGGTCGGCCACAGGGAAGTGGCAGAGGCATTCCCTCCTCAGCAGGGGAGAGCTGACCCAAACAGCGGTTGGGAAGGAACCAGTGTGCTATCTGCCAGGCAGAAGGGCATTGGAAAAGGGAGTGTCCACAGAAACAGCTGGACCCTCAGGAGGAGGAAGTCCAGAGGATAATAGAAATGGATTGTTAGGGGTGTCAGGGGCTCCCATTATATCAAGGACC
Source organism: Hirundo rustica (assembly GCF_015227805.2). Lineage (NCBI taxonomy): Eukaryota > Metazoa > Chordata > Aves > Passeriformes > Hirundinidae > Hirundo > Hirundo rustica. The sequence goes on along the minus strand of NC_053487.1, from coordinate 28,865,590 downwards.
CACCACTCAGGAGCCCTTGATAACTTTTAAGGTGGGTCCAGATCGAGAGGAGGTGTGTTTTCTGGTAGATACAGGGGCCTCTCGATCCACTTTAAATTTTATACCTAAGTGGGGGGGGGGGGGGGGATTATCAAAAAGATCATTAGTCATTCAAGGAGTGAGCGGAAAGGATGAGCGAGTGTATTTTTATTCAACCGCTATTAATAGATGTGGGGGACAGGTTTGAAATATATGAATTCCTGTTTGTTCCTAATTGTGATTGTAATTTATTGGGAAGGGATTTGATGGCTAAAGTGGGAATGCAAATTAGTATTGGAAAAAGTGTCACAGAGTCCAACACTGTGATATCTTTGTGTAAAATGTCTGAGAAGGCTTATGCTGAAATAAATCCGGAAGTGTGGGCAGCCCCAGGAAAATAGGGAAAACTAGACATAGAGCCTCCCCAAATTACTTTGAAACAACCAGGACAAGTGGTATCTAAAAAGCAATACCCTTTTTCAAGGGAGGGAAAGAAGGGGTTACAGCCTGTCATTAAGTCCCTGCTAAAGCAGGTCCTTTTGGAGCCCTGTATGTCTCCCTATAACACCCCTATCCTGCCAGTTAAGAAACCAGATGGAACCTACACAATGGTGCAGGATTTAAGAATAATAAATGAAATTGTCAAAGCAAGGCATCCCACAGTTCCGGATCCCTATACAATCCTGAATCAGATCCCTTCTTCACACCAGTATTATTCAGTACTGGACTTAAAGGATGCTTTCTGGGGGTGTCCGATTACAGAAGATAGTAAACAGTATTTTGCCTTTGAGTGGGAACATGAGGAAGGAGGGAAAATGGTAAAACAACAATTGACATGGACAGTTTTACCTCAAGGTTACACTGAGTCACCAGTTCTGTTTGGGCAAGCGTTGCAGAAAATATTAAGAGAATTTACTCCACCCTCAGGAGTTAGGTTGTTGCAACATGTTGATGACTTGTTTTTATCAGGGGAACAGGAAAAGATGGTTGAGGAGGCTACTGTACAGCTGCTTAATTTTCTTGCTAAGAAAGGACTTAGAGTGTCTGAAAAAAAGGTGCAGTTGGTAGAAAAAAAGGTCAAATATTTGGGACATATTTTGATTGGGGGGTTGCGGTGTATTGATCTGGAAAGAATACAAGGTGTTATAAATGAGAAGACCAAATTCGATAAATCAAAATTTGGAATTTTATTGAGAGTCAAAACAACAGTCTCGGACAGCCACAATTAAAAGGACAGCGTCGAGCCCGGGGTCGCCGCTGGGTGAACAACGATAACACACTCTGCCAGTCTGTTATCCCCAAGTTCACATTTGTGGTTTGCAGCAGTCTCTTTTTATACACTGGATCGCGGAGAGAGGCTCGGGATGTCGAAAGTCCTCCCTCCGAGGCAGCTTCATTAAACATGCAGGTTTCAGTTCTAAGAGTCTGAATGGATCAGCGGAGGAGGACAATGCTGTTAATGGTCGGTTCCAGGTGTGGTGTGGACATGTTAATTCCAGCCGGAGACCATCTAGATATGGATCTGAAACCATCATCGGGTTCTCCGGGCTATCATCTCCGTTTTCCGTTGCCTTTTGTTTCTTTTCAGCGATTCCTGGCAGTGACAGTCTTCTGTCCTCCTTTCTGGTAATTCCAATCAAGCTCTCCTCATGTCCCTCCCATGCCTTTTCAGGCTAGGGACATTCTTGTATTTTATTAAGTCCCCTTCCTCCCGAGTTAACTCACAAAATGCTATTTTAAAACAAAACTTAACTTCTAACATGCTAGTTTATACAGAACTTATATTTATACAGTCGGTATTACATTTTATATTCTATTAACATGAAGTCACTTTAGAACAGATGTTACATTCCTTTTTAATGATTCTTAGCCAAGGCATGTTTGTGTCTCTCTCCTGGTAATTCTAATCATGTTGTGTCTCGTGCCCCCCCCCTTGTCTTTTCAGGTGAGAGAAATTCCTGTACTTTTACTGAGCTGCTTTCTTCTGAGTTAACTCATAGCATATTGGATTAAAGCAAAACTTATACTTATAGGGATGATATTACACTTTGTATCTTTTTAACACGAATTAACTTTAGGACATATATCACACAAGGGATTTTACAAGTACCATTACTCAAGACAAAAAAGGAGTTACGGCAGTTTTTAGGGTTGGTAAGGTACTGTAGAGTATGGATTGAAGATTTTTCTGTTGTGGCCAGACCTTTATATGACCTTTTAACCCAAGACAGTCCTATTGTCGTGGTATAGACACCAGAGGGAGAGCAAAGCTTTAAAAAATTAAAGGGCAAATTGGTTAATGCCCCAGTCTTAGCTCTTCCAGACACAGAAAAGGAATTTGAACTATATGTGGATGTTAAACAGGGGCATTGTAAAGGAATTTTAGTGCAAGAGCATGGGGGGACACGGAGGCCTGTTGCTTATTTTTCAAAACTCTTAGACCCGGTGGCCAGGGGTTGGTCCCATTGTCTGCAACACTGTGCAGCTACAGCTCTGATGGTGGCTGAGGCTCAAAAGCTGACAAGGGGAGGTTATCTGATTGTTAAAGTTTCACACGAGATTAAAGCTTTGTTAACTGAGAAAGCCTCTAAATGGATGACCAGCGCTTGGTTATTACAGTATGAATCTTGCTTAATGGAACAGGAGGATTTAGAATTTAAAACTGGGGGAGGGTTTAACCCAGCCTCCTGTGTGAATGGCCCTGAAGAAGAGGGGGAGGGAGAAACCCATGACTGCATTCAGGTATTAGATCTCCAGACCCGGGCTAGAAAAGATTTACTAGATACTCCATGGCCTGAGGGAGAAAATGTGTTTATTGATGGGTCTTCAAAGGTGGTAGAAGGGAAACGATTTACAGGATACTCTATCGTGAATGGAAAGCAACTAAAGGAAGGGGGGAGGTTACCATCCACCTGGTCAGCTCAGACAGCAGAGCTGTATGCGCTTGTAAGAGCCTGTGAATTATACTGGGATAAGACAGTGAATGTTTTTACTTACTCTAAATATGCATATGGGATGATACATGCATTCGGGAAACTATGGGAAGAGAGAGGTTTATTAATTTGCAGGGGAAAGAAGTTAGTTCATGAGAACTTAATCTCTCGCCTATTGGAGGTGGTGAACTTACCAAAAAAGGTAGCAATAATACACATTAAAGGGCACCAAACAGAGTACTCAGAGGAGGCAATAGGAAACCAACTGACTGATGAAGAAGCTCAAAAAGCTGCATTGTCTCCAGAAATCTCTAAGATCCTCCCCTTGCTCCCAGCAACTACATCACTGCCAGAGAACCTGTCTTTTTTACCAGAAGAACTTGAGAGAATTAAAAAGAGTGGGGCAGTGGAAAAACAAGGTAATTGGTTTACAAGGGATGGTAAACAGTGGATACCAAAAGCTCTGGCCTTACAGTTATTAAAACAACTCCATGAAGGGAGCCATTGGGGTCCTCAAGGACTGGCAGAAGCTTTCCTCAAAATGTATGCTGCTGTGGGTCTTTTTACCCTGGCGAATGGAGCTATTGAAATATGTTTGATTTGTGCTAAAACCAACAACAGAGTTACAAAGAAACTTGCCAGGGGAGGGAGGCCTTGGGCTATACATCCCTTCCAGAGATGCCAGGTGGATTTTACTGAAATGCCACAAGTGGCAAGGTTTGAATACCTTCTAGTAATAGTATGTCAGTTAACAGGGTGGCCAGAAGCATTTCCTGCCATTTCAGCAACTACAGGATCAGTTATTAAAGTATTTTTGGAACAAATAATTCCAAGATATGGGATTGTAGAAGCAATAGACTCAGATAGGGGATCTCATTTTACAGGAAAAATTCTTCAAGGAGTTATGACTGCTCTAGGGATAAGGTAGAATCTCCACACCCCCTGGCATCCCCAGAGTTCCGGCAGGGTGGAGAGGATGAATGGAGAAATAGAAAAACACGTTTTGAAGCTAGTTATGGAAACTAAAATGCCATAGGTACAGCTCTTGCCACTGGCTTTAGCAAGGATAAGGGCTAGACCCAGGCGAGATATTCAATTGTCTCCCTTTGAACTGATGTTTGGAATTCCTTACCCTTACAATTCCCAGCCTAGTGGGGGGGTAGAGATAAGTGATGCATATTTAAAGCAATATGTGGCCAGGATACTGTCTCTTGTGAAATCTCTTCGACAGGAAGCTCAGCTGGCATAGACCCTACCTTTGGACTTTGCTGTTCACAACATCCCACCAAGAAATTAAGCCCTAGTTAAGGAGTGGAAAGAAGCACCACTAGTGGCTAAGTGGTGTGGACCTTTCCAAGTGTTGCTGACCACAGAAACAGCCATCAAGACAGCACAACACGGGTGGACCCACCACACTCAGGTCAAAGTCTCTGAGGCCCTGGAGATTTGGACACCTCAGCTGGAAGAGAAGGATGGGAAGCCACGACTGACACTCCGCAGGAGTGGACTGGAGCAGTAGCCAGTGCGTCGACATCGAGGGAAGCCTAGTGTGCCTACCTACAGACTGCTTGCTGAAATGGTTTGTGTGGGCATCCCTCCTCTTAGATCTCCAGTCACTAGGGGCCAATCCTCGCTGTCATTGTTTTCTTTATGTTAAGCTGTTTCTGTGCCTTCGCTCGCCACAGGTGGTGTAGAGGACAACATGAAAGTAAAAATTAAGTTAAGAGATTAGATTACACTATTAAAATGTTTCTCTTAATAATCTTACCTTTATATAGTCAGTTAGGTTAAGGCCAAAAGTAGAAAATAGGAGAAGTAGAAAACCCTTTAACCTTAGCAATTGTTAGGTCTGCAGAGGGTCAGGGGGACCTAAAGACTGGTCATGGGTGGCCAGCCCAGTCAAACCCAAATGGTGGGTTAGCACCCTGAGTGAGGTCCATAATAGAACAGGATTTTGGAATGAAGAAGGAAGTCCATGGCAGCTTCATTCTTCTATAAGAGGCATTTATTGTCTAAATAAAATGGGAAGCATATATGCAGGAAAAAGTGTTTGTGACTGGACTTTAAGTTTAGATTGTTAGCCCCCCAAATGCCTTCCTTATGATTGTTCCAGATATCAAGGCAGATAGAATCAAACACATGTTAAGCTCACTAATAGTAGCTGGGTAAGGTGTTCCTTCCATAATTACCAAAAATATGTTGAAGGCTGTAAAGCAGTGGGGAAGGATAGGGTTTTTTTGACCCTTTATTTTTAAGCAACCCCCAAGATAATTCCACAAGTGGGACACATGTTGTCTGTGACTATCGGTAGAAATGGCAACACCAGAATAGAACTTGGACACTTTTTAATAGTTTCTCGTTCAGATGCAACAAAACAGATCTGGGATGTAACTGCAAGTAGAAACCTTATGTGAGAGCTTAGAAATGCAATATTCCAACATCAGATAGTATTAGATTATTTATTAGCAGAAGAAAGAGGAGTGTGTGGCAAATTAAATGACTGAAACTGCTGTTTGCAAAGAGATGACAATAGAAAACTAGTAAAACAAATAACAAAAGGAATAAAAAAGTTAGCTCATGTGCCAGTCCAAACATAAAAAAGATAGAACATGTTTTCATAGTTAACCAGTGAATTATGAGTTAAACAAATGTTTTTCTTTCCTCTTATGTGTTGTAGCAACTCTTATCTTTTTACCATGCATGATCCCTTGCTTAGTACAACTTATTCAACATGTGATCAAAGGGATGCAGGTAGTAGCCATGCCTACTGATCCAGAGATGGCTACAAAAGGACAGAAATTGATGTCACTGCAAATAATTGCAAAACCAAAAAAGACCCAAGACCAGAAAATTAAGTCAATGATAACTAAAGTTTGTAAAGACAATTATTAAAAATAAAAGAGGAGGGATTGAGAGGAATGAGATTTGTCTTTACAAACAAGCCCTGGATCTGCTAGTAGATAAAACTAGCACTGAGAGATAAGAGAAACAATGGGAAGGATTCTACTGATTGATGAATGGAAAAGAAGATACTTGCCTTTACAAACGGTTTGTTTGTAAATGAAATTGAATATTGAAAGATGAAAGCAACAATGGAGAAAACCCCATAAATCCCATAAAAATTAAAAATTAGGGGGGGTTATACATTAAAAGGGGAATCTTAGGTATTTTGGGAAGTCTGTACCTCTCAAGTATCTCAGCCAATGGGGAAAGAGAGAGGGAAATGCGGCCAGGAAATTAGGATAAAAAGGAGGCTGCGTCCTCCGAAAAACTGAGAGACCCCAGGGGAAATGTCCCATGGCCTCTCCCTTTATTTGAATAAAGTAAAAGGACTCCTCTGTCTCCTTTTTGGACATAAACCTCTGGTGTTTGTGGATTAATTTTCCTAACACTGTTCTCTTGTCTTTTTAAGCTCCAGCTGGTGAGATTCAGCTCTTCAGTGTCTCCCACCACTGGATGTTTTTTATTGAAAAGCAGCTGCTGTCAGAGCTGCAAACACAGCCAGGAAAGCCCATAATCCAAACTGGAAAATTATGAGGAAGAAAAAGATTAATTTCTTCCCCTAGATTTTGCAAAGCCATTACCTATTTTTGAATGGCATTTCTAATTCGACACTGGAAACCGCTAAGGCATTTACATAAGAATGCAAAAATGCACACATTATCACTGCAGGAAGCACTTAAAATTTAAGATAATTATATAGTATAAGAACCATTTCAAAGGACTCAAACAAAATAACAACTAATTCTAGAGTCACCCTTTAAGATGATTATTATTCTGCACTGCTGCTGATCTCCCACACTAAAAAAATCCTTTTCTTTACAATTATATGCACATTATAAATTCCTACTTTGTTCTTCCACCATCAAGCTCCTACAGCTGCCACTGACAAAATTGCATTCTCTGAGAGCTTAACTAGACAACCAAAATGTTCACACTGGGAACAGAGGTAAAGCACACGATTGCCATGGTCAGGGCCACCCTCCCTTACACCAGGGGTCCTGCAGCACTGGTCTGCAACGGGGACACAGGAGGATTCCTGTCAGGAACCTGGCCTTTCTCTGCTATGGCATGAGCAGCAGAAGTCAGCAGCGTGGGTGATACACAAAAACCTGGCTGGGCATTGTGGGGGAACACCTCTGCTGCTGTATTTGCAGCAAAGGCAGCACTCTGGAACCTGGGATGCTGCTTCTCATCTGTGCAAAGTAACAGAAAGCAGGAAAAATGTATTTAGTCAGTTGCTTTGCAGACCAAAAAATCCCATTTCAACTGAAGAAACCTGGCATGGGAAGGGAGAAGCATACTTGTAAGGTGAAACTGTTCTGCCCCACCAGCCTCTCTCCACCTTCTGCTTCCACTCCCCACTATTGCTCTGACTCCTGCCCCCTGCCCCACTGCTGCCATTCTCTTGTCTTTTCCCCAAGTGTCCCAGGGGAAAAAAAAAAAATATATATATATATATATATATATATTCTGCCCTAGCTCTATTGCTCAAAGCAAACTCATTTGGAGGAAAACTTATCTGCCAAATCCTAATATGTTTTTATTGGATATCTGCTAAGAGAGATTTACAGAAGCTCATGCCAAAATCAAACTCTACTTTTTTTTCCCCCACAGCAAGGGCAAAAGTACAAACTGAACTCAGAGCAAATGAATATTTCTTGTCTCAGATATTATGGAGACTTAAAGTCCCATACCAAGTGTCTGACTTAATGGACAAAAGAAAGTGTCTAATTATTGGAAATAATAGCAGTGAAAAGAGCTGGAACTTTCCTACAAACTTCAGCCTGAGAGAGAAAACTGATATATTTAAAATCATATTTGGACAAAGTACAGAGCAAATTAAAACAATATCTGCTAAAGTGTAGCCACCTCATTAATTGGTGTTGCTCCCTGGGCTGCTGCAGGTTTTTCACACAACTGTCTCAAACAAACCAAAGCATTGGAGCTCACTGTTGTCACTGAAATCTGATCATTATTGAAAAAAGACAAAAGAGCTGTGCCAAGTGATGGTCTAGATGTGATCTTCTGCTGTGGATGGCACCTGGTCTGACTGTGCATATCAGCCAGCACCCTTTGGGTTCAGGACACTGCAGCTGCCAAATTCAAGCCTGGCACTTGCCAGAGTGGCCTGGGACAGACTCACTGCTCAGGGGACACTCTGGGAAGCTGAACATACTGAAATGAGCCAAGCACCATGTGCAGTCTCCTACTTTGTCAGACAACAGTGATTACACCTGTTAGAAGTAGTGAATGTTTGAACTCCATTGTGAGAATGAGGACTACTAAATAATATCTGAGTGTAATCACATTTGCATATTGAAGTGTGCATAGAAAAAATAATCTTTTAAGAGATTCACCTTTCCTGGTCCCAGCAGCTGCAGTGTGATGCAAGAATGCAAAGGGATGAATTACTTCTGTAGACAGGAAAATGATTTATATATTTTTAAATAATTAATGTGATTTATATAAAGACAAGGCTTATAACCTAAGAACTGAATAGTATATAGACTAGTTCATCACTGGGGTTTTAATATGATACCTCTAAAATACGCATATGGATCAGTGATTTACTAATAATCTACTCTTACAACACAGGCACACAGATGCAAAGCACAACAGGTTTAAACCCTTTAAACCCCCCAATTTCCATTGTCACTGTTTTTTAAAAAAAGTATTTAAATTAAGTTTGTTTTATTATCCCTTTGTAAGTATTAATCCATTACTGGGCTACCTTCTACCACAGCACATAAATAAATAAGCCTTTTGTTGCCAGAGACCTTTATAATATTGTTGTTGTTCATTTGCTTTTAGTTTTCTGGGTATGCTGGGCTTATCCCAGGCATGCAAGAAGGATTACCTTGCCCTGAGAAACTCCAGATCAAAAAATAAATATGATAAGGTGTGGAGTCCTGTTTTGAGGAGGCTGAAATCTGATCACCTCCCTTGACCTAAACCCTAAGACTCCTCCCCTAGAATACCCTATAAAACCCACGACCCTGCCCCTTCTCACTCTCTTTCTCTTCACCTCCCTTCGTCTTCACCCCCTCCCTGGCCCAGGGTAGGGGGGAATAAATGGATTCTTGTGCTTAACAAAAAAGACTTGTCTTATCTGTTTCCCTTGCCAGTGGTTGTAATCTCCCTGGACATGATGGTCACCATTGCCACACAAAGCTACAAATGGTGGAGAATGTGGGCAACCAGTGAGGATAACAGGACCGGCACCCAGTAAGTCACACCTGCGGGACCCCCATAAAAACATGGGGGTAAAAAGCTTACAGGGAGGGAAAAATCCAGTAAGGGGACCAGCTTACTGAGACCGAGAAATGGACTAACATCTACCATCACAAGTCTTTTCATTCTTCATGGGAAGGAGTTTTGTTGGGGGTTAGGTTTGGTTTTGTTTTTTTTTCCTAGAGAATTTTTCCCCCCCATAAATTGCTGAGACTAAATACTGATGCTTAGAGGGTGCTTGAACCACTGTCCTAGGGTAACTTTATGACACTTGTATCCCCAATCATCTGCTCTGTTTGTGCTGTATATTGAGTTCTGTGCCTTTAAGACTGATTCTAAGAGCAGGGAGAAGCGCGGAGTTTGTTTTGAGAAAACTGCCTGACCCCTCCACATTCTTCAGCGGAGGCTTGGAGAGACTGCAGGACAGAGATTTTTTTTGCTTTTTAGTTAGTTTCAGCTAGCTAGGGCAGAGAAGCTCCCTGGTGTTACAGTGTGTTAATTGGGTTTATATTGTGTTTCATTTGGTTTTTAATGTTTCCCCTGTCCCCCTTGGAAATTGTATCATGTGGTTTGTCTGTGTTCAGCTGCGCCCATCCCCCACACTGGAATGTAACCCAACTCTGTTCCACTCCCACCTTATCCCTGATTGGGTAGTGGCTTGTCCCTGCTTCTAGGCCCATCCCCCCTGGGGAAAAAGCCCCAGCACAGGTGGGGGGCTGGCACTCTGGCACCAGCGAGGACGGGAAATTAAAGCTATAACCCCCCCCCCCCCCCCCCGCCCCGGACAAAGAGCAGGCTCTTTTTTTTTGCCATCGGCGGTTGTCTGGGTCTCACTAAAGAAATACAGCAACGGATGCCTAATCGTGGGGCTCAAAGCCACAAGGGGCTCTGTCCTGGGGTGACTGTGTATCCCCCAATCATCTGTTGGGTGCAGGGGGGGAGGGTAAGCGCGTTTTGTTTTTCCCCAGGAAAACTCTGCTCATCGGAGTGACCTTGAAGCGGGGGAATTGGAACACGGCAAGACGAAAGAAGCGCTGTTGTTTTTTCCCTGGCAGTTAGTTAGTTTAGTGCTAGCGTAGTTAGACGCTGTAGAATAGCTGAAGCTTTTTTGCCTTTTTTTCTTTTTCTTTTTTTGTCCTTTTTTTCCCTTCCTTTTTGCTTTTTTTGCCCTCTCCTCGGAACTGTTCCAACCTCTCCGGACTAAGGACCTGGGGAAGCACCGGGGGCCTCCACAGGGGACCCACCCCACCAAGACCAGCCCTGCACATCTCCTTTTCTCCCAACGTCAGCGGAGACGGAGCAGTGGAGCACAGTGACAACCCTCAAGAGGAGACTTTCTTTAAGTTTGTTATCCCTCTGTAAGCGGCACGAAGCTCTTGTCATCGGGTATTGTGCTGGGAGTGCTTTGCCTGTTTAATAAACAGGTTTTTTCCACTTCTCTCTGAGGAAGTCTTTTTCCTGAACCGGTTGGAGGAGGGGAGGGGGGCCCCGTGGGAGGATTTCTCCCAAAATCTGCCTGAAACCACCACAGCTCCCAGAAAGCTGGAAGAACCACTCGGGGAGCACATGGCCGAGGAATCCCACGCAGGCACGTGAGTCACGAAACGTAGCCCACCCACACAGAGACAGACCCGTCAGGCTTGGCGTTCACTGTGGAGTCTCCGAAACACAGGATTCCACTGGCCAGGGCTGTAGTTTTCTCCTTTGGACTCAAAAACCCCATCGGAGTGCTGCAAAGAAGCCCCCCGAATGGCAGGCTGCTCCCAGAGAAAGTGACTACATGTTCATGGAAAGGCGACCCTGGGAACCGAGACTGGAAGCTCTTTTTGCACCAAAAAGGGTCAGTCTCAGGCAAAGGGAGTGATTGGGAAAGAAAGGAAAGATTCGTCTGAATGCTGGATTTTTGGTAAGTATTATCACTTTGGGATCTAAGGGAAAATCTTTTTCAGAGGCAGTGATCCTCATGGAAAAGGGTTTTTTCCTTTTGGGGAAGGTTTTTGCTTTCAGAGTAAACCTTCAAGGTGCTTTAATAGCATGTTCCTTTCGGCAGCCTGGGGGGGGGGGTGGAAAAGGTAGCTGTTTCCCCTTTGGTTTTTTTTCTCTCCAGCAAGGGTTTTTTAACTTTCGGTTTCCCAGTCACAGTTAAAGGGGACACAGAAACTTAAAATCTGAGCCAAAAATGGGTGCTAGGCTGTCTGTGTCTCAAAAAAGTGTCTATTATCAAATTTTAAGTGCCTCAGATGATGGGAAAACCCATTGTTCCAAGAAACAATTAACAAAATCCATTCAGTGATTGTTTTCTCAATTTCCAGATGTATCATTAGAGCAAATAAGCTCCCCAGAATTTTGGGAAGCTGTTGCAAAAAAATTGTCTCAATCAAGCTCCCCTAATGATAAGGAAAAAGCGAATTTTGCTCTTTGTATCTTGCAGATTTTATTTGCATTGCAAAAACAAAATGAAAAGAAAAAAAGAGACAGCTCCTTGTGGATTTTCCCCAGTTTCCTCAGTTTCTCCCTATCCCGACCCCAAAATCCCTTCCTCAAAATCGGATATTCCTCGAGAAACCCTTAAACTTTCCCCAAAACTCCCTTCTTCCACGGTTTGTAAACCCCGGGTTCGGTTTACTTTTGTAGGCAGTCCAAGAGCTCAAACTCCCCCTTTTAGTGATCCCCAGGCTAGTCTCAGTTCTGGGAGGGGGGGGGTCACAAGATGGAGGGGACTCCTCTGTTTCCCAAAATGGCCAAAGCCATGTGCTCTCGAGTCACGAGGAGCCTCTTCCTTTGTCTGTCCCTCCTTCCCACAATCCCTTTTGCAATCCCTTCCTCTCCCCAGACCCCTCCCTCCCTTCAGTGTTGCCCCTGGCACTGCCCTCTCCTCTGACTCCGCCCCCTACCCTCAAGCCTCCACCCTCTGACTCCGCCCCATGTGACTCAAGCCTCCAGCCCCTCCCTGCCCCTGCTTCCCATGGTTTCCCCGCCCACAGTCCCAGTTCCCACATCCCGGGGCGGGGAGAGAGCCGGGAACCTGGAAGTGGGAAGTGATCCCGGCTTTTCTGCCACCCCTGTCACATACCGATGGTCAAAAAGGAGGAGTGCTGTCCACAGTAATTGGGACCCCTTCCCCCAACAAGCGATTCAGGATTTATGCAAAGCTCAGGCCAAATTTGGACATGCAAGTGAATACTTTCACAGCCTTTTGAAAGCAAATTTAGCAGGGAATCCTATTGTTCCCTTTGACCTCCGGCAGCTTTTTTCTGCCCTCCTTTCATTTACACAGTTCAGGCTTTGGGACTCCACATGGAAAAAAAGATTAAGAGATTTACTCGCAGAGCTTTGGCAAAATCTGGAAACAGCTGTTGATAATAATAATTTGCCAATTCGGTTAGAACATCTATGTGGTGATGGTGAATGGGTCGCAGCACTCAAGCAAGCTCAAGAAATTCCTTTAGCTGTTTTAGAACGCATTAAAGATGCTGCTTTCAAAGCATTCTTTTCAATCCAGCCCGATGGGTCCTTCCAACCTTACAGTAAAATAAAGTAGCTTCCATAAGAACCTTTTGTAACATTTGTTTAGCGATTAACCAGAGCTATCGAGTTACAGGTTAAGGAGGAAGGAGCCCAGGAACAGGTCCTGGAGATGGCACTGACCAATGCAAACGAACATTGCAAGGCAGCCATCCTCAGCCTGCCCTTGGAACCAGTGCCAACCTTAGATGACATGCTCCACGTGTGTACCAAGAAAGTTCCCTTCATGACAACTCACCTAGACCACAGTTCCAGAGATGCATTCAGACCACCGCAAAGAGCTGCTGCAGCAGACGCCAAGCCCCCTGTGCCACGGCAACTGCCCAAGAGAAGAACGACGTGTCTCCTGTGTGATCAGGCTGGACATTGGGCATCTCAATGCCCTTTAAAGAAGCAATTTCTGAACTTTTGGGACAATGGGGGCAGGGGGTCTCAAGGGTCCAAAGGGAATTTTTCAAAAAACTAAAATGTCAGCGCCGACTTGCCCAGCATGCCGACATAAATGGGGCAAATCCGAGGAGGAGGGAGAAAAACCTAGAAAATGCAAATGTTAAATTAAATAATCCTGCTATAACCAGTTCTGCCTTTCAGCAGAAGTCACCAGATATGACCCTTTCAGATCATGACGTGAGCAGACCCTGTCTAACCACAGAATGTCTCCAAAAGCCTTTTAGGTTGCAACTAACAGAGTCCTTGCACCTAAGTGACACAGACTAGCATTTAGGTTCATTGGATCTACAGGTGCCAGGCTCCTGGCAACATGTTGGCAGTAAGTATGTCATCCTTGGGGACACCAAGTACACACTGAGAGAGATCGAGATCCTTCCGGGTCTTGCCTCATCAAACCCTAAACAAGTAGTTCCCTGGCTGCGCTGTGTCCGCCCACCTTTGTTTCTGCCTAAGGGGCAGATAATAGCTCAGGCAATTCCAGCACCTGACCCGTTCCCTTGAAAAAACAGCACAAGGAACAAACACCTTGATGTTTGCCCCAAACGAGTTATTGGGAGGGACAAACTCATAATAGGGTGTGAGGTCCGTCACGGTGAGGAAGTAGTAAACCTGAAAGGGGTTTTGGACACAGGCGCGAATGTAACGATTGTACCAGAAAGGATGTGGCCTGCACATTGGGAACTGCAAAATGTAGCTGGGCACGTAGAAGGTGTAGGGGGGATGAAATGGGCAAAACAATCAAAAAGTGTTGTGCAAATTAAGGGGCCAAACAGACAGTTAGCTACACTGCGTCCATTTGTTTTAGATTATTCAGAGCCCTTGTGGGGGAGAGACCCTGGTTTTTCGGGCTGCGGCCACTTCAGAGTGCCCTACCTAGAAACTCAATTGGAAAACTGATTCACCAGTCTGGGTAGAGCAGTGGCCGCTCAGTAAAGAAAAATTGAAGGTGCTTCAGGAGCTAGTGGATGAACAGCTAGCTAAAGGCCATATTGTAGAAACCATGTCTCCATGGAATTCCCCAGTCTTTGGTATAAAAAAGGCAAACAAAGGAAAGTGGCAGCTCCTCCATGATCTCCATCAAATTAATAATGTAATTGAGGACATGGGTTCTCTCCAGCCAGGGATGCCATGCCCACCGATGCTCCCCCAAAATTGGAATTTGGCAATTATTGATATCAAAGATTGTTTTTTCCAGATCCTTCTGCACCCTGACGATGCCCCACATTTCGCCTTCTCGGTCCCTACCCTCAACCGAGAAGCCCTGAGGAAAAGATACCATTGGAAATTTCTTCCCCAAGGGATGAAAAACTCGCCATCTATTTGTCACTGGTACCTCTCTTCCCTGCTGTCCCCAGTGCGCGCAGCTGCAGGAGAAGCCATCATCCTGCACTACATGGATGACGTGCTTGTGTGTGCCCCCAATGATGACTTACTGTCCCACGCGCTCGACCTGACACTCGATTCTTTGGTTGCTGCAGGATTCGAGCTTCAGGAGGAAAAGATTCAAAGGATGCCGCCTTGGAAGTACCTGGGTCTGGAGATTGGTAAGTGGACCATTGTGCCGCAAAAATTGGTTGTCAAAAATAACATCAAGACCTTGGCAGATGTCCAGCAGTTGTGTGGGTCCTTAAATTGGGTAAGACCTTGGCTAGGTCTGACCACTGAGGACCTAGACCCCCTCTTTAATCTTTTAAAAGGGGGAGAGGAGCTAAGGTCTCCGAGGACCCTCACCCAAGAGGCAAGAGCAGCCCTAGGAAAGGTACAGGACTGTATGGCCACCAGACAGGCCAACAGGTGCAAATCAGACTTACCATTTAAATTCATCATTTTAGGCAAATTGCCACACTTACACGGGATGATTTTTCAGTGGGAAAGAGTGGAAAAATCAAAAAAGGACAAAGACTGTAGGGATCCCCTCTTAATTATAGGGTGGGTTTTCCTCAGTCACCACCGGTCCAAAAGAATAACCAGGCCACAGGAACTGGTAGCAGAATTGATCCGGAAAGCCAGGACCCGGATCAGGGGTTGGCAGGATGTGATTTGAGTGTATTCACATCCCAATTGAGATAAACTGGGCCAAATCACAAAAGCAATGTTGGAGCACCTGCTTCATGAAAATGAAGCTTTGCAGTTTGCTCTGGATAGCTACACAGGTCAAATTTCAATTCATCGGCCTGCTCACAAATTATTTAGAGAACAAATTCAGTTCAAATTGTCATTAAAAAGTGTTTTAGAGCAGGAGGCCTTTAAAGGCTCTAACCGTTTTTACAGGTGCATCTGGAGCATCTCATAAATCAGTAATAACGTGGAAAGATCCTCAAACTCAGCAGTGGGAAAAAGATATTGTCGAGGTGGAAGGATCACCTCAGGTAGCTGAGTTGGCTGCAGTTGTTAGAGCTGTTGAAAAGTTTCCTGAACCATTCAATTTGGTCACAGATTCAGCCTATGTAGCAGGTGTAGTATCCAGAGCTGAACAAGCTGTGCTGAGTGAGGTCTCCAATGCTGCACTTTTCAACTTGCTCTCAAAACTAGTAAATCTGATCTCCCACCGAGAGCAACAATTTTGTGATGCACATCAGATCACACACCGATTTACCAGGATTCATAGCTGAGGGCAACAGAAGGGCTGATGCTCTTGCTGCGCCTGTGGAGATGGCCCCACTCCCAGACATCTTTGGACAAGCCAAAATCAGCCATCAGCTTTTTCACCAGAATGCACCAGGCCTAGTCTGCCAGTTCCACCTAACTCGGGAACAGGCTCGGGCAATTGTGTCAATGTGTCCCTCGTGACAGCAACACGCACTCCCAGCCCTGAGTGCAGGAGCAAACCCCAGGGGATTGAACAGCTGTGAGGTATGGCAGACGGACGTGACACACATCATGTCCTTTGGTAGACAAAGGTATGTCCATGTATCTGTAGACACCTTTTCTGGAGCTGTCTATGCCTCTGCCCACTCAGGGGAGAAGTCTAGTGATGCCATGAAACACCTAATACAGGCTTTCTCCTTCCTGAGCATCCCCAAATCAATAAAAACTGATAATGGACCCACATACACATCCAAGGAGTTCAGAAGCTTCCTGCAGCAATGGGGAGTAGAGCACAAAACCGGCATCCCCTACTCCCCGCCAGGTCAGGCCATCGTGGAAAGGACCCACCAAAATCTCAAAAGGGTCCTCAGCCAACAACATCAGTCTCTAAAATTAGAAACACCCCAAATCCAGTTGTCCAAAGCCTTGTTCACTCTGAACTTTTTAAATTGCACATATGAAAATCTTAACCCACCAATTGTGCGCCATTTCAGAGAGAACTGCCAACTGCAGCTGAAAGCAAAGCCACTGGTAATGGTAAAGGATCCAGCAACCAGGGAAACAGAGGGCCCCCATGATCTGATCACCTGGGGTCGTGGGTATGCCTGTGTGTCCACTCCCTCAGGTCTCAAGTGGGTGCCAGCCAAGTAGGTGAAACCTTTCATCCCTAAAACTGCAAAGCCAACTGCAGAGGCCCCACAAGTGGCCAGTGCTGCCTGGAGGAGGAGAAAGCGCCGAACCCGCTCCTTCTAATTATCATATTCCTTTAACAGTATTTTCTGAACAGTTTGTCTGCACTAGATGTCACTTTTTTCTTCTTCAACTTTAAAGGTACTCAAGGTCCGAACTCTGAACATCTCTCACGGACTGAGCCTTCCGCTTTCTCAATTGAATAAGAAAGAGGGAGATGTTACAGTGTGTTAATTGGGTTTATATTGTGTTTCATTTGGTTTGTAATGTTTCTCCTGTCCCCCTTGGAAACTGTGTCACGTGGCTTGTCCATGTTTGGCCGCGCCCATCCCCCACACTGGAATGTAACCCAACTCTGTTCCACTCCCACCTTACCCCTGATTGGGTAGTGGCTTGTCCCTGCCTCTAGGCCTGTCCTCCCAGGGAAAAAGCCCCAGCACAGGCAGGGGGCTGGCACTCTGGCACCGGCGAGGACGGGAAAATAAAGCTATAACCCTCCCCCCAGACAAAGAGCAGGCTCTTTTTTTTTTGCCATGGGCGGTTGTCTGGGTCTCACTAAAGAAATACAACACCCTGGACTGTTTTTTTTTTTTTCCTTTTTCTTGGGACTGTTTAAACCTGCTCTGGACTGAAAACCCAGGGGAGCTGTGGTGGTGCAGAACTGTTTTATTAGATTTTTGTAAGAAGTTTATGTTATGGTTCATTTCACTGTATCCCCAATTCTGTATCCCTTTTGTGTTGTCTGTATAATAAGGTGTTTTGTGTCAATCATCCCATACCTCACATGACATGTAACATCCCCTCTGCCCCAACCCCCCTCTCTGGGGCAGCTTGTCAATCACTCCCGGGGTCCCTCCCGGATTGTGAAATCTCCGTGAGAGAGCTTCAGGTGATAGGTAGCCTGGGGGAAATTCCTTTGGCTCTGGATTTTAGTGGTCTGAAGCTTGGGGGTGGGCACACCTTGTTACCCCCTGAAACCCATGATTTGTGGTCTTTTTGTATCCTCCCTGGGACCCTCCCCCGCTTATAGGGGGTAGGAGGGAGGAGCAAGCTCTCTCAGCCGCTGGGTTCTGAGCCTGGAAGCTCTCAGCCGCTCGCCTCGGAGCTTGGAGATCTCTGCTAATAAACATCCTTTAACCTGCTAAGCTGAGAGCCAGCCTTTTCTCTTCTGCTGCTGTTGACTGTCACCTTTGGGTCCAGCTGCTGAGCCGAGAAGCCAAAACGAACTGGAAACTTTGTGTCTGTGTTGACCCGAGCTAGCTGGGGGTCAGCTCCCACCCGGAGCAGGAACACAACCGGACGCAGGGAGCACTGGGGGCTTGCACTTGAGGCCCACCGGGGCCTGGACCTCGGCATTTTCCAGCAGTGCCGGAGGGACTGGGACTGATGAGAGACTGAGAGAGAGCTGAGCTCAATCCACGGCAAGAACTTTCTCAATTTGCCATCTCACTCTAGAACGAGAGGTTTTATTGTTTCATATTATTCCTTCTTTATACTTGTATGCACTTTGTTAAGTAAAATAGTTTTTTCCATTTTTCTCCAAAGAAATTTTTTTACCAGACCAGTTGGAGGGAGGGGCCACTTGGGTTTGCTTCCCGGAGGGATCCTATTCAGGGGTTTTCTCCCAAATTTGTCCCTAAACCAGGACACCCACACAAAAGAAGTGGCTGAGGGTGGGGAAAGATCACTTAAATTTGGGGGAGGGAAAAGGACAGTGCTGAGGGAGCTGAGCGTGCTTTTCCGGCTCTCAGCATTTTTCAGGGAGGACGGGGAGGCTTGCTGCGGGAGGAGTCCACTGTCGACAGAAAGTCCGATCCTGGGAATTCTACCACCATCCATCATCTGCTGGGGTGCCCAGGAATTCGGAGCCCTCTTCGCCTGCCCTGCTAGAGCTGGGCTGTTGGAGTCTAGGGCATTCCTTTGGCTGCCTTGGAGGGTCAGAGACCTGGACAGGGGGGTCTGGGACCCTGGCCCAGAGCCCAGAGGGACATTGGCTTTGATCTCAGTTTATGGGAAAGGCTTCCTGAACTGCGGGAAGGATTGCAACCCACAAGAGTGTGGAAGATAGTAGTTTAGCTTATCACAGGGTGAGAAAACAGTAGGTTTGGGTTTTTAGTATTGAAGTGAATGGGAGCAAGATGGAGGATTTGGGGCATTGTCTCCTGCTTCTTCTTTCTTCTTCCCTCACTCCATTTTCAGCAGTGATGGTGGCACAAAGTAGTTTAAAGAGATTGGGTCAAAGTAGTGATGACCTGTTTAGTATAAGTGATAGGTATTGGCAAATAATGATAAATAAAGAACACGTAGCAATTAGTATAAAAGATAGCAACAGCCCAGTCCAGGAGGAGTTGAGGAGTCACCAGCTGCACAGACCTTTGTTGGGCACTGAGAAATTTGTAAGATAAGAAACAATAAACAAAGCATGCAACCTTGAAAAATCAGAACCTGAAGACTCCGTCTCTTTCTTGCATTTGGCTCAGAGCTTTGCAGAGGGCAAAAAGACTCTAAAACCACCTGAAATGAATCTCGGAGCAAAAAAAAACCCGAGAACTGGCGTCCCTGGGTGGGCTCCTGGAAAGGGGCACCGAAAGGGTCACAGTGAACCCTCTGCAGTGAACATCGCAAGCTCTCAGAAGATCAAAAGCCAGACGGTCAGCTCTGGAGAAGAAGAACATTTCTGGCCAGAGCAGCTCATCTCAAATTCATCCCAGACCGACAGATCTCCAAAGGCCCTGGAATCCATCGCCCTGAAACCTGCTGGACAGTGATCAGGACACCTCTGAGGTGAATTCGACAACAGCTGCACACAAGCCTTTGTGCTTTGGTAAGAACAGTTGGATCTAGATCATGGGGGGGAACCACTTCACAGGAACAAATCTCTATTTTAGCAGCCCTAAGGGGGGTGATTTCAACACACGGTGTGGCTCTCAAGGAGAAAGAGCTTCAGGCGTTGATGCTCTGGGTCCATTGTAATTACCCTCACTGTGAGACCCGTGTCCTATTTGAGCCAGGGTTTTGGCAGGAAGCAAATAGGGAGTTGTATGATAGAGCCACAAAGAAGGACAAAAGAGCTGCTAAGCTGTTGTCCGCAGGTAGAATTATGTTAGAAGCTATATCGGAGAATACCAGTAAAAGTCCCAGGATTGGACAGCTGCCAAACGGCAGGGGGGAGGATAGTAGCGCTTTATCTGTCGGCCAGTCAAAGGGAGGAGACAGACAGCTGCTTTCCCCAGGTTTAATACCTCCTCCAGGAGATGGAGGAGGGGGGAGCTCTCAGCTCTCCCAGGGTTCGTCACAAAGTTCATCAAAAACCCCGAAAGCTGATCAAGTGCTAGTCCCAGGAAAGACGAAACTTCTAATCCATCCTAGCGATCAAGAGGAACTGGACATGCTTTATTTTGAAGCAGTTCCTGAGGACACATTACATTCGTCCCAAGAGGTGGGGAAGACAGGTCTGACACAGAGCCCACCTCGGAGTCCCTTCACCCCTCCACAATCACCACGCAGCAGCACCCCACCGCTCCTTTCCCTGTCCATGCAGGAACAGGGTGGTGCGTGGGGGGAGGGGGGAGCAAGGGGGGCGCCGGGAGAACAACAGGTCCCAACCGAGTCGGTAGCGGAGGGCGGGACTGCGGCGCATGCGCACGGGGGCGATCCTAACCTATCTCGACGGGGCGCGGAACGCGGCGGAGTGCGGTCAGGAAGCGCGTAGGGCGGGGAGGGGGTGGATCGCGAGGGAGAACAGTTCGCGGACGAGCGGCGCGAGGTCGCAGGCGACGGGACTGAGGCATTGGGGAAGCCGGGATCCGGATCGGCAGCTCGGCGCACGCCGATGACGCAAGCTACAGGAAGCAACACAGTTCAAAATACATCCGCGTCGCGGGGCGCAAGGGGGGAGCCGAAACCGGAAACATCGAGCAGAGTACTACAAACCCCAGAAACATCAGCGGAGGGTCCAGGCGCAGGTGCGGCAGGGGCGGGACGAAGCCCAAAACGTGATCCTGCTCTGGGTGTGGCAAATTCTGATGACGAGGGAGAAGGGGCGGCCCCTGGGCGTGAGCGGGGAGGGGACACTCCGTCAGGCGCTGCCGAGCCGGGACAGGCAGGGGCGGGGCGTGGCCAAGGCGGAGAGTGTCTCCAGGGTGCCACCCCCACGCGCCAAACGTCACGGAGCTCAACTCCGCCCACCAGCCGCTCGCTGGTCGCTGAATCGCCTGCGCGCGGTGATTCAAACACAGCTGCTGCGTTTCTGCAGATGGGCACGCGTCCAAAATTATCTCAGATTTTACAGATGTACCCAGAAATTGAAAGCCTTTTGAAAACTCGACATATTCCGTCAAAGGCAGGGAAAGAAACACCAAATCCAAATAATACCACGAGCCAGCAGATGCCAGCTGTCGACGTGTCATCGTCACCTAGGGGCGGGACTGTGAAGCCACAACAAGCACGACGAGCATCAAGCACACCGAGTGAAGCACCTTTCAGCAGCGAGACAGCCACGTTACACCGCTTTTTTCCAGTTTCATATAAAAAATCAACTTCTTCAGAACAGCAGTTCAAACAAAAGCCGAGAGAACCTTTGCCGATGGTGAGGGACGATGAAGCTGCAGAAGAAGATCAGGACATGTCAATCACTGATGACGACATCATCTGCATCACTGCTTCAGAGGGCATTCTTATCCGGAAAGCAAAAGCACTTGAGTTTTCACGTCAAGCATCATCATTTTTGTTATCTAAGGACTTTATGAGGCAGTTTTTCCGGCAATTCAGTGAAGCAGCTTCAGAATTCCAACATGACCTAATGTCTTCTTTCTCTCAAATTTTTCTTCCGAGGAAAAGTGCTGCAGAGAAATCGGGTGATGCCCAGTAATCCCTGGTTCCTGTTCTTCAAGAAAAGGAAAAAGAAACAAAACAGGATGAGGTAAAGCCTCAAAAACAGGTAGATCCTGGAAAGGATGAAGCAGCAGCGAAGCTGCAAACACAGCAATCAATTCCGGTGTCGAACAAGACACAGGTTCCTGGTGCACGGGAATTTCTTGCAACAGACTAGACTAAAATAAGAAAGCATGCATTGAAAGGGGAGGCGCTTCAGATGGGTTCAAGAAGTATGGCAATGCCTGTGACTTATGATGCACAGGATGCAAACCCAAGATGGGAGCGATTGGATCATGAAGTCGTCAAGGATCTGATGAAAGCCGTTCGTGATAATAGATTGGGGTCTCCATACTTCAAACAACTTTTAAAAGGGACATTTAATACATATGATTTAACACCATTTGACCTCAAATCCCTTGCTTCAATGATCCTCACTGACTCACAGTTCATCATCTGGGAAGCAAAATGGAGAAAAGCTCTTAATGAGCTCAGAGACAAATATCAGGGGGGAGTGACCGCAAGCCTCACCATTGCACAACTGGCCGGTGATCCACCACTTAACAGTCCAGCACGTCAGGCCAGACTTTTTCCTCGAGAAGTGTTGACAGACATCAAGAATGCAGCCAGAAAGGCAATGGTGCAAATTCCACCGACAGGAGTTACAGAAAGTAGTTACACAGACATAAAGCAAGGTCCTTCAGAATCTTTCACCTCATTCGTCGATCGTCTCACACAAGCAGTGGACAGGCAAGTCAGTGATGAGGGGGTGAAACCATATTTGATTCAGTGTCTTGCATTTGCAAATGCCAATCCAGAATGCAAACGTGTCATCAGTGCAATGCCTGGCCAACCCTCTATGGCAGAAATTCTAGAGGCATGCAGCAAGGTGGGGACACCACAGCACGTTGCCACGATTTTAGGGGATCAAGTGGAAAAGGCTGTCAAAGATGCATTCGCAAATTTTCAGCAAAGACAGTGCTACAAGTGTGGCAAACAAGGGCACTTCAAGAAGGACTGTCCAGAACTTGCAAAGATCGCAAGCTCACTGGATGTTTGTCCAAGGTGCGGTATTCATGCTTGCTGTGCATGAGAACATTGTTGTAACACAGAAAATGTAAGTACTTTGTCTCTCATATCAGGGCACATTCATTTCTTTTAGGATTTTTAGTAGAAGGTAATGCACACGCAGACAAATTGACCATGCCAATTTCAAGGACTTTACCAAACATTTTTGAACAGGCAAAATTGAGTCATGCATTCTTCCATCAGAATGCTCAAGCACTAATGGAAACTTTTCACATTTCCAAAAGTCAGGCAAAGGAAATCATTAGTGCTTGCCCAGATTATCGGCTTGTACAACCTCCTGCTTCCATGGGAGCAGTCAATCCAAGAGGATTGCACAGTTTGCAGCTATGGCAAACTGATGTCACAAAATATCCATCCTTTAGGAAACTCAAAAATGTTCATATTTCAGTTGACACGTTTTGAGGTGCAGTCTTTGCATCATTGCACACAGGTGAGACAGCACAACATGCTTGTCGACATTTCTTGCAGGCATTTGCATCATTAGGCGTGCCGCAAGAAATCAAAACAGATAATAGACCAACATATATAGGGAAAGTGCTTGACAAATTCCTGAAGAGGTGGGGTGTCCATCATACCTTTGGTATCCCACACTCTCCAACAGGTCAAGCAATCATTGAAAGGACACATCAAACATTGAAATCCCTTTTGGACAGACAAAAATGAGGAGAAGCAGACGCGACACCGTACATGCGCTTGAATAAAGCCTTGTATGTGTTGAATTTTCTAAATGGCTCTTTTGCAGAACCAACTCCACCAATTATCAGACATTTTTCAAACAGCACAAGAGCGAAGCTGAAGGAAAATCCTTTGGTTTTGGTCAGAAACCCAGAAACAGGACAGATTGAAGGGCCATTCAAATTAATAACTTGGGGCAAGGGATATGCTTGTGTCTCCACAGCGGTCAGACCGAAGTGGCTGGCGGCAAAGCACGTGAAACCATACCGAGTCCAGACACAAGCAGACGCAGACCCCAAGACCGGAGGAAGAGAAGTGGGCACGCAGATGTGAGCCAGTGTCAAGACAGCAGACATCCTTTCGTTCTACGTGCAAAAGAGACTCTGGGACTTGAGTTTTCTTTGGGGCTTGGGTGGTGTTGCATTTTTAAAGATTCCCATAGGAAAAAGGCCATTGAACATGAAAGAACTATCCTTGTGCCTCATTCTCTCCTTGGTTGCCTTGAGCAATGCGGCAGTTTTGCCCGTGGCTCAACCAAAAGAGAATATTTGGGAAACTCTAGCCAATGCATCAGGTTTAGATACCATCTGCCTGACACACTCAAAGCCAGGGAAACCCTTCTCAACATATTTAGTGGGGTTGCCAGTGAGCAAATGGCCGATTCCAGAAAACATCCCTCCAGTGATTTCAAAGTCCATTGTAAATCCAGCGGACCAATGGGATATTTGGACGAAATTCCTTCCTGTAGCTCCTTTTGAACCTCAGGAACTGGAAATTCTTGGATCGGTCCGAATGCAATTTTGTGTGAAATTCGGCCTTTCTGGAGTGGCACAAAACAAAACAATAGACATCACTCCAAACCTCAATTTTTACAGAAATTCATCATCTTGGTGTAATCACACTAAGATGCTGGACAAGCCATCCAACCATGTTCCAGCACAATTGCCAAGAGAAATCTTTTTCATTTGTAGAGACAGAATTTGGCCCACAATCGCCGCAAATGTCAAAGGTGGTCCATGCAGCATCGGAACGCTTTCATTGCTAACACCCAACATGACACTGATGAGAGAACAAAAATATATAGAGAAAAGATCTATCAAGATGTATGATCCAAATTGTGATGACAATGTTCACACATGGAACAAGGCTCAGAGAATTGCGGTTGCACTTTTTTCACCACAGGCAGCATCAGGAGTAGCCTTGACACAATTGGATCAGGTGGGTTGTTGGCTGAGCAAACATGCCCGAGCCACCTTTCTTGCACTGAGTGACATGTTATTAGACACTGACAGTGTAAGACGAGCAAGTCTCCAAAACAGGGCAGCGATAGATTATCTATTGCTGACCCACTGGCACGGGTGTGAGGAATTTGAGGGAATGTGCTGCATGAATTTGTCAGATCATTCCAAATCCTTTCATGAGAACATCAAGCAATTGCAGGAGAGTGTGAACAAACTTGGAGAAGTGAGTCATAAATAGTTAGTGCGATCAATTTATTTGACCTTTCACCATTGTAGAAGGGAATTTTAAAAACATTTGTATATATTTTAGTAGGGCTTGTAATTCTTCTCATGATCTTGCCGTGTTTGCTTCGATGCATACGGCAGGCCATGGACCGGGTTGCCAAAGAGGTGTTTTTGGTTCAAACAGGAGGGGGAGATGTTGGAGTCCAGGGCATTCCTTTGGCTGCCCTGGAGGGTCAGAGACCTGGACAGGGGGGTCTGGGACCCTGGCCCAGAGGGACATTGGCTTTGATCTCAGTCCATGGGAAAGGCTTCCTGCACTGCGGGAAGGATTGCAAGCCACAAGAGTGTAAAAGATAGTAGTTTAGCTTATCACAGGGTGAGAAAACAGTAGGTTTAGGTTTTTAGTATTGAAGTGAATGGGAGCAAGATGGAGGATTTGGGGCATTGTCTCCTGCTTCTTCTTTCTTCTTCCCTCACTCCATTTTCTGCAGTGATGGTAGCACAAAGTAGTTTAAAGGGATTGGGTCAAAGTAGAGGTGACCTGTTTAGTATAAGTGATAGGTATTAGCAAATAATGATAAATAAAGAATACGTAGCAATTAGTATAAAAGATAGAGACAGCCCAGTCCGGGAAGAGTCGAGGAGTCACCAGATGCCTGAGCAGCTGCACAGACCTTTGTTGGGCACTGAGAAATTTGTAAGATAAGAAACAATAAACGAAGCGCGCAACCTTGAAAAATCAGAACCTGAAGACTCCGTCTCTTTCTTGCGTTTGGCTCAGAGCTTTGCAGAAGGTGAAAAGACTCTAAAACCACCTGAATCTCAGAGCAAAAAAAAAAAAACAACCAGTACTGGGCCAGCCCCGTCCAGCTGTCACGGCTTCTTCAGCACTGTTCACTTTGCCAGGACATCCCCCCCCCCCCCCCCCGCCTGCTTGGGACAACCCACCATTCCAGCCATCAGCCCCGGAGTGTTCCACCCTTCCAGCTTAGTGCTCCTGGGGTAGGGGCCCAGGAGATCAGACTGCCCCGGGCTTGTGAAACAAAGCCCCTCAAGGTTCTTAGTTCTGTTTATTATTATTGCTGTAGTTGTTGTTGTTTGTTAGTCGTATTATATTTACTAGTAAAAAACTGTTATTCCTTTCCCCATACCTCTGCCTGAAAAAGCTCCTTTAATTTTCTAAATTATAATAACTTAGAGGGAGGGGATTAGAATTCCCCATTCCTAGAGAGGCCCCACCCCTCCCTAGCAAATACCTGTCTTCCAAACCAAGACAAGTTTTTAATAGCTACAAGTAGCTAGTCTGCCTGCAAAAAAGACCATGCTGAGGACTCTTATCAGCTCTCCTAACACATTTGCTGCAACTTATGGATGGTAAAATCCTGATGACTACTTATAGACTATTATGGACGATTTACATGCAGAGTGTCAGTGCCCTAGATCAGTGGTCCTCCCTCCAGTGAACCTTCACATTTTTCAGTTTCTGTGAAGCTGTCTGTATCTTTCCTTACCCTTTGTTCCTAAGAGCACGGCAAGGAGTGAAAACTGCCAGGATGGCACGGAGTTGCTACCGTCTCTCCGTCACCCTGTGCCCCTCTCCACCCCTATCCCCCTTTCCCTGAAGGCAGGACAAGGTCAGAAACCATCCAGAAGTGATGCGGGTGTGCTACCGTTCTCCCTCTGTCCTGTATCCTCCTTCGCCCCCTGTCTTTCCATATCCCCTGTTCTCTACCCAGGAAGGCAGTGGCTGCACCCTCCTAGGCGCTCCTTCTAAAAACATGGTGCTTACCACGCGGTTTTGAGATCCCCTCTTTCCTGCCGAAGTCCTTCTCTTCCAGTCCGGACCTTCCCTTCCCCCCCCACCTACCTATCCCCCCACTTCCCGCCACGCAGCTGCAGCTGGCCCCACCCCAGGCCCGCGTGGCAGTGGAGGCAAGGAGGGGCTAGTCAGAGAGAGTGCCAAGACCTGCTGTGCCCTGCAGCTGGCACAGCAGAAGAGGTGTGGCAGAACTGCGTAGCTGTGAGAGAAGGTTGGACCCTACCGTGTCCTGCTGACAGCTCTACCACTGCCGCTTTCACCATTCCTCATTTCACAGTCTTCATCACCTACAGTAGTAACACCCACAACACCAGTACCAAAGCTGAGACCAAACAGTAAGAACTGTGCCCCGCATGAAGAGGAAATGAAAGAACTGCACCCCTTTTGGTGGGAAGATCAAAAGCCAAAGGAGATTGAACTATTAACCCCTTAAGTGAAAATGTATTCATTTAATTCAGTATCATCATTTCTGTTACTTTATCCTCTGTAATAAAGTCTCAAATGCTTTTCTGGTACTTGTTAATTTAGCTTAATGATGTTCATTTTAATTTTGCAAACCAATAAGTCATATTCCCGAGAATCCCCTTATTATAAGTTATTTAACACACCTTTTAACCAATTTATAAACGGAGGAGTTGTGCAGTCCTGTTTTGAGGAGGCTGAAATCTGATCTCCTCCCTTGACCTAAACCTTAAGACTCCTCCCCTAGAATACCCTATAAAACCCATGACCCTGCCCCTTCTCGCCCTCTTTGTCTTCACCTCCCTTCGTCTTCATCCCCTCCCCAGCCTGGGGTAGGGGGGGATAAATGGATTCTCGAGCTTAACAAAGACTTGTCTCATCTGTTTCCCCTGCCGGTGGTTGTAACCTCCCTTGACATGATGGTCACTGTTGCCACATGACAGAACAATAAGGCTTCAAAATATTCATCAGAGGCAGCAGGAAACCGGGAGCAGAGCAGAGACAGGCAGCAATGATGTATAGTTGAAAATTGTATTTAAAAATAAATCCTTCGAGCCAAAGTGCATTTCAGATTCAGCAGCAACTTCGGCACTCAGAGTGAACTCCTGGCTGTGCTGCAGTGCTTCAGGAATGTGTTTTTCTGGTTCATCATGACACTTGGCTCCCTGAGTTTGCTCCTTGGTTTCAGAAACAGAACTTGTCTGCCAGCAGCACCTCCCAGTGCTCAGATGTTATTCCCACATGAGCATTTTTACAAAGAAGGAAACGAAAACACACTTCTTACATGTTTTGCCCAAGGCTAATGAGGAATTTATTGCCCAGCATGGATTAAAATCCCAGAACACTTCTTGCACCACTATTGTTTTTAGTACAGACTTTTTCTGTCTCTGCTGACTCCACCAAGTTACTCATGCACATTGAGGGCAAGATGAGTTTTGAGGCTCTTGATTTATTGTGTTTTAAATTCATAAGATGCCCTGAAATAGCCCCAGTACTTGTATTCTCCTTACCTGCTGCTAGATTGCTAAACCTGTATTTTGTCTTTTTCTGTACAACTTTTCACACTCAGAAGATGCAGCAGGATTTAGCTAGGACTAGCAAAGGAATGTCCAGTCTCAAGTTCTGCAAGGACCATGGTCACATCTGCCTTTCCCAGAGTTAAAAGGCTCAGGAGCAGCTGCTGAGGGTCCAAGGTCCTGCCTGCAGGAGGGCAGCACTTGTCCGGGCAAAGAGGAGGAGACTGCTGCTGTATTTACACTCACGGCTTGTTCCTGTTTACCGCAGGTTCCAACTGGAGCAGCTGCACTGCCTTCTGACTTCTGAGAAAAGCTACACACCAAGGGCAGCAGGGCACACCCCATCCCTGGAGGTGCTCAAGGCCAGGCTGGATGGGGCTTGGAGCAGCCTGGACTAGTGGAAGGCATCCCTGCCTTGGAGGGGCTGGAACAAGATGATCTGCGAGGTCCCTTCCAACCAAGGCCATTCTGTGATTGTGTGATGATTCTGTGGCATCTTCAGACTGACTTTTCTGCAGCTTTGTTACTGCTCTATTACTGCTCTATTACTGCTTTCTGGAGGGAGAGGTTCCTCTACAACACCTTGGTGCCTCTACCTGCACTGCCCGACTGCAGAGGCCAAGAGGGCAGTGAAACCTTTAGGGTATTTTTACCTGATAAAGCTTTTTTCACCCTGGTACTGGCTGCATGAACTGAGCTCTTGGCAATGGCAAACTGCTGGCACCAGCACCTGGCTGGTATCAGAAGGGAACTGGGCTGCATCAGCAGCAAGGTGCTACCACGGTTTTAAAAATCAGTTAGGCACTCTGCACTAGAAAGCTTCTCCATCCCTTGACAAAATGAGTCCCTGGTGTGTTGGAAGGGAAATCAGAGGGAGGAGCTGCTGGTGATCACTATCCCATTAAAACATGGCTAATGTGCATCACCAGTTGCCCACTGCTCCAGTTACAGTGTGTAGATACGAGTAAGTCAAGTCCTTTATTTGTGTAATTACAAGGAACTGATCCCTTGGGGTCATACAAATAATTCAGTATACTAGCTAAAAGTGAGCTTTCTGAGAACACTTGCACTAGTATAATCTGATGGAATGCAGAGTTCTGGAAAATAAATGCCAAAGGGGATGGAAAAAACAGCTAAAGCTAATTTATTTTTTAAATCAAGTGAATATTAACATTTTTTGTCTGTATTTGCTCAGCTTTAAGGAATAGCCTCCTTGCTTCTTTGTTGCTATTTCTTCTTCTTGACAATATATCTCAACCTGAGGAATTGTATCCATGGTTCAGCACAAGTGCCAAGGAGTGAAATGAAGTTATAATAAAGCTACACTACACTACATGTGGGAGGTACCTTTGTCCATCAGCCTTTCCAGGGAGCTTCTGAAAAATAACCCCTGTTATTAAACTAATCACCTTGTGTCAAACAGCAGTGACAAGAGAGAAAATTTACCTGGTTAATAACTCAGCAATAAAGGTATGTACAGGGGAGGAGGAAATTAGGTTGTTGCAGACACAGCAATAACATTATGAACCAAAATCCAGTATTGGAGGAGATAAAAGTTTTCCATCCCAATATTCCTCCATGACAAGTATGAAAGAGAATGCATAAGAACAAGGGGAAAAGATGAAAGATAGCAGCAGAAAAAAAACACCTTTGAGAAGTGAGCTAACAGGTAATTAATGGCTGCAAAGAAAGTAGATCAGAGAAGTGGCAGAGATGTAGATCTTGGTGCCACTCCCCATTCAGTTCTGCTGAATGCTCTGCAGGGGGATCTAGCCAAGGCTGCTCTCCCCATCCCCACCCACACAGGAACAGACCTGGTAAAAGGGGCAAGCAGGGTGTTGAGGTGGCAGCACTGGTGATGAGGCAAGCCAGAAACAAAATGTGTGGCAGTGGCATGTTTTCTAACAGCAGTGACAGATTTTAATAAGCAAGCTATTCTTCAGTTTTGATTTGAGGTGTATATAATAAGGTAATGTGGGTGTTGAGTGATAAAACCCACAAGAAATACACAAATTAGAAGCACTGATTTTTTGAAACCATGGCCTCATTCAGACTAAGTGGCATGACCTATTTTTATTGCATTATTATATTTGGAAAATAAAAGAAAAACTCTTCTTTTTCATCTCTTCTTCAGCATAGGAAAGATTGGGGACAAATTACACTGCTCTTTTAAGATCTCCTCTTTAAAAACTTAAGAACCTTTATTTGTGGTTTGATTTCTTTTACTGTTAACTGGCTTCTTCCTAGAAGAGATGAGATCTATCTTGTTTATTACAGATTTTCCAGTGATCACTTTCACAAACTTCCCAACAAACTCACTTAAGTATTTCTCTGCTCCAGATTTGAGTAAGTCCAGGGAAAGCTAGAAATATTCTATGACTGCTGACCAAAAGCAAGAATTTACAATGGATTTCAAGAATGTCTTTTTGAAAGGAATATGACTAAAAAAAAAAAAAAACCTTTCTGAATTTTTGGGCATTTCCTCCCATGGCAAGATCTTTCCATGGGCTCTGAAAATTAAATACCCAGTACAACTTTCTGTACAGCCTGCAGGAGTTCCTACTCCTCACTGTCACCACTAACGGGCTGAGCAGGGGATCAATACAGCAACTGCACAAAGTACATATTTCGGTCTGTCTCAAGAAGTTAATCAATTCCTGTGGGGAGACATTGTGGGGAGACATAGAGTTAGTGCTAAAGGCAATCTTGCCCTTGATATATTGCAGCTGTGTTAATTATCCTAGCGTGGGAACAGCCTTGCTCTTAGCTAGTAGAGAGTTAGTTGGAGTCTGCTGGCCCTGCTGTGAGGAGTGTGAAACGTGCATATTATATGGGATTGGCTTCATGTCCTAAGGGTGTGAAAGAGTGTGTAAAAGTGAAGGAGAAATTAAGTAAGAGTAGATGGATGAAAGCACATGTAATGTTGATTGTTATATCTCCTTGGAGGGAGGTGTATTGTATTGAATAGTTGTGTGGGATAGAAGGGATTTTTTGTGTGTGTGCATAGATAGAAGTAAGTGGTCTTTAGGTTGTAAGAGAAAGTGAAAAACAGAGGTGGGGGACGAATAGATAAAATCTTGAAAAATGGGACAGAAAACCAGTAAGTTGGTGTCCTGGTTTGGGACAAATTTGGGAGAAAACCCAAAAGGACCTCGAAGGACATTGCCACTCGGGTAGAGAAGCTACCTGTCAAAGTCCGTCATGTAGATGCCCATGTCCCCAAGAGTCGGGCTAATGAGGAGCACCAAAACAACGAGCAGGTAGATCAGGCTGCAAAGATAGAGGTGTCAAAGATAGACTTAGATTGGCAACACAAGGGAGAGTTGTTTCTAGCTCGATGGGCCCATGATGCCTCAGGCCATCAGGGCAGAGATGCCACCTATAAGTGGGCCCGAGACCGAGGGGTGGATCTAACCATGGACAGTATTTCTCAGGTTATCCATGACTGTGAGACGTGTGCTGCCATCAAGCAGGCCAAGCGGGTGAAGCCCCTATGGTATGGCGGGCGATGGTCCAAGTATAAGTATGGGGAGGCCTGGCAGATTGACTACATCACCCTTCCCCAAACCCGCCAAGGCAAGCGCTACGTGCTCACAATGGTAGAGGCCACCACAGGATGGCTGGAGACCTACCCTGTGCCTCACGCTACGGCCCGTAACACCATTCTAGGCCTTGAAAAACAAGTTCTTTGGAGGCATGGTACCCCTGAGAGGATTGAGTCAGACAATGGAACTCATTTCAAGGTGAACAGCCTCTGGCATGTTGGAAAATGCCGAGGTCCAGGCCCTGGTGGGCCGCAGGTGCAGCCCCCAGTGCTCCCCTGGGTTTTCAGTCCAGAGCAGGTTTAAACAGTTCCAAGAAAAAGGAAAAAAAACAGTCCAGGAAAATTCTCTGCCCTAGCTAGCTGAAACTAACTAAAAGCAAAAAAAAAAAAAATCTCAGTCCTGCAGTCTCTCCAAGCCTCCGCTGAACACCCCGTCCGCAGAAGAATGTGGAGGAGTCAGGCAGTTTTCTCAAAACAAACTCCGCGCTTCTCCTTGCTCTTAGAACCAGTCTTAAAGGCACAGGACTCAATATACAGCACAAACAGAACAGACGATTGGGGATACAGGCATCATAAAGTTACCCTAGGACAGTTGGATACAAGGAAGAAAAAAGGGTGTAAAAAATTACCAACAGAAATACCTCAAGATAGCCCTCTCGGCATTATGTTAGCTAACTGGGATAAAAACCCTTGTACAAAAAAAAAGGAAAAGATGATACAATTTTGCATGATAGAATGGGCAGAGAAGGAAATAAGATCTGACCACGTTTATTGGCCCAGATACGGCTCTTTTGAGAACTGGATTTGTCAGGCTCTAAATATATTTGTAAATTCAAAAGAACAGTTTAATCCCGAAGAAAGAGAATATGCCACATGTTGGACAGGAGATTTTAGGAGAATAAAAATCTTTCACGTATCAGAAACCCCCGAGATGAAACAAGAAAAGAAAAAGGGGAAAGAAAAGGGAGGGGAACCAGAAGAAAAGAAGAAAAAAGAGTGGGATCCTTTGCAGGTTTTGCCCCCTCCGTTCCCGCTCGCGCTCTCGCCGTTCGCGGCCGAGCCCCCTGTCCCGGGTCCCGCTTCAGCCCCGCCTGCCCCAGTTCCCGTCCCGAGTGCGGGCTCGCAGCCCGCAGCAGCCCCGCCTGCCCCCGTACCCGTCCCAAGTGCCGGCTCGCAGCCCTCGGCAGCTGCGCCGGTCCCCACATACACCCCATCCCCGGCCCCGCCGGTGAATTTGTCTGCTCCGGCCGCCTGGTCCACAGCCGCCCTAAGGGCCGTGCCGGGGGTCCCTCCTGACGCGTGGTCTAAGACCACCGCCCCGACAGTGCCGGGGGTCCCGTCGGTCCCAGCCGTCCTATCTCAAATCACTTCCCCCACTGCCCGATCCCCGGCTGCCCTGCCCGTGCCGGCCGCGCTGGGCGCTGCCGCTGCTGCTTTGTCTCTGCCGGGAGCCGCTGACTCAGTCGCCATAAGGCCCATGCAGGCTGTCCGTGCTCCCCTCTGGTATCCCCCAGAACTGCCCCCTCCTCTGCCAGTCACGGCAGCAAGCCCCGCCTACGCTCCGCCCTTGGAGGACCGAGCCTCGGCACTGTGCCCTCCCCTCACCCCCCTTCCTGCCCTGAGCTCCGTTCCCTCGGTAACCACAGCTACTGCTCAGAGAAACGACTTCTCCCTAGAAATGCCTTATCGAAACACTAGAAGTTCACTTAAAAGACAGCCCTCTCTGGATTCTTTCTCAAAACACGGGAAAAAGACGACAGAGGATAAAAAACAAAAATGGGATAAAGAAATTAGTCTATTTCCACTAAGAGAAGTCCCAATGGGAGGGGGTGGAACAGGGTTTGTAAATGCCCCTTTGACTTCTTCTGAGGTCAGAAATTTTAAAAAAGAAATCAAAGGAATTTTAGAAGATCCCATAGGCACAGCTGAACAATTAGACCAATTTTTAGGTCTGAATATTTATACTTGGGAAGAGATGCAGTCTATAATGAAAATAATATTTTCTCAGGAAGAAAGGCAATTAATCAGAGCAGCTGGAATAAAACTTTGGGGAAACAAAATGCCAAGTGTGCCTCCTGAGTGGGGTCAATATAATGAAGAAGGGAGGAAACACATGAATGAATATCGTAATTTAATAATCAAGGGAATAAAAGAGGCAGCACCCCGAGGGCAAAATGCTAAAAAAGCTTTTGAGGCACAGCAAGAAAAAGAAGAATCTCCAACTGAATGGTTGGACAGACTTAGGAGAAATATGAAACAATATTCCGGAACAGACCCTGAAACTGATGTGGGAAAAGCTTTGTTAAGGATTAACTTTGTTACTTGTAGAAATTGCTTCCGCTAGCTCAGTCGGTAGAGCATGAGACTCTTAATCTCAGGGTCGTGGGTTCGAGCCCCACGTTGGGCAACAATTGTAGAAATTGCTTCCTCCTGCTGCTGCTGAGGACTCCAGGACGGTGTAGATAAATGTAGATGAGAGATCTCTGAAGTTAGGTTTTAGAAGATGAGGTTTATTGTAAGGGATGTGAGGCCTTGCTCTGAGCTGCCAGGCTGCAGCTCGTGGCAAGGCCTAGGAAGGTGGGGTAAGGGAGAGGTAGGGAGAGGAAATTCCAAGAGAGGAAAGTCCTCGGGAAAGGGTGCAAGCAAAGAGACCGTCCAGCCCCCTTGGGACCCCTTATCAGGGGTCTTCAAGGTG
The DNA here is from genome assembly GCF_015227805.2 of Hirundo rustica. Classification (NCBI taxonomy): domain Eukaryota; kingdom Metazoa; phylum Chordata; class Aves; order Passeriformes; family Hirundinidae; genus Hirundo; species Hirundo rustica. The sequence goes on along the minus strand of NC_053487.1, from coordinate 28,831,294 downwards.
GGCTGGAACAAGGCTTGGGCCAATGGGGTTACAGATACCTGATACTTCAGGGGAGGGGTACAGGTGTGGGATGAACCATTGGGGGGTGAGACAGAACATTCCATTTGACCTGGGTGTGGCTGCAGGTAACCTTCAGATGGTCACATAACTGTTTTCCCAGACATCCAGTATCTAATACATCTCAAACATCAAAACTTACTTTCAATTCTATCTCACCTACAGGTTTCACATTCTCAGAATACAGGCAATCATATTTATAGGGTTTTTTGGCTTCATCCTCCCCAACAGTTACTAATGCCTGGCCAGATATTAGAAAAAAATTAGAAAAAAATTGAGGATTGGCATAATAAATCATTAGATGACTAATTAAAGGAGTCTCAGAAAGTTTATGTCCGAAGAGATGAAGAGAAAGCTAAACTGAAAGCAAAACTTATGGCAGTCACCATGCGAGAAAACAATTTCCAAAAAAATCAAAAACATACAGGCACTACTTCTAGAGATAAAATTAGTAGAGACAGGGGAAAAGAAAAGAATAGAATCTGTCCTGCGTTACAATGTAAGATGTGCCCAAAGTATGTATTCTATCACCATCTACATGAAATGTTGAAACTAAGTTGTGCACTGTTTCCCTTGCCCCCTGCCTCCAGACTATCTTCTGTTAATGGCCCATCAATGCCTTCCTGCATGACTCATAGATAACTCCCTCCAGGAGCTATCTCTGTTTAATAGGCAATCAAGGACCCATTACAAGACTGATTAAAATTATATCAGCCCATTGTGAGATGCTCCGCCCAGGGGGAGGAGCCAAGCATTCCCACCTGGATATAATCTGGGATTTGGGACAGCACAGGCAGCTTTACCCACTGTATTCCCAGAGGACAAGAGCTACCAGACCTTTCTGCAGGAACACTGCTTCAACAAGACCACTTCATCTGGACTGCTACCACCATGGTTTCAGGTTGTATTCTGACTCTGTCAGTGATCTTTTGTACTATTGCATATGTGGGAGATTAGGGACAGGTGGTCGGAAGATATCACGCTGTACGGGCAGACAGAACCCCTCCCTCAACTCTTAGTTGGTTAGTGTCCTTGATAAGGTAAGCAATACCTAATTTGTAACGTAAGCAGACGGATGTGATGTAGCAAACAGAGGTTTTATAACTCCATGTAACCAGTTAATAAACGCCATTAGCCGTCCACCACACTGGTGTCTGTGAGCTGATGGACCGAGCAGCCTGGGTGTGGCTGCCGTGTCGTTCCTGAACCAGGTCACTACACCTCAGCGGAGGTAGCATGCATATGTTTTATTTTATTTTATTTTACCTTTTTTTTTTTTTCTCTCCTATTAAATTGTTTTTTTTCTGACTTGGAGTCTCTCGCTGGTTTTGCCTTCAAGCCAGCACAGAATCCCAATACAAACCAAGTCTCAGCAGCATTCCAGGAATGTCTGCTTTTACTGTGGGGGCGAGGGACATTATAGGAAAAATTGTCCTAAGCAGGTAATAGATCTGAAAATCTTCAAACAGATGAGCACAGAGGAGGAATAGGGAGGTCAAAGGCTCTAATTTTTAGGGGACAAATACCATCTAGAGCTTGTGATAACTCTAAAAGTGGGTCCCCAAGGAGAAGAATTAGAATTTGTAGTAGATACAGGGGCAGAAAGAACCTGCCTGCTAAATGTACCAAAAGGTTATAGTGTGAGTAAATATACTGCAAATGTAACAGGGGCAAAAGGAGAAACTTTTACAGTTCCAGTCATTAAAGATGCAGTAATTGAAGGGGAAACTAAAATTTGGATGGGAGATGTCTTATTGGTCCCAAAGGCAGGTAGCAATTTACTAGGAAGAGACTTACAAGTGAAATTAGGAATAGGGGTTATACCAGAAGATGGGAAAATGACAGCTAAAGTTTTAAAATTAGGCCAAGAGGATGAAGAAAAAAATTAACAAGGAAGTTTGGGCTGGGGAAGGAAATAGGGGAGGATTAAATATTGACCCTATAAGTGTTACAATAGAGAGAGAAGATTGTCCCATACGTGTACGTCAATACCCCATATCTTTAGAAGGACGGGAAGGTTTGAAGCCAATAACAGAAGGTCTAATAAAAGACAAGACACTAGAACCTTGCATGTCTCCCCATAATACCCCTATTCTCCCAGTAAAGAAGCCTGATGGGAGTTATAGACTAGTACAAGATTTAACGGAGGTTAACAAAAGAACTCGGTCTCATTACCCCGTGGTACCCAATCCCTATACACTTCTAAGTAAAGTTCCACCTCAGCATCAGTGGTTTAGTGTAGTGGATCTTAAAGATGCTTTTTGGGCCTGTCCACTAGCCAAGGAGAGCCGAGATATCTTTGCCTTTGAATGGGAGGATCCAAAAACTGGAAGAAAGCAGCAATTAAGATGGAAGAAATTACCGCAGGGGTTCACGGAGTCTCCAAACTTATTTGGGCAAGCTTTAGAAAAAATACTGCAAGCCTTCTCCACTCCTCCTGGAATACAAATTATCCAATATGTGGATGATCTTTTACTATCTGGGGAAGATGAAGTTGAAGTTAGAGAAGCTACAATAAAACTTTTAAATTTTCTGGGAGAAAAAGGATTAAGGGTATCAAAAGGGAAACTGCAATTTGTAGAACCAGAGGTAAAATATCTTGGACGCTTGATAAGTAAGGGTAGTTGAAGGTTCAGTCCAGAGAGAACTGCAGGAATTTTATCCCTTCCACCTCCCTCTTCAAAGAGGGAAATCAGAAAACTACTCGGATTATTGGGATATTGTAGATTATGGATTGAGGGGTACACACAGGCAGTAAAATTTTTGTATGAAAAGTTGACAGAGGGAGATAATATAAAATGGACCAAGGAAGATGATGATAAATTAGAAAAACTGAAGTTAAAACTGGCCTCAATACCAGCTTTAAGCTTACCTTCACTAGAAAAACCCTTTCATCTGTATGTGAATGTAGAAAAGGGGGTAGCTCATGGAGTTCTGGTCCAGGAGTGGGGAGGAGTAGAGACCAGTAGCTTATTTATCAAAGATGTTGGACCCAGTGAGCCACGGCTGGCCAGTATGCATTCAAGCTATAGCCACTACTGCAATCCTGGTAGAAGAAAGTCGTAAACTTGCTTTTGGAGGTAAACTAATTGTGTGCACACCTCATGCGGTTCGAAATGTGTTAAATCAGAAAGCTGAAAAATGGTTGACAGACTCCAGAATGTTAAAATATGAAGCAATCTTGATAGATAGTGATGATCTGACATTAGAAGTAAACAGGAGTTTAAATCCAGCTCAATTCTTATATGGAGAACCAGCAGATAACCTAATACATAATTGTTTAGAAATTATCCAATACCAAACAAAAGTTTGAGGGGATCTTGAAGAACAAGCCCTTTCAGAAAGGGAAATAATCTATGTGGATGGTTCCTCCAGATGTCTACAAGGAAAAAGAATGTCAGGGTATGCAGTAGTTGATGGAAAAAACATGCAAACTATTGAAAAAGGAAAATTACCTTCAAACCGGTCAGCTCAAACTTGTGAATTATATGCTCTAAAAAAGGCACTGGAATATTTAGCACACAAGAAAAGAGGCTATATATACTGATTCGAGGTATGCTTTTGGAGTAGTACATACTTTTGGAAAAATTTGGGAAGAAAGAGGATTACTTAACTCAAGAAGAAAAGGATTAGTACATGAGGGACTCATTTTAGAGATTTTAGAGGCATTAAAACTACCTGTAGAAATAGCTATAGTACACATTAAGGGACACCAAAGAGGAGTGACCACAGAAATAAGAGGAAATAATTTAGCAGATCAGGAAGCTTAGGATGCAGCAGAAAATGGAGCTGAAAGAGTTATGTTAATATTAACTCCAAATACCAAAGTTTAGTGAAGCAGAGAAAAAAAATTAAACAAGATAGGAGGAGAACAGGCTGAATCAGGGAAATGGAAACTTCCTGATGGAAGACAATTACTTAATAAAATACTGGCTAGAAAAATACTAGAAGACATGCATCAGAAAACCCACTGGGGTACTCAGGCTTTGTGTGATCATTTTTTAAGGAACTATGGATGCATTGGGATTTTTGGAGTAGCAAAGCAAGTAACTGAAAAATGTATAACTTGCCAAAGGATAAACAAAAAGGTGATGAGAAAAACAACATTAGGAGGTCGTGAGTTAGCTCTTCGACCATTTCAAAGTATCCAAGTAGATTTTACTGAACTTCCTCAAGTACAAAGATGGAGGTATTTATTAGTAATGACAGACCATCTAACTCATTGGGTAGAAGCAGTTCCCACTACCAAGGCCTCAGCCAACATGGTAAGTAAAACCCTCTTAGAACAGATTATTCCCAGATATGGAATAGTTAATAGAATAGACTCAGACAGAAGAACGCATTTTACGTCAAAAGTGTTACAACAAATAATTCAGTCTTTAGGGATAAAATGGGAGCTGCATACCCCATGGCATCCACAGAGTTCTGGTCATGTAGAAAGGATGAACCAGACTTTAAAGAGAACTTTGACCTAATTGATAGTTGAAACCCAAATGTCATGGGTACAATGCCTACCTTTGGCCTTATTGAGGATCCGAACACAACCCAGGTCAGACCTGGGAGTGTCACCCTATGAAATGATGTTTGGGTTACCCTTTTTAACTACCCAACATGAAAATGCTACCTATGAGGTAAGGGAAATGAGTGTTAAAAGATACGTTTACACCATTGCGAAAACTCTTGAAAACCTACAGTTGACAAGAATAATCCCTCAAACCACACCCTTAGACTTTAAAATCCATAATGTTCATCCAGGAGAATGGGTGCTAGTAAAAACCTGGAAAGAACAATCTTTAACTCCTTAATGGGAAGGTCCTTTTCAGGTATTGCTGACTACCGAGGCTGCGATCCGGACCAAGGAACGAGGGTGGATCCACGCCAGCAGAATCAAAGGAAGAACCTAAGGAGTAGACGATTACATCTGAACCGGGTGATACAAAATTGACTCTTAAACGGGGACTGGGTGGTAATGAACTGGGAAGACCCAAATGGTCCAAGAAACATACACAGGATCACACCTAATTGGGAGATAAGGCCAAGCTTATATCAGTGGTTTCAAGTACCGCCTGGACAAGCTTTGAGACACCTCTGATACCCTCCTTGGGGAGGAATACTTCCACTCCAAACAGGAGGATCAGGACTGTTTCAGACAGAGAACTCTTGTATTCATGCCTTAGCCTGTGATTTATGCAAAGAAGAAAAGGAGTTGCAACTTCCATCAGTGCCAGACCAAATACCCTGTTTGATCCACCCAAATACCAGACGTGTTAGCTGGGTTAAATGTAAATGTTTAGATTGTGGGAAGAATTAGTATTGTAGTTCACACAAGCGACGCTCTCATTGCAGGAAGTGTCAAGGGCCAAATCGATCTCCTATCCAGGTAGATTTCGAAGAAACTGAAATAATAACTTTGTTTTGTGGATGGGAATTATTAGTGCCTGTTAAATAGGAGATACCTGAAGAACGGTGGAAACGACAGTTAAGGAGTGTCAGAAATTATTTGTCTGGAAATTAGCTAAGAGGAAGTGACAAGGAAATAGAGGGCAAGACCAGATTGGCCTCTGTATTCGCCACCAAGAAGATCAAATACACCTGCTGTGGGTTGCAACCCCATAGGCATGGGAGGTGGGAGTATAAGCCATACTGGACCTCTGTTACTCCTTTTTCTGTCACTCAATTTTTGTCTTCTCCCTTTTGGGATATCGACAAGGCCATGCTATAGGTGTTACCAAAAGCTGTACATGGAAAGACACCAAGGTTCTTTTTTCATTTCTCACAGTCATGTCAACAGTCACTGTTATAACCCATCCAAATTAGGCAATTGCATACATAAAGGGAAAAAGTACTAGATTGCAGAGATCTTAGGAACAAGTAGTAGCAGGATGGGAAGTCAGTGCCCAAAAGAGGAGAGATGGATTTGCTTTACCTACATTATTGGGCACAAAGCACAAGATTTAGTAAAAGAGCAATTGATAAGCAAAAAGGCTAAGTCAGTACAACCACCTAAACCTGTGCCAATTTCAATCAACAATTTGTATACCAAACTTGAACAGCAATTAGAAAAAGAAATAGATATCTCAAGGATGGGTAAAAATCAGTTTGTAGAATTGGGGGAAAGAATAAGTAAGGAACTTAACATAACCAATTGTTGGGTCTGTGGAGGGGCTTTGATGTCAGAAGAATGGCCATAGAAAGGCAGCTGCTTAGGCCCAATTGAGCTTCTAAAATGGAACCAAGCAAGTACAAGTGGAGAAAACAGACCAGAAGGGTGGATTTTAAGCTCAACAGTGATAGGGGAAGAATGTCTCTGGTGCACTGGGAAAAGGTTCCTTTATGAAGTAGGAAAAACACCCTGTAAAAGATATAAGGTTAGTAATGGAACTTCTGTATGGTGGGTCCCAGAAGAACCAACTGTGTATTGGACCCAAGAAAAAGCAAAAAAAGTGAATTTTAAGTATGATAACAAAACAAAACTTTTCCAGTGTAATGATACAAGTAAAAATCCTTACTATGGCATCCCGGAAATTTCCAAATTTTGGTAGAATATAGATCAACAAAAATTTAACTATTGGAAAGCTCCAGATGGCTTATTTTGGATATGTGGGAAAAGAGCATACCCAAAACTCCCCTCTCAGTGGAAAGGGAGCTGTACTCTGGGAATTATACAGCCAAGATTTTTTCTTTTACCAGGACCTGATGGGGATCACTTAGGGATATCAGTTTATGAGGATCTAAAGAGAAACAAAAGAGAATTGATTGGAGGATTCCAAAAATGGGGAGATGAGGAATGGCCCCCTGAACGCATACTAGAAACATATGGGCCAGCCACCTGGGAACAAGATGGGAGTTGGGGATATTGAACCCCAATTTATATGCTAAATCATATTATAAGACTTCAAGCCGCTGTAGAGATAATAACGAACAAAACTGGTTAGGCAATGGAATTACTATCAAGACAACAAACCCAAACAAGAGAGGCTGTGTATCAGAATAAGTTGGCTTTAGATTATCTATTAGCTGAAGAAGGGGGTGTTTGTGGAAAGTTCAATACATCGGATTGTTGTTTAAAAATAGATGACAATGGAGATGCCGTCCTGGACATAGTCAATGATATCAGAAAAATCGCCCATGTATCAGTTCAAAAGTGGGATTCAATGCTAAATAATAGCTGGTGGGATAACGTGTTGGGAGTAGAATGGTGGAAAAAGTTAGGCTTCTTCCTTTTATGCGCTACAGCTGGTCTAATATTTCTTCCTTGTTTGATCCCGTTTCATTCAGCTCATCACCAGTGTGGTACAAGGCATGCAATTAATAGACATTGACCAAAAGTTGCCTACAACAACAACACCACAAAGGATTATGGTGTTAAAGAAACAAAATAATATAGAAGACCCCTTCAAAGAAGCGAGATTAATTTGTAAAAATAATGAGCGAATAATGAAGGCTAGAAAACAATGAATATTGCTCTAGACAAATTAATTATAAAAAGAAAGAGGGAGGATTGTGAAAAGTGCATATTATATGGCTCTACGCAAGATATTTACTATATGTATTATGTTGTATTGATTCTTAATGTTGTATTAATAATTTGATAGTATGGTAAATGTAGTTTTGTAGTTAAAATGTAGTTTTTATGTACCAACCACAGGAAAACGTAAATCTTTCAGAGAAAAAAGAATTTACTACTTCCTTATCAGAAGAGACCAACTTCTCCTGCCTTGCTCAGCCCTGAAGACGCCATAGAGATTAAAGGAAAAAAGTGATACTAACCAGAGACAATTCTTTGTTTGAATGGAATTTATGCATTATGTATGAAATGTATGAATATTCAACAGGCTATTGCTTTTAAGAGATAATCCTTTGTTAACGGGGGTCCTTCTCCAGTGCTTTTTGCTCGGGAAGGCACCCAGACATCTGTTACTTTGTTTTTATTGTCTCGTATTGTCCTAACCCTAATTGTTCAATTTTTTTACTCTAATTCTATTTTTATAACCATCTTATTTACTATTAAACTTCCAAAATTTTAAAAACAAGTGATTGGCGTTTTTCACAAGGAGGAAGGGACAGGAGGTTGTGAGAGGGACAGAGAGGGTAAGATGCTGTATGAGGGACAGACAGGGTTAGTTGGCCATGCTAGGGACAGGAAGGAGTGAGCTGGAACTGCAGAAGGAAGAGAGAAGAAGAGCTGAGGCACTGAGTCTACAGACTAGCTGCTGCCATAAATGGACAGACCCTGAGAGCTGTGTGGAGCTGCCTGTGGGATTGCAACAGAGAAAAGGTATGAGAGACTTTTAGATAACAAGGTGCTGATACTTAAAGCCTTCTTGTTGGGGAGGATGAAGCCAGAAAGCCCTATAAATATGATTGCTTAGATTCTGAGAATGAGAAACCTGTAAGTGAGATAGAATTGAAAGTAAGTTTTGATGTTTGAGATGTATTAGATACTGGATCTCTGGGAAAACAGTTATGTGACCATCTGAAAGTTACCTGCAGCCAGACCCAGAGGTCAAATGGAATGTTCTGTCTCACCCCTCAATGTATGGTTCATCCCACACCTGTACCCCTCCCCTGAAGTATCAGGTATCTGTAACCCCATTGGCCCAAGGCTTGTTCCAGCCCACCTTGAAGACCCCTGATAAGGGGTCCCAAGGGGGCTGGACGGTCTCTTTGCTCTTTGCTCTCTTTTTGCTTGCACCCTTCCCCGAGGACTTTCCTCTCTTGGAATTTCCTCTCCCTACTTCTCCCTTCCCCCACTTTCCTAGGCCTTGCCACGAGCTGCAGCCTAGCAGCTCAGAGCAAGGCCTCCACATCCCTCACAATAAACCTCATCTTCTAAAACCTAACTTCAGAGATCTCTCGTCTACATTCATCTACACCGTCCTGGAGTCCTCAGCAGCAGGAGGAAGCTATTTCTACACCTTCTGAAGTTTTTAATTAAGCACTCTGAGTGTCGTGGCTGTCTTGACAACCACATATGGGGACACAGAACTTGCCCAAATCTTTTGTCCTACATACAGTACAAAAGCTCTGCCCAGCTTTTCCCAAGTTCTGCACTTACCCAGCACAGGGCTGTCCCTGCTGTGCCATCCCCAGCTGGGCACAGCCTGGCCTGGCTGTGAAAAGCTGAAAGCTGATTAGTCTCAGCTGTTCCTTCTGGCTAACACTGAGTTGTAATACTTCTTGCTTCCATCTGCTTTACTGCCTGGCCTTTTATAGGGAAAAGATTATTTTTATTTTTATGACTGTGAAGGCAAAGTATCAGTATTTTTAGTGACCTTCAAAGCTTTAAGGACTCAGGAACAGGCATCATTACCAAGAATCTGCCCAAAATTTTCCTTTTTATTTCACTGCCTTTTGACTTAATGTGGAGGCTGTTAAGGCAGACAGTGTTAATACAAACATACTCCCCTGGAGAGAAGCCAGACAATAATATAAACACACCCCCTTAGGAAGGGAGCACTTAGGCCAGACAGATTATAAATACAACCCCCTGTCATGGGTTAGTACAGTTTAGTTTTTTAGTTATAGAGGAATGTAGAATGATTCTCCGGGTCAGGACCTGGGAACTGCTTTAGAAAGGACAGGGACCTATCAGAGGGTTAGTTGGAATACTGGCACCTGTTTTGACCACTGAAAATTCTTGGCTATGACTTTGGGAAGTACCATATAAAACCCCTTGATTTCTTGTAGGTGGGGTCTTTTCCTTCTTTCTTTTAGCGAGAGAGAGACAGGTAACATCGAGTTGGGCCTGCTGCTCCCCCCTTTTGGGGGGGAGCTGGCCTGAGGCCTGGCCGGATTCTATTGGCTCCCAGGTTGGGGGGGGGGGGAAAGGAGAGGTTGCTGCTTTACAACAACTACTTTCTCTAAACTTCCCTGGAGCAGGGAGAGATCTCTGCCGGGCCCCTGATAAGAGCTATGGGCACCATTTAGGCTGAGTCCGCCCCGATTTACACTGAGGGGTGGGCTGAGAAGGCATTTATGATCCTGCCTAGTTTTTTTTTTTTTTTGTGATTCCGGGCTGCCTGGGTGCTCTGATCTCTGATCTTTCTGTGTGAGTTCTTCCTCCCTCACCAGCGCAGCCTTGAACATCTAATAGTACGAGCTACAGAGGGAGAGACAAAGACGCTGGGCAGATTTAACCTTTTCCTGGCAACATGAAGCTTCCAGAGCTTGGCCCTTCTCTGAGAGAGAAAAGAAAAAGACAGAGTGAACATAAAGAAGAAAACAGCATGAAGTCAGTAGAGTGAGAGTGAAAAGACTATTGGGACAAGGGTGGAAGAGTTGGTTGTTCCATTCTTACTTGAGCCACAGAAATGAACTCTATATTTAGATTATTCCTTTAAATCATAGGAAAGATATGCATTTGGGGAGATGATTGTTTAGATTTGTGTGTGGATTTGAGCAAAGGTGTTTGTGATGGACTAAGTAATATTAATCCTATAAGATGCTTAAACAGAGATAGAGATGAGAAGCCCTCTGTGCCAGTGAAGAAGTGATAAGATATCTCTGTACTTTGAGATGAAGAATCCTTTGCTTTAGAGTTATTCATCTTTAAGAGGTGACACCCCATTATGCAAAAGTCTAAGACCCATGACCCATAAGCAGCTTGGGAACCTGATAATGGGAGGGGTCACAAAGGCAGGTTTCTCTAGGCGGTTGTTTTTGTGACAGTTAAAAAACCCACAAGAGAACTGTTCTAGGTTGTCAGTGGGATCCATGACTCTAAGAGAAACTCTTCCCCTAAAGAATTGATGAAAGACTATTGTCAGATAGTGAAACTGACTGAAAATTACAAGTTTTGTCTCTTTATGTTGTTTTGTAAGAAAGTGAACAGTTTGTGAGGGGAGGGAAGAGTGTTTTTGAAGTTTCATTCTATTTTGTTTTAGGTTTTTTCCCAACTTTCTTTTTCTATTCTTTTAGTGTGTGTTAATAAAACTATTTGTTCATTTTTAAGGTTAAGCCTGCTGTGCTTTTCTCCTAGTCTCTCTCCCACAGAAAAAGAGTGAGTACCAAGATCAGAATTTAGTGAACATGAAACCAATACACCCCTGTCCTAGGGTAACTTTATGATGCTTGTATCCCCAATCGTCTGTTCTGTTTGTGCTGTATATTGAGTCCTGTGCCTTTAAGACTGGTTCTAAGAGCAAGGAGAAGCACGGAGTTTGTTTTGAGAAAACTGCCTGACTCCTCCACATTCTTCTGCGGACGGGGTGTTCAGCGGAGGCTTGGAGAGACTGCAGGACAGAGATCTTTTTTTGCTTTTAGTTAGTTTCAGCTAGCTAGGGCAGAGAAGTTCCCTGGACTGTTTTTTTTTCCTTTTTCTTGGAACTGTTTAAACCTGCTCTGGACTGAAAACCCAGGGGAGCACTGGGGGCTGCACCTGCAGCCCACCGGGGCCTGGACCTCGGCATTTTCCAGCAGCGCCGGAGAGACTGGGACTGAGGAGAGTCCGAGAGAGAGCCGAGCTACACCCACGGCAAGAACTTTCTCAATTTGCCATCTCACTTCAGAAGGAGAGGTTTTATTGTTTCATATTATTCATCCTTTATACTTGTATGCACTTCATTTGTTTAGTAAAATAGTTTTTTCCACTTTTCTCCAAAGAGGTTTTTTTTTTACCGGACCGGTTGGAGGGAGGGGCCACTTGGGTTTGCTTCCTTAGAGGGATCCTATACAGGGGTTTTCTCCCAAATTTGTCCCCAAACCAGGACAACCCCCTAAAGGAGAAACCCTGGCAAACAGCTCTCTATGTTATGGTGAAGAAATGTGTTAATCAGTAAGACCCCATTGGTTCTTTATTACCCCAGCCGACTGGTCCATTTTAGATCCTTCCCCTGATTGGACCCTTTCCCAATTCCTCTCCCCATTTGCCAATTTGTGAAACCCTACCCCTAGCTACCCTATATAATCCCACTTGCCTTAGGCTCTTGGGCTCTTTTCTGCTCTGGACCTGTGGAATAAAGAAGACTTCCTGGAGATTGGAAAGACCTCGTCTCGCTTTTACTCCTGTGTCACCCAGGGTGGCAGCTCCTCAAAGAGCAAATCTCTCTGCCTGAGAGTGTACTAGAGAGCAAATCACTTTGCATTTGACAGTGCACCAAAGAGCGAAATCTCTTTGCACCTAAGGGTGCACAAAGAGCTGAATCACTCTCCGCCTGAGAGTGCCCATGCCTCTGTCAATCTAGGAGCCTTTTTAAAGATGCTTCTAGCGAGGAAGATCGCAGCACCTTCATGACCAGACCGTGACAAGAAGTGGTGCCCGACGTGAGGCAAACGCCTCAGTTTCCCCTCAAGAAGTGTCTCCAGCCAGCTCTGGCTGCTGGACTTCAAGCCGCTCTTGGGTAGCCACTTCCCCAAGGGGAACCACCTGCGTTTTAGCATGTGCTAACCACAGGGCATCGATCAGGACCCTCAAGACCATCGGACAAGGACCGACCAGTTCGGGTGACCACTCCTCAGCAGTCTTCAGTTGACCCAGTCAGTGCCTTTGGGCAAAGCAAAACTGAACGTTTTCAAGGCCCTGTCCCTCCTCTTTTAGGTCTTTTATTTGTTTTTTTCCTTTTACTGCTGAGTGGGGAGTGGAAATTTTGGTATGGGGAACAAGCTTAGCAGACCATCTCTCACCCCATCTGAGCAAGGTGTTTATATCCAAGTTTGAAATACCCTTGTTGTGGGAGATTTTAAGTTTCATAAAGGGGACCTGAAACATTTCATTCATTGGGTGTTTGAGTTTTTTCCTGACACAAACCCCAATTCAGTCCTTTCTGACTCCTTTTGGGACAACGTGTGGAAGCAGTTGAATGTCATGCATTTAAATGGGGATCTTTCTATTGCTAAATTTTTCCTGTTGTTTCAGTTAACAGTTAAATCTTTTGAAAAGGAGGGAATTGGTTTGGGGAAAAATTCGGGTGCTTTGGGAAATGATAATGGGCCCCCATTAAAGACCGTTTCCCCTTTTCCCTCCCCTCGTGTCCCTAAACCCTTTTCCCTGCCTGAGAGTGGGTCAGCAGACAGTTCCTCTGACTCTGTGCCAAGTTGCCACCGTCTCCCAGACATCTCCCGACCCCCTTTCTCCCCTCACCAGGGCAGCACTGGCCACGCTGTGCTGGACCTTCCCCTCAACCGCCTACCTATACCCAATTACCTGAGTTTACCCTCTCCACAAGTTCCTAGTTCACAAGTTCTATGTCCCCAAAATGGCACCAGCAATGTGGCCAGCCCTGCCATTTTGTCTTCCCTCAGCCCATGTTTTCCCATCCTTCAAACCCAAAATGGCCACCCTTCCATTCCTCCTCTGCCCTTTCCCATGTACACCATCGTGCATGTGCCCACCAAATGCCCCTGATGTTGGAAACACTCCCTCCATCCTGTGTCCCACCCCCTGTGCCTCCCCTTCGGTCAGCTCTGCCCCTGAAGGTCAACCCACTTCCGGTTTCCACAACATCGGGACTGGGAGTGGTGGTGGTAGAAAATGGAAGGAGGCCATCTTGGTCTCCGCTGCCACACAATATCAGGTATCTCCGGTATGCTCCAAGCAGTCATGCCCTGTCAGCAGGCATCCTCCATCCTCCTCGGAGGATGAGAGCAGTGACTCCTCTAGCTCTGATTACGAGTGTAAGGATCACTAGGCTAAGACCTTAAGGAAAGTCACACAGGAGGGAGACTGGGAATTAGCTGATAAAATCACTGCCTTTCCTGTCAGATTTAAATGGGGGAGGAGGACAGGGACACCATGCCACCTGGGAGCCAGTCCCATATGGGCAATTAAAGGAGCTGTGCAAAGCAGCAAAGGAACATGGGCGGGGATCTCATTTCTTGAAAAACCTTTTGGAAGCTACCTTCTCTGTGCACACACTAATTCCACATGATATTAAAAACATAATTAGTTGCCTGCTTTCCCTAGCAGAATACGTTGTGGGAGAGACAATGGGAAAAACACCATACCACACTGCTAACCACCTATGCAAATGATCCAAATAAACAGCATTTAACCTTAGAACAAATAGCCAGAGAAAGTAACTTTCTCAAACCCAATGATGAGACAAATATCCCAGAGGCTGAACTTTTAGATATTTCCATAGCTGCAAAAACATCACTTCACCTGACTCCAGATGATTCAGTTCCAACTCAAGGCTTTACTGCCATCAAGCAAGGGGTTGATGAAAGCTTTATCAAATTTATTGACAGCCTCAAGGTAGCCCTTGAGAAGCAAATAGAGAGCAAAGAAGCAAGAAAAGAGATGTTAACAAAATTGGCTCTTATGAATGCCAACACAGAAACTAAACAATATTGCGGTCTTTGCCCTTTGAACCTGAGCCCACCATTGATCAAATGATAGAAGCATGTGTTAAACACTCCTCTACAGAAAACACAGTTGCTCAGGCTGTTGCTAAAGGTATAGCTGAAGGAGTTTCAGGTGCCTTTGTTGTAGTATCAGCCAAAGAAAATCAAAGTTGCTTTCACTGTGGTGAAATTGGACATTTTATAAAGGATTGCCCAGAACAATTGCCTGGGATCCAAGACAATAGGCATGACTGTTACAGTGTGTTAATTTGGTTTATATTGTGTTTCATTTTTATATTTGGTTTGTAATGTTTTCTCCTGTTCCCCTTGGAAACTGTATCATGTGGTTTGTCCCTGCTCAGCTGTGCCCATCCCCCACACTGGAATGTAACCCAACTCTGTTCCACTCCCACCTTATCCCTGATTGGGTAGTGGCTTGTCCCTGCCTCTAGGCCTGCCCCCCCTGGGAAAAAGCTCTGGGACAGCCGGGGGCTTGGTCTCTGTGGCACCGGTGGGGATGGGAACAGAGCTCCGTACTGAGCTCAGGCCGGCGGGGGCAGGACCCCTAAGAATAAAGCCATGATATCCCCCCAGACAGAGAGCAGGCTCTGTGCCTTTTGCCATGGATGGTCTCCTGTACTCTCTAAGGAAAAAGGTTCCAGCAGCCTCTCTGGGTAGCTTTAAGGACCCTGGTGAAGGAAGTGTCCTTCTGGTATGGGCTCTCTCTCAAGCTAGCCGAGGCTAAAATGGAGCATGGGCTTTGAGGGGGAGAGCCGCTTCAGCTGGCGTCACACATGGGGCTCAAAGCCTCAAGGGGCTCCCAGAAAGCTGGAAGAACCACACGTGGAGCACGTGGCTGAGGAACCTCACGCAGGCACATGAGTCCCGAAACGTAGCCCACCCATGCAGAGACCAACCTGTCAGGCTTGGCGTTTGCTGTGGAGTCTCCGAAACACAGGATTCCACAGGCCAGGGCTGTAGTTTTCTCCTTTGGACTTAAAAAACCCATCAGAGTGCTGCGAAGAAGCCCCCTGAATGGCAGGCTGCTCCCAGAGAAGGTGACCACATGTTCATGGAAAGGCGACCCAGGGAACCAAGACTGGAAGCTCTTTTTGCACCAAAAGGGTCAGTCTCAGGCAAAATGAGTGATTGGGAAAGAAAGGAAAGATTTGTCTGCACACTGGATTTTTGTTGAGTACCACTTTGGGATATCTAAGGAAAAATTTTATTCAGAGGCGATGTTCCTCATGGAAAAGGGTTTTTTCCTTTGGGGGAAGGTTTTTGCTTTCAGAGTAAACCTTCAGGATGCTTTAATAGCACATTTGGTTTCGGCTGCGTGGGGGGGGGGGGGGGGGGTGGAAAAGGTAACTGTTTCCCCTCTGGCTTTTTTTTTTTTTTTTTCTATCCAGCAAGGGCTTTTTAACTTTCAGTTTCCCAGTCACAGTTAAAGGGGACACAGAAACTTAAAATCTGAGCCAGAAATGGGTGCTAGGCTGTCTGTGTCTCAAAAAAGTGTCTATTATCAAATTTTAAATGCCTTGGATGATGGGGGGACCCATTGTTCAAAGAAACAGTTGAAAAAATTAATTTGGTGGTTGTTTTCTCAGTTTCCACATGTATCATTAGAACAAATAAGCTTCCCGGAATTTTGGGACACTGTTGCAAATAAAATAGCTGAATCTGGCTCCCCTAATAATAAAGAAAATGCAAATTTTACTTTTTATAGCTTAAAAATTAAGTTTGCATTGCAAAAGCAAAATGAAAAGGAAAAAAATCCAGTTCTTTGTGGATTTTCCCCAGTTTGTACTTTTGCAGACAGTTTGAGTGCTCAAAAGCCCCATCTTAGTGATCCCCAAGCTGGTCTCAGTTCTGTGGGGGGGATCACAAGATGGAGGAGACCCCTTTGTTACCATAAATGGCCGAAGCCATGTGCTCTCGAGCCACAAGGAGCCTCTCCCCTTGTCTGTCCCTTCTTCCCACAATCCCTTTCGCAAGCCCTTCCTCTCCCCAGACCCCTCCTTCCCTTTGGCTCTGCCCCTGGCACTGCCCTCTCCTCTGACTCCGCCCCCTATCCTCAAACCTCCACCCTCCGACTCTGCCCCATCTGACTCAAGCCTCCAGCCTCTCCCTGCCCCTGGTTCCCACGGTTTCCCTGCCCACAATCCTAGTTCCCATGCCCCAGAGGGGAGGAGGGGGAGCCGGGAACCCGGAAGCAGGAAGTTATCCCAGCTTTTCTGCCATCCCTGTCACATATTGACGGTCCAAAAAGGGGAGGTGTTGTCCACAGTAATTGGGACCCCTTCCCCCAACAAGCGATTCAGGATTTATGCAAAGCTCAGATCAATTTTGGATATGAAAGTGGATACTTCTGCAACCTTTTAAAAGCAAGTTTAGCCAGGAATCCTACAGTTCCCTTTGACCTCCAAAGAGATTTACTTCCGGAGCTTTGGCAAAATCCTGAAATGGCTGTTGAGAATAATAATTTGCCAATTCGATTCGAACATCTATGTGGTGATGGTGAATGGGTCTCAGCCCTCAAGCAGGCTCGGGAAATTCCTTTGCTTCCATCAGAACCTTTTGTAACATTTGTGGAGTGATTAACCAGTACTATTGAGTTACAGGTTAAGGAGGAAGGAGCCCAGGAACAGGTCCTGGAAGAAATAGCTCTGGCCGATGCAAACGAACAGTGCAAGGCAGCCATCCTCAGCCTGCCCATGGAACCGGCTCCAACCTTAGATGACATGCTCCAGGTGTGTGCCAGGAAGGTTCCCTTCATAACAGCTCACCAAAGCCCCAGTTCCAGAGTCAAGCCACCACAAAAAGCTGCTGCTGTAGACACCGTGCCTCCTGTGTCTGTGACACGGCCACCACCCAAAAGAAAAACAATGTGTCTCCTGTGCAATCAGGCTGGACATTGGGCATCTCAATGCCCTTAAAAGAAAATTACCGGACTTTTGGGATGATGGAGGTGGGGGGATCTCGGGGGCCTGAAAGGAATTTTTCAAAAAACTAAAAGCTGAGTGCCAGCTTGCCCAGCGTGCTGACATAAATGGGGAAAGTCCAAGGAGGGGGGGAGAAAAAACTGGAAAATGCAAATGTTGAATTAACTAATCCTGCTCTAACCAGTTCTGCCTTTCAGAAAAAGTCATGGGATGTTATAGTAAAGGATCCAGTGACCAGAGAAACAAAAAGTCCTCATGATCTGGTCACCTGGGGTCGTGGGTACACCTGTGTGTCCACTCCCTCAGGTCTCAAGTGGGTGCCAGCTGAGTGGGTGAAACCTTTCATCCCTAAAACTGCAAAGCCACCTGCAGAGGCCCCACAAGTGGCCAGTGCTGCCTGGAGGAGGAGAAAGTGCCGAACCCTCTCCTAATTATCCCTTGACAGTGTTTTTCTGGACAGTTTGTTTGCACTAAAGGTCATTTTTTTCTTCTGCAACTTTAAAGGTACTCAAGGTCCAAACTGTGAACATCTCCCACGGACTGAGCCTTCCTCCTTCTCAATTTAATAAGAAAGAGGGAGATGTTACAGTGTGTTAATTGGGTTTATATTGTGTTTCATTTTTATATTTGGTTTGTAATGTTTTCTCCTGTTCCCCTTGGAAACTGTATCATGTGGTTTGTCCCTGCTCGGCTGTGCCCATCCCCCACACTGGAATGTAACCCAACTCTGTTCCACTCCCACCTTATCCCTGATTGGGTAGTGGCTTGTCCCTGCCTCTAGGCCTGCCCCCCCTGGGAAAAAGCTCTGGGACAGCCAGGGGCTTGGTCTCTGTGGCACCGGCGGGGATGGGAACAGAGCTCCGTACTGAGCTCAGGCCAGCGGGGGCAGGACCCCTAAGAATAAAGCCATGATATCCCCCCAGACAGAGAGCAGGCTCTGTGCCTTTTGCCATGGACGGTCTCCTGTACTCTCTAAGGAAAAAGGTTCCAGCAGCCTCTCTGGGTAGCTTTAGGGACCCTGGTGAAAGAAGTTTCCTTCTGATGTGGGCTCACTCTCAAGCTAGCCGAGGCTAAAATGGAGCATGGACTCCGAGGGGGAGAGAGAGCCGCTTCACATGACCATCAGTGGCTGCGTGCCAACCCCTGTGCATGGTGGTGGTCAGGAAATGATCAGCAGAGTGCGGGACAGCCCCGCGCGATGGCACCAAATGCTCGGCCATCCTGTTTCGCTCATCCCACCGGTACCTTGAGCAAGGAGAAAAAAGATTAGTTACCCCATGGGCCCCCAATACTATCTCCCGAGGTGCCCGTCAAAATGAAATAGACCTGTTTTACGCTGAGGTACAAGTGGGAACCAATTGGTAAACAATCTGTCTGTTCAATTTGAAGAAGATAGAGTTTATAAAATTCCGACAGGGAAACATGCTCCCCCAAATGGTCCATTCGATATCCTCATTATTGCAGACCCCTTCCACAAGCCCTCAGAAATTTCTGATTTCCCAGAAGTTATAACCCTCAAGCCTGGGGAAGAAATATTTATTTCTCTCTATCGTGTTGTGAAGGTGATTTTTGAAAAGAAAAAAACAAAACGAAAACAAAAACAAAAACATGGGGAACAGCCAGAGTCAAACACCTTCTTCACAGAAGTAGTGGTGAATGCTCAGTTTATTGAGGGTACACAGGGTTCTTATATACATATATCATTCTAGTGCACAAGCTGTTCACACGGCATTTTACTACTCACTATTGGCTAGTGTTATCTGCATAAGCATTCCTTTGCAGTTACTTGTTTTTCAATTTTGTTGAGGGAAAAAGCTGGTTCTCAGGCTCAACGTCCTTGACAGTGCTAAAACAACAGAACTTTCCCAGCACTGTCAGGCCTCTCTGTGTCTGTCTCCAAAAATCCTGCTACAATTCCCCCTTTTTCTTTTGCACAAGCTAAGCATTAGATATTATCTTACGCAACATATTCTTAACACATGGCATTACACAACTTAGTACTAATAATCTTACCACTATAAGTAATAATATAACAAACACTTGCTTAATAACAAACTTCAGCTATCCTGTAATCCTAAGGCTACTTAACTAATCTCTAAGTACATTATCACTTTCTTTTAAATCATGTAATTTGTTCTTCATTAATTGCAATTTTTGTGAATGGATCCAGAATGGTCAGACAGGTTCATGCAACACATTCCTTCAAACTCTTCACACCTTTGGTTATGTACTAAAAGCAAAAATCAATCGCAGCACGGTTCTGCAAAACAGCATGGTTAACACTGGTAATATCCACTGATAGCTCATCTAAAATTTGGCTAGTCAAATTCAATTCTGATTTGGTCCAGCATGCTATCTGCTTCAATGTGGTCATGGCTCTAGCAGCTGTTGCTCCCAGTATAAACATGGATGTTAATACTGTCCTAGCTTGGGACTAGAATTTTAGGATTTTTTATGTCTATACGATGAGCTAATTGAGGGGATGCTGCAACACTTGTTGACACCATGAGCAGAAGGCATGCAACACGCGAGAGCGTTTTACCATGCAGACTTGCCATATCCCTTTTTTAATGGCCCACACTGTTTGCGCAAATCTCCAATCTGCTACTCCACCAAAATCATCAGGAATAGGGTTAGGTATTCCCAACACTACCTGTGCTGCTTGATGAAAAGCACCAAGGGTACCACTATAGCAATGATCACACAAACCACCCTCATGCCAAAGCTTTGGTGTCTCTCTCTCAAATTGTGCACCACAAACTCCGCAGCTCACTTCTATAACTATTACTCCCTGACACTGAGGACACTTTTTCCTGCCACTCATGCAAGTCCTGGGAAAGTTCCAATGATCCCAAGGGGCCTTGGTGACCAAAAATGCATTCTACAACCCAGCTCGGGTCAGGAGGGCATTGTTTGCCAGAGGTCTCAGCTACCAGCTGTCTCAGCAAGGACTTGACGATCCGTGCTCTTCTTTCTTTTCTTTCTCTGCTGGCCGAGTCCATTTACTCGGTACCCATTGTGGTCTAGGTGCTGTGGAGACACAAGAGTATCCCTGTCCAGTAAAAAGGAGTGAACTAGGACCTTCCCATTGACCAGTTTTTGGATCCTTATATCTAACAAATATTTCTGATTGTTGCAGCTTATCGTGTTTACTATAATGCAACATAGTAGGGGGTAATTCAGCATTCCTAGCTAAACTTAAAAAGTTCAAAGTAAACAGTGCTTTGCACAACCGACTGTGCGGATCTCTGTCATCTGCATCTTTCTGTTTGTCTAATAGTTCCTTTAGGGTTCGATTAGCTCTTTCTACTATAGCTTGACTTGTAGAGCTATGAGGGATCCCAGTTACATGTTTGACTCCCCAGCGTTGTAAAAATCTGTTCACATGCTGGCATACATATGCTGGTCCATTGTGTGTCTTTATAGTCTGGGGAACCTCCAAAACAGCAAAACATGCTAACAAGTGCCGAATAACGTGTATTGCTCATTCCCCTGTTTGTGCTGTTGCCCATATCATGTGAGAAAAGGTATCTACAGTAACGTGGACATATTTTTGATGACCAAATTCCAGTACGTGCGTAATATCTATTTGCCATAGCTCACAAGCAACTAGGCCTTGCTGATTTACTCCCAGTCCTAAACTACCAGTGTCTACTACACTGATCACATGATTTCACAATGCCCTGGGCATCTGTCCAACTTAATTGAAACTGTCTCTTCAACATTTTTGCGGACTGGTGAAACATGCCGTGACTCTGCCGAGCCATTTCAAACGAGTCCACAGGAGCAGTAGAACTTAGCATGACCAGTCGGTCTGCTCTGTCATTGCCTTCCCCTAGTCCTAACGTAGTTTGATGGCTTCTGACATGCATAATGCAACACGGCGCTGTTCGAATCTTTATGGTTCGTTGGAGCTGAATAAACAGTCTTCCCAAAATTTCTCTTAGGCATATGCAGTAGTGCATCTTCAATGCGTTGTACCACTCCTACTACATATAGTGAGTCAGAGACAATATTTAAGTCCTCATCTCTCCACTGCCCGAGGGCCCATATTACTGCTCGTAGTTCTAATGTTTGTAATGAATCTTCTGCTGTTCCTTGTATCTTATGATGGTGCCAGCTAGAATCTTTCTGCCATACACAGACAGCTAGCCGTGTTTTCCGGCCTGCATCTGTAAACACTGTCTGCGCTTCTGGTAATGGTCGGGACTGCACATTCGGCCATGGCTGCCATTCCTGTTGGTCCAAGAAGCGTAAAGCTGGATGGCTCATCTTTTCAGCCCAAATTTGACTGGGAAAGCCTAATAATGCAAGCTGCAGTTCCGACAAGTTGGCTAGTAACCACTCTAGTGCATCCGTTCTCAATGGCATCGCGATTGTTGCTGATTCTTTTCCAGAAACCTCTTTACATTGCTGCCTGCCTTTTCAAAGTAGCTTAGCCACCACCTCTATTCTTTGCCAGACACTCTGAGGAGCAGTTTGAGGTGGAAAGAGCCATTCTAAGATTTTGCAAGCCATTTTTTCAGTCTTCATCAGGCACGTCAGACGTTGATTTTCCTGCATCAGTTCCTGTCCCTGTTCATGCTCCAGTTTTCCCCCTTTTTCTTTTTGCCATGTCGGTACTTGGAGCAGGAGTGCAAATGGGGCCTTCATAAGATTCCCAGTGTACAGGGATACTGGGATATCGGGGAATGTACGATCAGCGGCTGCATTAGCAACTTTGTGTAGCACAGTCTGTAAGTGACTAGAAAGAGATGGAGTCCAATTTACAGGAAGGGCTGGATCCGTACCTCTCAAGAGGGCGGTAAATGGTGCTAGGTCCTCATTTGTTAATCCAACAATTGGACACAACCATTGTAATTCTCCTGTCAACTGTTGGACATCTGATAGCGTTTGGATCGCAGTTTTAATAGTTGGTTTTTGTGGTTGGACCATGGCAGCAGTTATCATCCACCCTAAATACTTCCAAGGAGCTGAGCGTTGAACTTTTTCTGGGGCAACAACCAGGCCCTTTGTAGACAATCTAGCTGTGATGTCAGACAACATGTTGTCTGTAATTGGGGAAGCTTGGCAAAATAGGATGTCATCCATATAATGATAAATGACAGTCTCAGAAAACTGCTTTCGGATTGGCTGCAGAGCCCAGGCAACATAAAGCTGACACATGGTGGGGCTGTTGCGCATTCCCTGCGGAAGGACCACCCACTCAAATCATTGGGCGGGCTCAGCCTTATTGATAGATGGCAAAGTAAATGCAAATCGCACAGTGTCTTGTGGTTGTAATGGAATAGTGAAAAAAGCAGTCTTTTAAATCAATGATGGCGAGATGCCATCCATCTGAGAGCATGGTGGTGAGCGGCATACCAGGTTGCAGCGCTCCCATTAGCCACATTTGGTCATTTACCTTTCGTAGATCATGCAGCAATCACCATTTTCCAGACTTTTTTGGGATAACAAAGATAGGGGTATTCCATGGACTGATGGACGGCTTAATGTGCCCAGCTTGAAGTTGTTCTTGTACTAATTCATGTGCGATGCGGAGCCTCTCTTGGGTGAGTGGCCATTGCTCCACCCAAACAGGGTCATCTGTTTTCCAGCAGATTGCAGGGGTGGGAGGCTCCTGGGCAATGGCCACTACTGAAAATTCGCTCCTGTAATGACCACTGTAGCTCCTAACTGGCTTAGGGCATCCCGCCTTAGCAATCCTCCAAGATCACCTGGAAGAGCCATTACGTATGGTCGCAACGTTACTTTCTGTCCCTCAGGCAGTTGAAGGGTAACGGGATGTTGGCTTTGCAATGGTTGTTGGCCACCTCCTACTCCTTGAACTGCGTCGATGGATTGTACAAGAGGCCAGGATTGGGGCCACGCCTTTTTATCGAGAATGGTGACATCCGCCCCGGTATCAGTCATAACTCTGCTCAAGGTATGTTCCCAGGTGCCCCAAGATAACTTCAAGGTAATCAGTGGACGATTCTTCACTTGTTGGACCAGGTTGACTAAGGCCTCACCAGTGGACCTAAAACCTTGGGACCCTCTTTGTGGGGCAGATCGAAAAATGTCCGATTCCACAGCTTCCTTTGTGTACAATACTAACTGAGCAATGCGTGTGCCCTTTCTAATAGTCATTGGAGGATGTAAAGCATAGGCTATTACTTGAATTTCTCCGGTGTAATCTGCGTCAATTACTCCAGGTAAAACAATCAGTCTGGCCAAGCCAGTAGAGGATCTACCTAGTAGCAATGCTCCTAGTGCACTGTTCTTATCATATATTGGACCAGTAACTCCAGTGGGGATGCATTGCACTCGAGAATCGATCAAAGTTACATCTACTGCTGCTGCCAAATTGATCCCCAGGCTTCCTCTTGTGGCTGGTGGTGGGAGTTGCTTGATAGTGTTGGGCTGGCCATTTGTGTCCCAGCGCGGGGACCCGACGCGCTGTTCCGGCCATTTTTTGTCTTTCGGCAGACATTTGTGGCATGGGTGTCTTGTTGGCAGATGTCACACCACACGGTGGCTGTGCATGTTTTCCGAAGGTGTCCTCGAGCTCCACACCTAAAACAACTAATGCCATTTTCTCCCTTTTTTCTGAAGGGAAGTTGTTTCCCTAACTTTTGTACTGCAGTGGCGATAACATTTGTAGTAGGTTGTATTGCAGCAGCTACTGCCTTGGCGATGGCTCATCCTTGTTGACCTTGCTCAGCTCGCAGTGACAACTCGATCATGTCGGCTACTTCGGCTCCTTGGGGAAGCGTGGCTAATATGGATTTAGTCTTGGGATTGGCATTTTCAAAGGCTAACATTTTAAACGTTCCTTGTTTAGAGGCTTCGTCCATTCCGGGGTGGTTGGTAAGAGCTTGTGATAGCCGGTCTATGAAGTGTGTAAAATTCTCAGTTAGGCCTTGTTGTACAGCGGTGAAGGATGGTGACGGTGAGGAACCTGGCACTGCATAATATGCTTGCCGAGCAGTTGATGCTACAAGTTGAAACAGTGGCAAAGGGTATTGTAATTGCAGATTTACATTGGCAAATCTCCCATCTCCAGTAACCATGTCAGCTGTCAGTCTGAATAGAATATCATTTCGCTCTCTGGAGCGATTTGCTTCCACCTTAGCCAGTCACACCCATTCCCGCTGCCAAACTAGGTATTGTGATGGAGATAACAGCAATCGGGCAATATTTGCGCAATCCAGTGGAGAATTGATGTCTGCAGTATGAATCCAATCTAACATTGTTTAAGCACTTTTCAGATTTCAAGCTGTGCTCTTTTACTGTGTTTTTTTTTGCCTGTTGCAAGATTTTCCATTCATGCTGCTCGCACACAGGATTGCCATCTCTGAACATGACAGGACATGCTACAGGACATGCCACGTAACCTGCGGGTTCCCACTGTCCTTCTAGTATAGCATCACGTATAACTCCGGACCATCGAGTCACAGGTGGAGCAGGCGAAGGCGTTGCAAGGGGACTGCTTTCTGCAGTTTGTTGTAGCAATCGTTGCATTGGAGTTAACTGGGAGCTGAAAGATGTTGGCTCCTCCTGATTTTTAGCATTTATTGTAGATAGTTCTTGGGCTTTTTCTAGCAGCAGTTCAGTTGCAGCATGCACCCTCTCATCCAGGCACTGCATCACCATCTGATTTTGCTTGGTCAGTTCTTTTAAACCAATTGTGGGTTCTGCCGGGGGTTTTGCCAGGGGAAGCACTGCTCCATCATCAGGGCTCTCCTCTAATTCGTCCGGCAGCGGAACATTGTCGGGGGAAGGGGGTCTACAGCAGAGACCACCCGTTGCCATTTCCTGGTCACCTCGTATCTCTTTGTGCACATCTGGAAAAGGGGGGGCACTAGGCGCAGGTGTGGCGGAGGCAGCGGGGTCGAGTGGCGCCGGCGGCGGCGGAGCGGGAGTGGTTCCGGTGGCTTTTTGAACCATCTCAGCCACCGTACAACACTGGGTTGCTGACAAGCCCTTGAATGGAGGGGGGGCTTTGTTCCCGAGAAAAACTCTGAAACCGAAACGATTTTTTCAGGCTGATGGGGGATGCGACGGTCGCGGTGGCAGCGGGGGGGGGGGGGGGGGGGGGGGGGTGTGGTGAGCGGCAGGGCTTCACTTTTTGATGGGGGATGCGGCGGCATCAGCGGGGGGGCGGCAGCACTTCACTTCCTGGAGTAAGAGCCTGAACAGCGGCCGCAGCGATCTTTGCCTCAGCTTGCATGTCTCTCAGAGAGTTAGTTACGACACACCATGTGGAGCGAAAATCATTTATATCTTTATCCTTATTAGTAACAGTTAGTTCCCACATCAGATCTCCCAGTGCTTGCCATGCATCCACCCGAAACAGTGCCGGCGGAGTTGTTAAATGTCCTTGTCCCTGCGCCCAGTTAACTAGCTTTTGCAGTACTTTTTCTGCTACTGTTTTTCCTCTCTTAGAGTATACTTATAAGCAACTTCAATGCGGCAGCAAATTCACATTCCATGCTTGCTGTCGTCAATGGGGCAGGGAATTGAGTACTCAGAGCCTTCCACCTTTTTTCAAGAAACTGCCCCCTGTTCCCCTTACCAGCTCAGCCTTGCACTCTTTGCAAGGACGGCGAGCTTCTGCCTCAATGCTGATGCATCTCTTGGCAGATCAGCGTCTGACCACTATTTTACGGAGGGTCTCACCTCAATGCAGCTGCATCTGTCGGCGAGTTCAGCGTCCAACCACTCAGCATCCCACTGCCAATTTCTCCTCCAGGTCGTCACCCCAAGGTCCCTGTTCGGGCGCCAATTGAAGGTGATTTTTGAAAAGAAAGAAAAACAAAACGAAAACAAAAACACGGGGAACAGCCAGAGTCAAACACCTTCTTCACAGAAGTAGTGGTGAATGCTCCATTTATTGAGGGTACACAGGGTTCTTATATACATATATCATTCTAGTGCACAAGCTGTTCACACGGCATTTTACTACTCACTATTGGCTAGTGTTATCTGCATAAGCATTCTTTTGCAGTTACTTGTTTTTCAATTTTGTTGAGGGAAAAAGCTGGTTCTCAGGCTCACTGTCTTGGTTCTCAGGCTCAACGTCCTTGACAGTGCTAAAACAACAGAACTTTCCCAGCACTGTCAATCTTCTCTGTGTCTGTCTCCAAAAGTCCTGCTACAGTGTTGATCCTCCATATCTTCTACTGGCAGGTATCCCCATTGCTCAAGCCTTTTTACTGCCCAAAGACTTGCCTCAACAAGTGCCTCCAGACCCGACTGTCATGTGGGTCCAGTGGATGGGGGCAAACAAACCTATTGTAAAATGTAACTTGGTCTCAAAAGGGGAAAAGATGGCAGTTCGGTATGCTAGGCACTGGGGCGGACGTGACCATTATCGCCCACTCTGAGTGGCCAGCAGACTGGGAATTAGAACCAGTTTCAGGACTTATATCAGGCATCGGGGGAGTGGCAACCTCATGGAGGTCCAAAAAGAACATTGTCATCGAAGGGCCAGAAGGGAAGATGGCAACTGTGAGGCCTTTTATCATGAGGGCTCCAATCACGTTGTGGGGCTGAGATGTGGTAGTGCAATGGAGAGCCTTCTTGCAGATCAGCTGCTGGGATTTCTAGTCGGGGCCACTGAGGAGCGTGCAATTGACACCATATGGCTCAACTGGAAATGAGACCATCCAGTTTGGGTAGACCAGTGGCCCCTTTCAGAAGAAAAATGGTGCGCCCTAGAAGCCCTAGTGACTGAACAGCTATCCAAAGGACATATTGTTCCAACAAACAGCCCATGGAACATCCCAATCTTTGTAATCAGGAAACCGGGAAAAGACAAATAGAGGCTCCTCCAAGATTTGTGCAAGGTGAATGATGTAATTGAGGAGTTTGGCCCTTTACAACCAGGAATGCCCTCACCAACCATGCTTCCCAGACATTGGCCATTGGCCATCACTGATATTAAAGACTATTTAATGTACCGTTACACCCCCCACAATGCCCCCCGCTTTGCCTTCTCTGTTGCCTCATTAAACTGCCAGGCCCCTTTGTGTTGTTACCACTGGCTGGTCTTGCTTCAGGGCATGAAGAACAGCTCAACCATCTGCCGGTGGTACATCGCACAGCTTTGGTCACCAGTCCAAGAACAATTTCCTAACTTACATTTTGCATTACATGGATGATATCCTTGTTTGTGTTGAGAATTCTACCGATTTAGACTGTGTCCTGAAGAAGACCATTGGAGCAATTGAGAGTGGCAGCTTCGAAATCCGAGAGGACAAGATTCAGCTTTCTGTCACCCTGGTTTTTCTGAGTTCTTTTAAAGACTTCTACTTGTTCATAAGATGGAGTCAGTTTCTTTAGTTTCTGCACAATAGTAGGAGCAGTTTTCGCTTTTCTCATGCATGGGAACATAAACAAATCTTTTGTTTTCGCTCCCTGTCCTTTGTTTATATACTTCTAGCCTGAAAATAATGTAATTGACAGCTAGTCTGGCCAGTGGGGTGGAAGGGTAGTAACCCCAGAAGCCAATCCACAACCAGACCCACAAATGTATAAAAATGTAAGAAATAAACAGGCTCACGCTCTGGAGGAGCAACTCTGCACTGCAGACCTCTTGTCTCCTTGTTATCTCTTTGTGTGCTGCTACCACAGCTTTCCAGCCCGTGGACTTACCTGGGACTCCGGCTGTGCAAATGAACTGTCGTGCCTTAGCAAATTGCCATCAAAGATGACCCCAAGACACTGTTTGACCTCCAGCAGTTGTGTGGATCCATCAACTGGGTGCGTCCCTTGCTGGGGATCATGACAGAGGACCTCTCCCCACTGTTCAATCTGCTTCAAGGGAGTGAGGACCTGAATTTGCCATGGACCATCTCGCCAGAAGCCTGGGCCACCATTGATAAAGTTCAGGAAGCCTTGTCCTCCCAGCAAGCCCATCGATTTGAGCTGAGTCTACCCTTTTTACTCTCCATCTTGGGTAAGACCCCTCACATTTATGCTCTCGTGTTCCAATGGGATCCCAAATTGAAAGACCCTTTACTAATTCTTGAGTGAGTTTTCCTACCAAACCAACCCAGAAAGACGATAACAACTCCCCAAGAGTTTATGACCTCACTCATCCACAAGAGCAGGACTCATCTCCGCTCTCTTGCTGGTTGCGATTTTTCATGTATTTACATTCCATTGGCCACTAGTGAAGATTTAGAGCATTTGCTCCAAAATAACGAGAGCCTCCAGTTCGCTCTCGATAGCTTCCCTAGCAAAATTTCTATTTATCTACCAGGCCACAAATTGTTTAAGTCTACCTTCAATTTGGTTCCCAAATTTATGTTCAGCAAAACACCTCTCAAGGCCATGACAGTTTTCACAGATGGCTCTGGGTCCTCCCACAAGTCAGTGATGATTCGGAAGGACCCTCAGACACAGAAGTGGGAGTCTGACATCCAAATGGTAGAAGGATCGCCACAAATTGCAGAGTTAGCAGCTGTCGTCAGGGCCTTTGAAAAGTTCCAACAACCATTTAACCTAGTAACTGATTCAGCATACGTTGCTGGGATTGCTATGAGAGCCAAACACAGCTTTAAAAGAGGCCTCTAACCCAAATTTATACAGCTTGCTTTCTAAGCTTGTCAAGTTTATCTCACACAGAACGCAACCCTTCCATGTAATGCACATAAGATCACACACAGAACTCCCTGGAGCAATTGCTGAAGGGAACAAGGGAGCAGATACTCTTGCCATGCCTGCGGGAATCCCACAACTACTTAATATCTATGAGCAAGCCAAACTTTCTCATAATTTTACGACCAGAATGTGTCTGCTCTTGTGAGGATGTTTCATCTCTCACGGTAGCAAGCAAAGGCAATTGTAGCATCCTGCCCCAATTGTCAGTCCTACCAAGTACCTTTTCTTTCAGCTGGGGTCAATCCAAGAGGGTTAAACAGCTGCCAACTTTGGCAGACAGATGTAACCCATGTCCCCTCCTTTTGGAGACAGAAGTATGTACGCGTTTCTGTGGACACATTTTAGGGTGCTGTGTTTGCTTCTGCTCACACCGGAGAGAATGTGCGCTTCACCAAGCGCCACTTTCTCCTTGCTTTTGCCACCCTAGGCATCCCACAACATATAAAAACAGACAATGGGCCAGCCTACACCTCAAAATAACTAAAGGCTTTTTTCCAACAGTGGGGTGTCAAACACTCCACAGGTATACCCCACTCACCTACAGGGCAATCAGTTGTTGAAAGGATCCACCTTACCATCAAGCACGTCCTTCACCAGCAGCGAGGAGGAACAGAGACATTACCTCCCATTGAGAGGCTTTGCAAGGCTCTTTATGTTAGTAATTTTTTTAATTGCTCCAGCTCCAAGCCAAAACCCCCCGTTATCAGGCATTTTTCCAATTCGGCCAGAGCTAAGGTCAATGAGAAACTGCCTGTGCTGGTCAAGGACCCAGAGACTCATCAAGTCACAGGGCCTTTCCAACTGATTACCTGGGGCAGAGGGTATGGGTGTGTTTCCACCCAATCAGGCCCCAAGTGGATCCACAGGAAAAATGTAAAACTTCATCTGGGTCCAATCAATACTACAGACACTGATGATGTTCAAGTTATTCCTGAGTCTGATACAGGATCCCCAAAGAATCAACAAAGTTCCACATGGTGGAAACGTCGCCGAAGACCAAACCCTCCAAAGTCAGTTCACCCTCCCGTCACCAGAACCCAAACAAGAGAACAGCAAAGTGCCAGACAAGACATCGCTTCTACCTAAAATAGACAGTTTTCATGTTTTATATACCCTATTATATCTCTCCTTCCAACCTAAAAATCTCTAAACCCAAAATTCTTCCAAAGACCCACTTTCTTTACCCCTCCTACCCAACCCCCTCCTCTTTCACCTATTTTGAATAAAGAAGGAAGAATGAGGGGGGTGGGAAAGAACATTTTGAGTTCAGTTACCCAAGTTGTTCATATTTCTTTAGCAGAAGCACCCTCCCAAACCACTCACGGCAAGAATGAAGATCATCCATTTTAACACAGCAGTCTGGATGCTTCTCTCCATGCATTGCGCCTTCACCTGGAGTGTTGGACAGCCACATGAGAAGGTGTGGGTCACCCTGGCAGTCTCTCCAGCAAAAGAACTTATGCCTGTCCATGGGCTCGGTAAATAACCCCTTGTCGTCATGCCTGGTTGGGACTCCCTTTAAGTTCTATGAATCACAACCTCCCCATCCCTTTGCAGGGAAATGGCCCGCGCCACCAACTGTGGAGAAAAGGGCCCGCCCGGGAAGCTTGGGAAATGTGGACAGAAACCCTACCCAAATTACCTGAAGATCCCCAAGAATCGGACCTATTGGAGTTGGCTAAAGCTAGTTATTGTTTTAGTTTCTGTTTTTGGAACCCCTCTTCTTGGCCTTATATTGTAAACTCTGTCAAAAAGATTTATAATTCGACTAATTGGTGTAATACTACTATGAAAATACCCTTTGATGCATCTGCCTCCTTCCATCCCAGAGAGCTTCCTCAGGGCGTGTTCTTTCTCTGTGGTGACAGGGCATGGGCAGGAGTCCCCTCACATCCTAGAGGAGGCCCATGTACATTTGGAATGCTTACTACCCTCACCCCAAACATCACCCTCCTCCAAGACTGGAAACAAAACAATAGATCGGCATGCAAAAAACAATTGTTCACCGAATTTGATGAAAATTGTGATTCACAATTTGATTGGCCAAAAACCAAAAGAGTCGCGGTATCCGTTTTCCTCCCTTGGGTAGCCACAGCAAAGAGTCTTGGTGAGCTTCACCATCTAGGGTGTTGGATTAGTAAGCATGCCAACAGAACATCTAGAGCCCTTAGTGACCTCCTTAAGGACGAAGAGACCACTAGGCATGTGACCCTTCAAAATCGGGCAACAATTGATTCCTTGCTGCTAGTCCATGGACATAGCTGCCAGGACTTCAAAGGCCTTTGCTGCTTCAACCTCTCCGATCACAGGCAGTCAATTTCCTGAAGCATCCAGCTGCTAAAAGATGTGAAGGACCTAAAAACTGAAAAAGACCCTGAGTGGTTTGAAAACCTGTTTGGATATTTTGGGCTTAAGGAATAGGTTGCTTCCTTTTTTAACAATATCCTATAGATCATTGTTATCTTTGTTGTTCTACTTATGTTTGCATGCCTAATGAAGGGTTTAAACAAAGCAGTTGGGGAGGTGTTTCTTTTTAGTAAAGAAGGGGAAGTTGTGGAGGCTGTTAAGGCAGACAGTGCGAATACAAACATACTCCCCTGGAGAGAAGCCAGACAATAATATAAACACGCCCCCTTAGAAAGGGAGCAGTTAGGCCAGACAGAATATAAGCACAATCCCTTAAAGGAGAAACCCTGGCAAACAGCTCTCTATGTTATAGTGAAGAAATGTGTTAATCAGTTATACCCCACTGGTTCTTTATTACCTCAGCCGATTGGTCCATTTTGGATCCTTCCCCTGATTGGACCCTTTCCCAATTCCTCTCCCCATTGGCCAATTTGTGAAACCCTACCCCTAGCTACCCTATATAATCCCACTTGCCTTAGGCTCTTGGGCTCTTTTCTGCTCTGGACCTGTGGAATAAAGAAGACTTCCTGGAGATTGGAAAGACCCCGTCTCGCTTTTACTCCTGTGTCACCCAGGGTGGCAGCTCCTCAAAGAGCAAATCTCTCTGCCTGAGAGTGTACTAGAGAGCAAATCACTTTGCACTTGACAGTGCACCAAAGAGCAAAATCTCTTTGCACCTAAGGGTGCACAAAGAGCTGAATCACTCTCTGCCTGAGAGTGCCTGTGCCTCCATCGATCTAGGTGCCTTTTTAAAGATGCTTCTAGTGAGGAAGGTCATGGTACCTTCACCACCAGACCAGACTGCGACAACTTAACATGTAATTGCACCCATGGAGAATCTGATGAGTCCCCATGTCCCTCTGCCTGACTCATCTTCAGACCCAGTACTGCTAGGAGTGATTGTAGTGACCCTCTCCACCCAAAATCCTGGCCCCTCCTGTCAGCCATCTCCCACGTGGGGGCTGCTCCCCATGCTGCTCCTGCTTTTGGCCTGAGCTCTGCATCCCCTGCACTGGTGTGGTATGAGCCCAGCTCTGCTCCCAGCCTCCCCACCACAGCAGGAACGTGAGGAAAGGAAGAGGTTTCCTCTCTGTGAAGCAGGGGACTCTGCCTTCCTGCCCTGAGGACAACACCAGCTACCCAAACACTGCAAGGACTTTGTGGGGAAAACATCACTGCGGGTCAGAAGGACTGTACTGGGGGGAGCAGAGCCTTCTGACACGGTGTGGGAATGCTGCTGTGAGCAGGCTCTGGGCTGGGGCCACTGCCACATGCAGATAGACCCAGTGACCTCGGCCACGGGATGCCCCACGCTGGAGGAGGCTGTGAGCAGAGCCAGGAGCAGAGGAAAGCACTGCTCAGCGCTTCATTAACTTCCATTCTAAGGGTCTGACCACTATCCTTGGACTGACTGTCAGATGGAGAACATCTGTTTCATTTAATGATTTTTCCTGATGCCTTTCAGATCCCAGCAAGTTTGAAATGTTGCCCTTTATGCACTTGGAGCACATTTCCCAGTTAAGAGCAGAGCAGATTTTTATAGTCAAGTGGGAGATTTTCAGTAACTATTGTAACCCAATTGTAAGGAAGATCTCCAGGGATTTATCAACTTTTTCCTTGAAAAAAATTAATCTTGTTAAGAAAAAGCAGAATTTTAACCCACACAGCAGGTTCCCAGATGACCTCTGCCCTCACCATGCCTTCTCCTGGTCCCACCCAGAAGGTTCAAGATGTATCCAGAGGCTCAATGCACAGAACTGCAGCCACTTCTGACTATCACCAGGATAAACAAGGACAGATTCCCAGAGTTACTTCTGAAGAGTCTGACCTCCAAGAGCACAGGCATTGTCTGATACACAGGAGAACTTTCCTCACAGGAAAGCACTTTCAAGGAGGTCGTAACTTAGCCCTTATCACTTCTTGATGTAAAAAGAAAATGCTTTTACCAGTTAATGGCTCAGAAAAGTGCATGACTGGTTACTGTAACCACAACAACATATTCAAAGCAGTGAGACAGAAAAGGAAGTGCTCAATAAGCATATGTTGTTTTTAATTAAGAATGACAGTGTGGGGAGACATAGATGGTGCTGAAGGCAATCTTACCCTTGATATATTGCAACTGTGCTAATTATCCAAGAGTGGGAACAGCCCTGCCCTCCCAACTATGGATGTGGTAAAGAGTGAGTTAGCTGGTAGAGAGTCAGTTGGAGTCTGCCGGCTGTGTTGTGAGGAGGAAGGGACAGGACAGGAGGTCATACGAGGGACAGATGGGGTTAGGTGGCTGTGCTAGGGATAGGAAGGAGCGAGCTGGAACTGGAGAAGGAAAGAAATGAAGGAGAGAAAGAGCCAGAGCTGAGTGGAGTTGCCTGTGGGAGACTATAGAGAAAAGGTACAAGAGACTTTTAGATAACAAGGTGCTGATGCTTGAAGCCTTCAGATGTTTTTATTGAAGCACTCTGAGTGTCATGGCCATCTTGACAACCACGACTTAGTGCTAAGTGGACCACACAGTTTCCAAAGCTGCTCAGCAAAAGCAGAACATGGGGGGACCCAACACCCTTGGGATGCCTCACTGTGCCCCATCCAGTCACCACCTGCAGCATCACCCTGGCCTTCTCTCTCCTGGGTATCCCACCCCAGGCTGCAGAACAGGGCTGATCCCTTCCCTCATCCACCTTCCCCATACAGAGCATTCAGCCTTCCCAGCCCCAGCACAAGGCTGCACCAACTTCAGTGCTTAATGCACTCCCTGGGTACTTAGGACTAAGATAATTTGGTCAGAACTGATATTTGGAAAGCCGATTTTGTTCTGGCCTCACATTAACTGATCATTTATTACACTGGGTGTTATCAATATTCAGAAGTCTGAGAGCTCCAAGTGCAGATGTGCCACAGATTGACAGTAATTTATTGTGTGTAATAGCTCAGATGAGACTGGAGGAGAAGTGCTACCATCCAGGTGGCTTTCTGAGAACAAGCACAATGAATCAGCCAGCAGCACTGTAATATCCTTCCTGTGAAACTGTGCAAAAGGGAGGGAAGTTGGCCCTCACTCCACACGCTGCTTCCCCTGCTCCCTGTGAGCCAGACAGCAACATGCCCATGACACAGACTTGAAAATATCTGCCTGCCATGAGGGTCATCCTAACCAGGGCCTAAAATTACCTGGTTTGCAGACTGCAGCTGGAACAAACTAAAATTCCCCTTCTTTCTACAGCAAAACCTTCATAGACCCTGCTCACTGCACCCTTGCTCTGACACCACATCGAGGCATTCACTTGGTGGACAGCCCAAATCACCCCCAGATTGTCTGGTCATGATATAAGGACCTTCCTCCAGCTGCATTTCACTCTTCCACCTTGAAAATGTGGGTAATGTGGGAAATGGATTTGTAGAGAATTCTCAAAGCCTGGCAGAAGGCACACAGTCTTGTGCATCTGTATGCAAACTTTGAGATAAAAAATGCTGACTTAGAAATGCCATGGAATAGGACAGACATTGTTGAACTAGAAAAAGGTTTCAAATTATGACCTTGCATGTTGCTGTGTGTAATTTTGTGTATTAATACCCTATGGTTTATTCCTTCCCCCCCCCCCCCCCCCCCCCCCCCCCCCCCCGGGGTGGTAGTTTAGCCTGGGTTGTCTGTCTTCTCTGATACCTACCCCTATTCCCAAATGTTCCCTGTCAATCCTTCCTGGTGCCAGCCCCTGTCTGAACTACCCCTTGGGGAATCCCCTATTCCTCGAGGCTCCATTGGTCTGCTCATATAAATCTCATCACATTAGCCTTCCCATTGGGTTTATGTTTTGTAAACTTTCCCTTGTGTCCCTCCTTGGTCTTCTCCCTATTGGCCCCTTGACCCCCAAACTCCACCCTGTTTCTGTCCCTTAAAACCCATGGTCCAGCCTTTGTTCCCGGTCTTCACCTCTGCACTGTATTTGAGTTATGTGACCTTAATAAAGGAATCTTGGACTGCATGTGAAGCCCACTTTGCTCCTTTTTACACTGACCAGCAGTGACCGCTTAGGACTCTAGGACCCCAGGGGTTGTGTCGTGCCTCCGCAAAGTGCCTTACCACCAGGCATGAGACGACACTTGCAAATAGACTAGATATTTTGGAGAAATAGAACTATGAAAGATGTACTGTAGTAGGACCCACGAGGGGTAATTTTAGATGATTTGCTTTAAGGCATTAGCAGCATTGTGTGGCAAAAGCTAATAGGCAAAGAAATGCTTATAATGTATTGTAATTAGGAAATAGTTTGGCTTCTGATTGTGAAGGCGTGAATTGTAACATCTGTACCATCTCACCCTTCTTATGAAACTGAAAATGGAATAAAAGTTTTAAAAACACCTCTCAGAAGCCCCATCTCTCTGTCAGAAAAAGGTATAATCTGACAGGTAAGGTTACCCTTAGCTGCACAGCATAGGCAGGAAGCAACATCAAGAGTAAAGATCAGTTGTCATGGCAGGTGAAACCTCAAATAAACCTGAGTGAACGCCCCAGGAACCACCAGGCCATGATGCTGCTGCTTGTTCTGGTTCAACAACTTCCTCATACTCTTTCCTGCAAGAGAAATGTAGCAGGATTTTTGGAGACAGACACAGAGAGGCCTGACAATGCTGGGAAAGTTCTGTTGTTTTAGCACTGTCAAGGATGTTGAGCCTGAGAACCAGGACACTGAGCCTGAGAACCAGCTTTTTCCCTCAACAAAGTGTAAACAGGTAACTGCAAAAGAACGCTTATGCAGAAAACACTAGCCAATAGCAAGTAGTAAAATGCTGTGTGAACAGCTTATGCACAAGAATGATATATGTATATAAGAACCCTGTGTACCCTCAATAAATGGAGCATTCACCACTACTTCTGTGAAGAAGGTGTTTGGCTGTTCCCTGTGTTTTTGTTTTTGTTTTCATTTTGTTTTTCTTTCTTTTCAAAAATCACCTTCAGAGAAATGCATTTTTCTCCTTCTTGGGAGTGGCTGGGAAAAACATAAAGCTCAGGTAAAGGTTTGAGTGGGAATGGGAATGCAGCTCCAGTGATGGTTCCTACGCTGAAAACAAACAGCAGAACTCACACAGCAACAAACAAGAGTCAGATGAAATTCACAGAGAAAAAAGTTGCCTCATTTAAACAAGCAAATCAGCATTAATAAATTACCACATTCTTTAGCTGGGCTGGTGTAACATCCACCAGTGCCAATCCAAAATGTGTGCCCCCAAGCAAGAATGTAGAAATGTGATGAAGGCTGAGCATCTCTGAGCACTCACATCCCGATGAGAAATGCTATTGCAATGTTTTCACTTAACCCCAGTACTTGCACCCTAATTCTGAGAAGGCCCAAAAGCAACTGCTGCTTTCACAAAATCTAGTCTCTGATAAGATGCTGCAGGTTCCACACCATTTCCTTTAAAGGAGATAAGGACAGAGTTTGGACAACTCACATCCTGGGCAACAGTGACTCAGAAAATCAGCTCTAGGAACAAAAAGCGGTTTCAGGTAAACTCATCTGCTGATATGGAAAAGTAATTCTAGTACAGAGATGAAAAGTATTTTAAAGTCTCATAAAAGCAATCTGAACAAAATGCACTTAAAACTTTACATTGAGTTTAGCATCTGTCATCCCTGCTCTTAGGGCTAGACTTGTACAGCTCAATAGGTCAGACCAAAGTCAGACAGGAGCACTCTGGGCTCTGAAAATGCCATGAATTCTACAGGCTGCTGGAACATCATTTCCATGGCCATGCCAAGGACCAGGGAGATGTCACCTGTAGTGGCAGCAGCACAGAGCTGCAGAGGGGCTGGCTATGCTGCCCCAGTGATGCAGCACAGGGTGGCTCTGACATGCTGGGTACAGCCTGGGGGTTCCACTGCTCCCACACAGAGCCCTGGGGCTCATTTACATTTGCCTCCTTCCATCCCCTCTCCACTCACTCAGACCAAGGAGTGTGCGGAGTTCTGGAACCAGGCTGCAGACCTGAGACACAGAGCCTGCCTCCACTGCAAGCTTTAGTTAGAGAGAAGCTGATCTTGGGCACTCTGGGGCATCACGAGCTGACCTGGCTCTGTGGCTGCTCCTTCCCAACAGATACAAAATAAGAAGAACTTTCCTTAAAGCTTTAAAACTTTTTTATCACAAGCTGTAAATGTTGAGACAAAAATCACCAAAAAACCCCAAATTCTCAGCTGTCATGAGCTAGCCCTTGGTAAAACTGTTATAAATGGGTTGTTTCCATCAAGTGTGATTCGGTTCATGGGGAAGGTTTGACTGAGTACCTAATTTAGGCTGGAGGAAACAGCCTCTATGCTAACCCTCTACTCTCATATTTCACACCACTGGACAATCTCAAATATTTTTCACTCATGCTGATGCTTTTCTTCTTGGTGTTAAAAAATTTCAGGACAATTTTAACATGTACCTTCAAATCATCTTCAAGCTGAAACAAATCTGAAAGGTGTGCATTTCCCCACAAAACACCCCCAAAATATCTGCTGTTACTTCTACAGCTGAGGTGAAGTTAGAAACTTTAGGGAACATCTTTCTTAAGCTTGGTAGGAAAAAGAAATCAAGCAGGATGAACTATAGTGAAAGCTATCTGCCATCAGCAGCTCCCAGAGACAGCAGAGAATGAGAGCAACAAACCCCACTGAGGGCTCAAACACACCCTCTTGGCTCTGCCACTGAGCTGCAAAGAATTCTGCAAACATCTCTTTTCAGCAATTCTGCCACTAAACTCGAGTCCCAGGGGTGTTGTGTTGGAAAGGAGAACTCTCACTCATAATGAACAACTCATCTGCAGGTACACGAATGAATTGATGTGGTGGTGCAGAACTGTTTTATTAGGTTTTTATAAAAAAATTATGTTATGGTTCATTTCACTGTATCCCCAATGTTGTAACCCTTTTTGTGTTTTCTGTATAACAAGGTGTTTTGTGTCAGTCCTCCCACCCTCCTCGCTCTGGGGCAGCCTGTCTATCACTTTGAGGAGCCCTCCCAGGTTGCGAAATCTCAGGGAGAGGGCTTCGGGTGATAGGTCCCCTGGGGGGAATTCCTTTAGCTCTGGATTTTAGTGGTCCAAGGCTTGGGGGTGGGCACACCTTGTTACCCCCTGAATCCCCTAATTTGTTGTCTTGTTGTAACCTCCCTTGAACCCCTCCCCCACTTATAAGGTGGAGGAGGGAGATTCAAATCCTCTCAGCTCGGAGCTCTCAGCCTCTCTGCTCCTCAGCTCTTCAGCTAATAAACATCTTCTAACCTGCTAAGCTTGTAACGAGTTAATGCTTTGTTCATTGAACTTGCAAACACAGGATGACTCATGATTTTTAAGAGAGCCTTTAAACTTGCAAACACAGGATGACTCATGACTTTTTAAACTTGCAAACACAGGATGACTCGTGACTTTTAAGAGAACCTTTGAACTTGCAAACACAGCATGACTCATGATTTTTTAGACACATATGCTATTGCTTAACAAGGCTTTTGAGCTCCAGGAAGGGGAACTGTGGCTGTTTTCGGAAGATAGAAGACGGTCTCCTAGCAACAAGATAACATCGACATGATAACAGAAGAAAAGAACTGCATAAAATGGAACTGGAAGACCGTAACCGTGCAGCAGTCGGCAGAGTGCAGACTCTCCCTGTCGCCCAGCGCTGCATTTGCTTATGCCCCGCTTGCTGTAATTAATAAAATTCTAATTGGGACTAAATCTTGAGTCGTGCAATTTATAACAAGCTGAGAGCCAGCCTTTTCTCTTCTGCTGCTGTTACGACACTATTGGGTCCAGCTGCTAAGCTGAGAAGCCGAAACGAACTGGGACCTTCTGTGGCTGTGTTGACCCGAGCTAGCTGGAGGTCAGCTCCCGCCCAGTGTGGGGACAGAACCAGACACAGAGATTGGCGCCCAACGTGGGGCACACCACCCCGGTAGAAGCAGCTTGGACCACGTGGGGCACGGCCCCGCAGTGACAGAGCATCCGGCGCCCACGCAGGGCCCCCGGAGACGAGGCGGACCCTGCGAACGGACTGGGGCTGATTTAGCCTGAAGAACAGTCTCTGGGCGTCACGCACCCCTGTGAAATTGACTTTCAAACAAGGCAAGTTCCAGGGGAAAGGAGGGGAGCTTCGGGCCCCGACCGGAGTCCTTCTTGCAGCAGAACATCCAGACCCACGCACCCCCCAGGTCACAGGAACAGGTAAGTATACCCACAACGGGAGATATTTACTGGTTTTAGGGTTCCCCCGAGGGAGGGGGATCTATTGAGGAGGAAAAAAATCCTCCAAAAATAGCTGCGCAGCTAAAGGGTTAAACCTCCTGTGATTTCGAGCGAACGGGTCTTCGGGGGGAGTGCTTTTCATCTGGGTTTGGGTTCAAAAGCAACTTAGTATCAAAACATGGGTGGAAAGCTAACGGTTGCTCAGAAAAGGTTGTATTATAACTATGTTTCAGTTGTGAACGATGCCCAATTGAAAATCTCAAACGGCGAGTTAAGAAGTTTTGTTCGCTGGGTTCATCTGCATTTTCCCCAAGTATCCCCCGAGGGAGTCTGCAGCGCCGATTTCTGTGGCACTGTAGAAAGGGAATTAATTCAGCTGATTCAAACAGGGGACAAAAAGGCTACAAAGTATTTTATTGTGGCCACAAAGGTGAATTCGGCGATTCAATCTCAAAAGGGAGTGCAGAAAGAGCCCAGCCGAGAAACGTGTTCTCCCCCTCCTCCCCCCCTTCTTCTCCCCAGCCCCCGTGTCCCTGGGAAAGCGTTCTGAATGGAGCAGCAGGGGTCCCGCCTGCCTGCTCAGCCTCCGGGACGCCCCAGCCACCCAGCCCGCGCTGGCCCCGTGCGGCCGGGTGGGATTCCTCAGGCGGACCGGGCCAGTCCGCTCGAGACCTTCCCCTTTCCCCGCTTTCCCCGGTTCAAAAATGCCGTGTTCGGTTTTCTGTGAGGGGGGAATCTGGGTCCGAAGCCACGTGGTCCGCTCGGGGTCCCCAAGATGGTGGCGACCGCATGGCAGAGGACTCCCCCGCCCCCTTCCTACCCCGGTGACGTGGCGCCCGCACGGTGTGGCGCCGCCCCGTCCCCCTCCCCCGCCCCGCCTTACCCCTGTGATGTCGGGTGCCTGCCGCGAGGCCCCACCCCCCTAGCCCTGCGTGGCGCAGCCCCAGCCCCGCCCCGCACGGCCCCGCCCCGCGCAGCGCCGGCCCCGACCTGTGCGTCCCCACCCCGCGCGGTGCCGGGCCGGCCACCCCACGCGCCGCCGCCGCGCTGCCCCCCCAACCCCCTGTGCCTGCACATGCGCGCTGCGGCACCCACCCCCCCACTGCGGCTGCATCCGCACCGCCTCCCTTGCCCGATCTCGGTGACGTCGCTTTCCCCGCCCCCCCACTCCCGGCGTGGCCGCCCCTCGTGGCACCGCTGCCTGAGGGGGCCCCCGCGGCGGCGTGGCCGCGGCCCGCTGCGCCCCACCCGATGCTGCCGGCGGGGGGTGCCTTTGCCGCGGTGCAGCCCGCCGCTCCCCCCGCAGCCGCCGCACCGCCGACCGCCCCGGAGCAGCCCGGTCCCGCGCCGCCAGGGCTCGAGCCTGCTCCCCCGGGATCCCCCCCCACCCCCCCACTCCTCGATGACGTCACCCCCTGGGCAAACCGCGCCCCCTTCAGGGACGTGGTTGCCAAGCAACCAAGTGCCCCAGGGCACGGGCTTCCCCTCTCCTCTTGCCGGTTCCCAAGGTCCCTCAAACCCGGAAGTGGCCGAGCAGGGAACAGGGGCAGATGGAGCTGCCGGTTCCTGCTCCATTCCCACTCTTGCCCCTGTTACCTTCCGCAATGCCCGCGGTGGTAACAACAGGGCAGAGTACCACCCATTTCCCCGAGCCACCATCAAAGAAATCTGCAAATCTCACAGAACATATGGCCGGGATGGGCCATATTTCAGGGGGCTTCTCAGAGCAGATCTCTCCGCAGAGGAGGTGGTGCCTGCTGATTTAAAGTACCTGTTTTCTTGTTTGTTGAACCCAACGGAGTATATCCTAT
Organism: Hirundo rustica; assembly: GCF_015227805.2. Classification (NCBI taxonomy): domain Eukaryota; kingdom Metazoa; phylum Chordata; class Aves; order Passeriformes; family Hirundinidae; genus Hirundo; species Hirundo rustica. The sequence continues at coordinate 28,789,932 of NC_053487.1, read as the reverse complement.
GGGTCACAGCTTGGAAACAGCTGCTCCAGGATGCCTTACCAGGACTCCTCAACCATGTTAACACTAGAATGGATGCTCAGGGAAACCCTCTCACTCTCGACCACCTGGCTGGTGAGGGGCAGTGGGCAGAAGCCACTGACCAAGTGGTCATTCCTGTCCAGTGCCTCCATGTAGTGAGAGACACAGCCCTGACTACATTCTTCAGCATGCAAACACAACGTCCTGTGATTTCATATTCGAAAATCAGACAGGACCAAAGGGAGTCTTTCACAGATTTTGTAGAGAGACTGTCCTGAGCTATTGAAGCCCAGGTCAAAAATGAAATGGCTCAGTAACACATTTTAACAGAGATTGCATTTTCGAATGCAAATGATTTATGTCGTGCTGCAATTTTAAGTTTACCCCTAAACCCCAAACCAACCTTACCAGACATGCTTCAGGTATGTCAGGTAAAGGTGCCTTTTATGAGCTCATCCACAGGTCCACGGCCCAAATCTCATCAAGTTGCAGCCATGGAAGCTGAAGATTCCTGAAAAACACCGAACACCGGGAAGAAGCCTTCTGCTCAAGGCTCCCAGAAGTGTTTTTGTGCGGGAATTTGGGGCATTGGGTTTCCAAATGCCCCCTCAAGAAAGAATTAGAGGACCTCAAAAACAAAAAAGGGGGAGGGTAAGGGGAAAAAGGGAGAGGGTTTAAACCCTCATAAAAAAACTGGTGAAAGAGCGCAGGTCTGCCCTGCATGAGGAAAAAAATGGGGTGGACCAGGCAGGAGGGGAGGGGAAAGAGAGTCAAGGGAAAAAGAAGGAGAAGCTGCATTGCCCCATTCAGGGTGGCAGCAAAAATAACACACTGGAAATGACTTATACGGATCATGACATGGCACAACCGATTTTGACAACCAATTCTAAATATACCCCCTACAGGTTGCAGCTCACAGAGGGTTTGCACCTGAAAGACGACGAGTGGAATCTTGTGTCAGTTGACAACAGTGAGGACGGAACCAGACACAAATTCATTACTGGAAAGTCAGATAAAGGATTTGCAAGGGTTTGTTTTATTTTTATTTTTTTTTTTTGGTGGGAGAAAACTATGCAATGGTCTTGCTGACAGATTGGTATAAAAGATGGTTTTAAATTTCCTGTGCAAAATTATATTCCAGACCAGAAGGAAAAAGATACACATGTGCACAGGGAGAAACTATACAGTTTTGGAGAAAATTTATTTCCTCTGAGGGAAATTATTGCATGTTTTAAGATTATGAAGAAAGAAGACAGGAAATTCAGCCCAACTGAATCCTCATTAATAATGTCTTGTCATGGGCTAGCACAGTTTAGTATTTTTAGTCATAGAGGAATGTGAAATGATTTTCTGGGTCAGGACCTGGGAATTGCTTTAGAAAGGACAGGGACCTATCAGAAGGTTAGTTGGAATATTGGCATCTGTTTTGACCACTGAAAATGTCAATTGCAACTTTGGGCAGCACCCATATCAAAACCCCTGATTTCCTGCAGGTCAGCCCTTTTTTCTCTTTGGCCAGAGAGACAGACAGGTAACACTGAGTTGAGCCTGCAGCTTTCCCCCCCCTGCTTTGGGGGGGGAACTGGCCTGAGGCCTAGCCAGATTCCATTGGCTCCCGGGTGGGGGGGGGGGGTTGGAGGATAGGTTGCTGCTTTACAACTACTTTCTCCAAACTTCCCCGGAGCAGGGAGGGATCTCTGCCAGGCCCCTGATAAGAGCTATGTGTCCCGTTTAAGCCGAGGCTGGCCCGATTTACACTGAGGGGTGGGCCAAAAAGGCATTTATAACCCTGCCTGTTTTTTTAATTCCAGACTGGCTGGGTCCTCTGATCTCTGATATTTATACGTGAGTTCTTCCCTCCCTCACCAGCGTGGCCTTAAAAATCTTAACACCATGAGCTGCAGCGAGAGAGAAAAAGACTCTGGGCAGATTTAACCCTTCCCTGGCAACATGAAGCTTCCAAGGCCTAACCCTTCCCTGAGAGAGAAAAGAAAAAGACAAAGTGAACATAGAAAAGAAACAGCACAAAGTCATTAGAGTGAAAGTGAAAAGACTATTGGGACCGGGTGTGGGAGATTAGGGACAGGCGGTCGGAAGATATCGCGTTGTACGGGCAGACAGAACCCCTCCCTCAACTCTTAGTTGGTTAGTGTCCTTGATAAGGTAAGCAATACCTAACTTGTAACATAAGCAGACAGATGTGATGTAGCAAACAGAGGTTTTATAACTCCATGTAACCAGTTAATAAACGCCATTAGCCATCCACCACACTGGTGTCTGTGAGCTGGTGGTCCGAGCAGCCTGGGTGTGGCTGCCGTGTCGTTCCTGAACCAGGTCGCTACGCCTCAGCGGAGGTAACAAGTGGTGCTGAAGCCCCGGGAGTCGCCCGGGAGAACGGGAGTCGCCTGGACGGGTGAACGACGGCCAAGCGGCTGGTCCAGCTCGGCGGGAGGGACGCCTCCGGACCCACGCAGAGGATGGAAGCTCTCGTGAAGGTCATTTCTCAGATTCATAAGCAGTGGGGAATTGATTGTAAAGCAAAAGATTTTACCCTCGCAGTGACGAGGCTTTTGCAACTTAGTATTATTGATAGACCGGTGGATATCCTCCACCCAGATGTTTGGGATCAATGTACTAAGGCTCTTGCCAAAAACACAATGTCTTCCAGCTCAGGGAAAAATCTTAAGGCATGGGGAAGGGTCGTAGATGCACTGCAGAAGGCCTTGCATGAACAGGACACCTGGAGAGCTGCCCGAAATTGTTTAAAGGTTTCCCCCCAATTGGGTATTGCAGCAGCGACGCAAACTTTCTCAGAGGGAACTGTTGTTGAGAATTTTCAGAGTGTAAAAGAATGTACTCTGAATGTTAGTGATAATGCTCAGAGTGTTGATGAAGTCAGTTCGGCCGAATGCATAGGCTCAGGCTCGGAAAATCAAGAGCTCGCTTCAAAGCCTCCAAGCTCAAGGTCGCTCACTGAAGAGATAAAACAGATGCAGTCATTTTACAACGGTCTAGCTGAAGAAGCTAGGAATGCTGAAAAAGCGGGGGAGGGACCTCCACCTTATGCGCCTCAAGATAGCGCTGAATCCGAGAGGGAAAGCAGCAACTATACTGCAGAAAACAAAGAAAGTCGTTTAGATAGTAAGCTCGTTGCCAACGAAACCAAAGAGAGCTCGTTTGCTAACACGGGGGCGCGCGAGCAGAAAAAGGGAGGAGAGCGCAAAGAGAGAGCTGAAGCTAATCTTTGCCAAAAAGCGCGTTTTTCTAAGGCAAGAAGCTCCCACAGCAGGAGGCGGGGGGAGCGCAGGTGCAGGGGGCGGCTCAGCCCCGAGAGAAAGGGGTGGGGGCCAAGGGAGAAAGAGTGGCCCAGCCCCGAGAGAAAGGGGCGGGGGCCAAGAAGGAAGGGACGGCCCAGCCCTGAGGGAAAGGGGCGGGGTCGGAGCCCGACCAAAAGGGTCCAGAGCCCGGAAGCAGCCAGTCAGTCGACTTCCGGCTCTGATTCGGACTTCAGCTGGGACTGGGACAGCCGGTCCTCTGCTGCCGGCTCTGACTCCGGCTCTGACTCAGAAGAAATAACAGTATATAAAATCAGTAATAACAATGTTTCTACCCGGGTTGAGGGGAAGTCAGAAAAAGAACGAACTTCCCTCACAGACTGGAGGAAGATACAGATAGCATGTGCCGACTGGAATCCATCGGCCAGACTAGCTTTTCCAGTCCGACTAGGGGGGGCAGGCGGAAACCAGAGAACGTACTCACCGGTAAATCCTAAGGATGTACAAGCAATTGTTAAAGCAATAAGTGACAGAGGGATCAATTCAGCAATGGTTTCTACTCTCATTGATAGTGTTTTTGGAGGAGATGACATGCTGCCATTTGACATAAAGCAAACTTGCAGATTGATTTTCGATGGGGCAGGGATCATTGTTTTTAAACAAGAGTGGGAGGACAATTGTGCAAAGCAACTAGCTCTGGTCACGGGTGCAGATCATCCTTTATATGGCTCCAGCCTGCAACGGCTCATGGGCACAGACCCAACCATGATCACCCCCCAGGCACAAGCCGAAGGCCTACGGGCCCACGAGGTAATGACAACTACCCGTGCTGCCAGGGAAGCCATCCGCTCTGCTTCCATGGTCATTGCTAAACCATCATCATGGTCCACAATAAAGCAAAATGAGAGTGAAAGTTTTGCACAATTCGTGGACCGGCTCCAAGCAGCACTCGACTCCTCAGCTTTTCCCTCAGAGGCAAAGGGTCCTGTGTTAGCAGAGTGTCTGCGCCAACAATGCAATTCAGCCACCAAGGACATTTTACGGTCTTTACCACTCGGGTCCAGCATTGCAGACATGATCAGGCATGTTGCAAAAGAAGAGCGTTTTGCCCCAATTCAAGCAGCCGTCCACACCGCAATCACTAGTATAATGGCATGCTTTAAATTTGGCAGGGCAGGCCACGTTGCAATGGACTGCCCCCAGTCAGGGCACCCTTCAACACCGGTTCCCCCACGCCAGTTGTGATCTAGGGGGCCATGCTGGGCATGTGGAAAGAAGGGGCATTTTGCCAAAGAATGCAGATTTAAAAACCAGGGAAACGGGAGGGGGAGAGGGCAACAGGGCCGCACACAGTCCTCTCCCACTTGGGACGTGAGGCGGCCCAGCTATGCAAACCCCAAATGGGGCAAGGCACTCCCGAACCCTTTTCCCCCACGAGAAGCTACCAACTTTATGGCACAACCAGCGACCCAGCCGTATCTGTCCCTGTCCCAGGAACAGCAAGGACCACCCCCTGGGGACCAGACCCCTGGGTGGCCTTGGCAGTGAAGTGTGACAACCCACCAGTAATATGGGGGATCTGTACTCGCTATGACGTTTTAGATGACATTGCCATCAGTGTCCCCTTTCTGATTGATACTGGAGCAGACGTTACTGTTGTTTCTGAGACAAATTGGCCCCTACACTGGAAATTAGAAAACGCACCCATGGTAGGTGGAGTCGGGGGATTGAGCCGAGCTCGCCAGAGTGCCCAATTAATAGCAATTACACTCCACACCGAAAAGGGACCAGAAAAAACCATCACCCTTTTTCCATACGTCATGTCAGGAGTCCCACATTTGCTGGGGAGAGACGCGTTAGCCCTTTTAAAAGCCAGGGTGACAAATTTACCATAAGGGCCACTGCAGCACACCCACCCCCACCGATCAAGCTGATGTGGAAGTCGTCCGACCCAGTGTGGGTTGAGCAGTGGCCCCTGTCAAAGCCTCGAATAGATGCTCTTCTTAAGCTAGTTGATCGTGAATTGCAGAAAGGTCATGTCGAGCCTTCCACCAGCCCATGGAACACCCCAGTTTTTGTGATACCCAAACGGAGCGGTGAAGGGTTTCGCCTTCTCCATGATCTGCGTGAAATAAATAAGAAAATTCAGCCAATGGGCCCCGTGCAAACCTCGCTGCCCATGAGCTCAATGATACCAAAAGGGCAGCCTTGTGCAGTGCTTGACATTAAAGACTGTTTCTTTTCCATACCCCTGCATGATGAAGACAAAGAGCGGTTTGCCTTTTCCATCGTCTTCCCGAACAGCCAGCGTCCTAACCTGCACTTCCAGTGGAAGGTACTGCCGCAAGGAATGGTCAACTCGCCCACCATCTGTCAGATCACGGTGGACCGAGCACTGGAGCCAGTCCGACGCAGCGACCCGACCGTGACCATTGTCCAATACATGGATGACATCCTGATTGCCGCACCATCAGCGAGCCAGGTAGACCGAGCAGTATCAACAGTCTCAGAGACCTTAAAAACAAATGGCTTTGAAATTGCAAGCGCAAAAATAAAAAAAGGACCATGTGTAACCTTTTTAGGAGTGGAGATTTCAAGCTCCTACATAACCCCTCCTCAGATAAAAATCCGCCGAGACATTGAGACGCTCCATGACATGCAGCAGTTAGTAGGAGCTCTACAGTGGCTCTGCAACATCGTCCTGATTCCTCCCGAGGTCATGGACCCCTTGAATGACCTTTTGAAAGGGAAAAACTCATGGGAGCAGAAAACACTGACACCAGAAGCAACACGCTCGCTTGATTTTATCGAACAGCAAATGTCAAGAAGCACACTCACCAGATGGGATGCAAGTGCATCAATTGATTTATACATCCACTTTACGAAAAAAGGAGGAGTAGGAGCGCTGGCCCAAGGGCCACCCGACAAAGCTCAACCGATACTGTGGGTAGTCTTGGGAAAACCGTCACGTGCATTTTCCCCGGGAGTTGAGTGTCTTGGCAACCTCATCATGAAAGGCAGAAAACTTGCCCTGAAGCACTTAGGTGCTGAACCCACCAAGATATATCTGCCCTTCCGCAAGCAGCTTTCTGCGCAATCGACAACAATATCAGAGCATCTGGCCATGGCCCTTGCTGGTTTTGGAGGAGAGATTCACTATGCAGCAAAACCCCCTTGGACTCAGTTGCTTGCAATTGTCGACATTGATCTCCCGCCAAAAATCGTCGACCGACCACAGCCAGGACTGACGATCTTCACAGACGCATCTTCACTAACATCGACTGCAGCAGCAGTGTGGCAGTCAGAAGAGCAGTGGCAATGCATCAAAACAACTGACCCCACGCTTTCAGTTCAACAACTCGAAGCAGCTGCCGTTGTACTGGCGTGTGGACTGTTCCCTGAAGAGCACCTCAACATCGTAACTGATTCTATATTCGTGGCCAGGCTCTGCCTAGCCATGTCAGGGCCCGGCGTGGCAGTGTCCACAGTGGCCATGATGCTTGAAGAAGCACTCTTTTCGCGAAAAGGCACCATATCTGTCATCCACGTTAATAGCCACAATCCAGTTAAAGGATTCTTTCAAATTGGCAACGACAAGGCAGATGCCGCTGCAAAAAGACTGTGGACACTAAGAGATGCCCGTCAGCTACACGAGTCTCTTCACATCGGAGCTAAAGCACTAGCGAAAAAATGTGGGATTTCAACCGCCGACGCGAAACACGTCGTGGCCACATGCCCTCACTGCCAAAAATCACCACTGTGGTCCAGCGGAGTCAACCCCAGAGGCCTCAAAGCCTCAGAAATATGGCAAACAGACTTTACCCTGTGTCAGTTGCTAAAACCCTGAGCATGGCTTGCAGTGACTGTAGATACATATAGTGGAGTGATTGTAGCCACACAACACCCAAAAACTGACTCCAAGGCAACCATTCAGCACTGGCTGACAGCCATGGCGTGGCTGGGCATTCCAAAGCAAATTAAAACAGACAATGGCCCAAATTTTGTCTCAAAATCAACTCAAGCATTTGTCGCTAAATGGGGAATCACTTTAGTACACGGCATTCCGTACAATAGCACCGGGCAGGCCATCGTTGAGCGAGCAAATCAAACCCTGAAAGCCAAATTAGAAGTACTAGCAAAAACAGAAGGCTTTACAAATTCCATTCCCTCAGGAGACCAGGCACGTATACTAGCAACCGCTCTGTTAGCACTCAATCAGTTCTCCAGGGGAGATGAGAAAACCAGCCCGGCCCAGAAACACTGGGCCACCCGAGCACTAGAGGAAGGCCCGCACGTCGTAGTTAAAAATGAACTAGGAGAGTGGGAACAGGGCTGGAGACTAGTGCTCGCGGGGCGAGGATATGCAGCTGTTAAAAAGGACGGTAAAGTAAAATGGTGCCCACTTAAGTCAATCAAACCAGACCTTCAGAATAGAACTAATGAAAATTGTGAGGTCTCATTTGCAGGATTGGATCATTGGACGCCCCCGTGATGCGTACACTCCGGTACCAGAAGAGAATGATGAACCTCCAAGTAACCCAGCAGCACCCAAAGATCCCGCACCGGTGAGATCCAAGCAACTACGGTGTCTTTGTGTGATTTTATTTTTGGGTCTTGTAGGCAGAGGGCAAGCAAACGTAGTGTATTACCCTCACCAACCATTCAGATGGGTCCTGCGCCATCTTTCAAGTGATGAGGCAGTCAAAGAAATCATTACAGTAGACAGCCCATCCTTTGAGTTTAAGCTAACAGACATATTTCCCTCACAGCTAGGATTCCCTAAAATTGGAGATTCTTCACTGTACCAAACTTATTGGTGCCCTGCCTCCAACCCAGGTAAAAGCTACTGTAGCCATCCGAAGTACGGGTACTGTGGGTACTGGGGATGCGAAACTATCGTGACGAGTGATAGATGGCAACCGCAGCAACCCGACAAGTTCCTACAAGTCAGGTACGCTCCCTGCGGCTGTCGCGAACCTAAGTTCAGGACGGACAGATTGATATACATACCCCGAAACGGCAGACGACACACCTGTAAGAACTATGCAATGACAATTTTGCAGCCAACCCATGTGAGTTGGGCCACAGGAAAGGTATGGTCAGTGTTTGTTCGCGCCTTTCGTAACTTCTGGGTGAATGTGCAAATTATTAGACTCCCACCTTCAGTGCCCCAGTCATTCAAACCCTATCAGAATCTCGCAGCACGCAGACAAAAGAGGGAAGCCACATCTGGCACCTCCTCCTCATCCCGTCCTTTAGCTATCTACCAAAAACCTAAGTCAGCTCCTTACAATCTGTTTCTTAGTGTGTTAAATGCTACCTTTTTGTCATTGAACCAATCCAATCCGAACTTTACAAAATCATGCTGGTTATGTTATAATGCAGAACCTCCTTTTTATGAGGGTGTCGCCCTTGATGCTCCTTTTGAATACTCTGCAGCAAACAATCCACACAACTGTAAGTGGGACACACCCCGGAGGGAAATTACCCTGAGTCAAGTCACAGGCCGAGGCAAATGCTTTGGCAGTGTAACTGTAGCAAAGCAGATGGGAAATATCTGTACTAAGTTCATCCAACCTAGTCAAAAGACTGATAAGTGGGCAGCTCCGTTCCTATCAGGAATGTGGGTCTGTCAACAAATTGGAATAACTCCCTGTGTGTACCTTAGCAAATTCAATAACCTTGCTGACTTTTGTGTCCAAGTTCTGATTGTTCCTAGAGTCCTGTATCACCAAGAAGAAGAAATGTATCGCTTTTTAGAAGAAACCATCCTGCTCCGCAAAAGAGAAGTAATAACAGGTATAACCATTGCAATGCTCCTTGGCCTAGGAGCCACTGGCACAGCCACAGGTGTTTCAGCTCTCGTGACCCAACATCAAAGACTTTCTCAGCTGCAAATGACAATTGACGAAGACTTACTGAGAACTGAAAAATCCATCTCCTCTCTGGAAAGATCTATCTCCTCGCTTTCAGAAGTCGTCCTGCAGAACAGGCGAGGACTGGACCTCTTGCTCATGCAGCAAGGAGGCCTGTGTGCCGCCTTGAGAGAAGAATGCTGTTTTTATGCAGACCACACCGGAGTCGTGCGAGACTCCATGGCCGAACTGAGAGGAAGACTGGCCCAGAGAAAGAGAGAGAGAGAGGCCCAACAAGGATGGTTCGAGTCATGGTTCAATCAGTCCCCATGGCTAGCCACCCTCATCCCCACCCTAATAGGCCCTCTCACCATGATACTCCTGACATTGATTTTTGGGCCTTGCATTTTGAACAAGTTAGTGTCGTTTGTTAGAAGACGTTTAGAGGAAGTCGACATCCTATTTGTCGAACGCATGCAATTACCGTGAAGTGCGCTTGTTACTAACATTTTATACCATTTTTGTATCCTATTATACTAACTTTAACAGCTTTTGTATTTTTATGACATTTATACTTTTATAACATTTATACTTTTATACTTTTTTACTTAGTCATGGGAGGGGGGGAAATGTGGGAGATTAGGGACAGGCGGTCGGAAGATATCGCGTTGTACGGGCAGACAAAACCCCTCCCTCAACTCTTAGTTGGTTAGTGTCCTTGATAAGGTAAGCAATACCTAACTTGTAACGTAAGCAGACAGATGTGATGTAGCAAACAGAGGTTTTATAACTCCATGTAACCAGTTAATAAACGCCATTAGCCGTCCACCACACTGGTGTCTGTGAGCTGGTGGTCCGAGCAGCCTGGGTGTGGCTGCTGTGTCGTTCCTGAACCAGGTCGCTACGCCTCAGCGGAGGTAACAACCGGGGGTTGAGAACTTTGTCATTCCATCCTTATTCAGCCATGGAAATGAACTCTATATTTAGATTATCCCTTTAAATCATAGAAAAATATGCATTTGGGGAGATGATTGTTTAGGTTTATGTGTGGATTTGAGCAAAAGTGTTTGTGATAGACTAAGTGATATTAATCTCATAAGATGCTTAAACAAAAATAGAGATGAGAAGTCCTCTGTGCCAGTGAAAAAGTAAAAAAAAACCTCTGTTACTTGTGATAAAGAACCCTTTGCTTTTAGAGTTATTGATCTTTAAACGGTGACACCCCAGCATGCAAGAGTCCAAGACCCATGACTGTGGGAAGACAGAGATAGTGCTAAAGGCAATCTTGCCCCCCATACATTACAGCTGTGTTAATTATCAAAGAGTGGGAACAGCCTTGCCCTCACAGCTATGGGTGTGATAAAAGAGTGAATTGGCTGGTAGAGGAGTTAGTTGGAGTCTGCTGGCAGTGCTGTGAGGAGGAAGGGACAGGAGGTCATGCAAGGGACAGACAGGGTAAGGTGGCTGTACTAGGGACAGGAAGCAGCAAGCTGGAAATGCAGAAGGAAGGCAGAAGAAGGAGAGAAAGAGCCAGAGCTGTGTGGAGCTACTAATGGGACTGTAACATAGAAAAGGTATTAACGACTTTTAGATAACATGGGAGTGATACTTGGAGCCCTCTGAAGTTTTTAAAGAAGCACCCTTGAGTGCTGTGGCCATCTCGACGATGATACATGACCCATAAGCAGCTTAAGAAACTGCTAATGGGAGGGGTCACGAAAGCAGGTTTCCCCAGGCGGCTGTTTTTGTGACAGTTAAAAAACCCACAAGAGAACTGTTTTACCTTGGCAGTGGGATTCATGACTCTAAGAGAGACTCTTCTAAAGAATTAATGAAAGGTTATTTTCAGATGGTAAAACTGACTGAAAATCACAGGTTTTATTTCTTTATGTTGTTTTGTAAGAAGAGAGAAAAGTGTTTTTGGAGTTTCATTCTGTTTTGTTTTAGTTTTTTCCCTTTCTTTTTCCATTCTTTTAGTGTGTGTTAATAAAACTATTTGTTTATTTTTAAGCTTGTGCCTACTTTACTTTTCTCCTAATCTCTCTCCCACAGAAAAAGAATAAGCCCTAAAACCACTACACTAATTTTAACAACCGGAATTTGATGAACGTGAAACCACTACATGTCTACATTCACCTGACTCACCTATGCACAGCTCTGTGTCAGGGGGTTCAACCTCCAGCACAGATACCTTCCTCACCATTAATTCTTTCCTTACACTCCTCTTTCCAAGTAATTTTCTACATAAAAATAAAAAATTAATACTTTGCCCATATGTTCTTAGTTAAGAATAATTCACTCAGATGTGATGGATGGCTGTCAGATCTGTAATATACTTGCTATACCATATTTTATATTATCCTGCTTGCTTTCTTTCCCTATTTATGTTCTTTATTAATTAGTTATCTCTCTCTGACTTTCCCCTTTAGTAATTTTCTGCTTGGTTTCCAGACTTATTTTTATCAGTGGATTTTCCAATGACTCCTTTCTTTGGCCCCTTGAAGAGAATAACAAAAGCTGTGTCCCAGCCTGACAGACTCTCAGGCCTTGCACATCCTTGCTAGCAAGAAGCACACTTTTTGCCTACTTTCATAAAGGTGATTTTTAAAAAAAAACCATGGGGAATAGCCCGAGTCAAATACCTTCTTCACAGAAGTAGTGGTGAATGCTCATTTATTGAGGGTACACAGGGTTCTTTTATACATACATCATTCTTGTGCGTAAGCTGTTCATGTGGCATTTTACTACATATCATTGGCTATCTCCTCGTGTCCATGAGCCCCAAGGGGCTATACTATTCGCTAGTGTTATCTGCATAAGCATTCCTTTGCAGTTACCTGTTTACACTGTGTTGAGGGAAAAAGCTGGTTCTCAGGCTCAAGGTCCTTGACAGTGCTAAAACAACAGAACTTTCCCAGCACTGTAAGGCCTCTCTGTGTCTGTCTCCAAAAATCCTGCTACACTTTCACATATTTTTTAACAAACTGGCTTTCAAATAAAAATTACAGTGCTTAAATGATACAGCCCCTTTTTGGCAGAGATGATCACATTCCTAAGCAGTTCATCCAAAGGCTTTGCAAAGGCAATTCAAGCAGATCCTTTTACCTGGGACTGTTATTTCCTAGACGCAAACGCACTCTGCTGCTAATTTAAACAGAGCTCATGTGTTGTGACAGGTAGGAGAATTATAAAATAAAGGCCTCATAAAATCAGGTCTGCTCTATTAAATTAATAGCTAGCTTGTCATCTCTTCTAAGTTTAGTTAAGGAATTTGCAAGTACCCATGCAAAAACAATCTTGGTATGAAAGGTTCATTAACACAACAACCTATTCTTGGGTTGAAAAATAAATGCATCTGTGTAAACAAGATCTGTTCAATGAGAACCCATAAAGGAAAAATGTAAACAACTTGAATCTTAGCACATACACGCAAATCACCTTCTGACCAAAAAAATGAAATTGTAAGAAAAGTACCAGCCAATAGGTGTTGCACATGAGGTCTGTGAAAACTGCATAAAATAAGTGATGTGAATAAAGAATTGGCTTTTCCTGCATGAAGAAAATGGAGTCTCAGCTAACATTACAGTACTCATGTATCCATGTGCTCTGCTGTGAATGGCTAAGGATCACTGGGGCTTACACTACATAGACTTCCTACTTATGGAAATTTTAAATTACCCAAAATGTATGTGTTGAGTTGAATATGTATGCCCACCACCCCCACTTCAAATTGAAAATTGCTTTTTTTATAACAAATGCCTATTTTGAGCAGAGTGTTTGGAAAAGAAAAGCCCTTCCAAGCCAGGGTGTCCTCTGAAGCAAGTGGGAGAAGAAACAGGTTTTAAACCCACTCCTTTTGTTCCAAAATGTGGAATTTGTTACTTTTATAGTCACACACTTGCCACTGGCTCCAGCAGGCTTGGAAGCAGGCTTGTAGGGGTGCTGGGAACAGGAGGGAGGGGTTGATGGGAAGTAAATCTGTCCCTTCTGCTGGCAAAGAAAGGGATGTAATAAATTCTAGAGGGGGAGGAAAAGGAGAAATATAATAAATAAAATATTGAGAGGGAGTGGCTGTTAAAAGAGGGGAAGTGACAAGAAGAAAGGAAATGAGAAGTCAGCTGTAGTAAGGACCAACAAGCTGTTTATGAAATGGAAGCAGTGAGGGAGCCAGTGAAGTCAGGGAACATCAAGTTCAGTCTCTGGTGCCACCCTGGCAGGGCAGGCAGCCTGTTTGGGAGGCAGGAGCTCCCTTCTGCTCCCCCCTGTAAGGGGAGGACCCTGCTAGAGAAGGGGTTTGGGTGGAACCAAAGGTCACCCCAGCCCCACTGCTGATCCAGGGCAGAACGCATGCAAAAATCCACCTCATGTCCATGGAAACTGCCAGGCAAAGGCCAAGAGGAGCCCCTGTGATCTGGAACTCATCTGCAGTCTTTCTGGAGCCAGGCCAGTGTCCTGCCCTGTGGGCAGCAGCAGAGCCCAGCTTACCTTTAGTGTCACTACAGGACTTTACCTGCTCTCCCCAGGCTTAACAAGACCTTGGACAACTTGACACACTTAGTCTCTCCTTTAAACTGGCTTCAGGCTTCCTCCTGAGCTAATGAGAAACAATTTCTGAGCTGCTCCTTTAGGACAGGGTCCTTCTTTAAAGCGCCTTCCAGGTGCCATGTGCATACAGTAGCAGATCCAGGTTCCCTCCTTAGATCTCACTTGTCCAGGACTGCTCCTGGGAGCTGTTTCTAAGGCTGAAGTGTCAGCATCAGAAAGAAAAGAGGTGTGTGGGTGTGAAGTTACTAAATGCAAAACTGTCTACCTCCTTTCATTTACAACCCTGAATATGCATGCATGCAAAAATGTAGGGCTTATATTAAAGTTTTTACTCTTGGAGCAGAAAATATCAAGGAAAAAAAGAGACCAAGATAAGGCTGTGCAGGACAGAATTCTTTCTCAACTAATCTTTCCTTTTTCATCAGTAATGATTTCTGTTAATAAACCCTGCCCTACCTTAAATGAGATTGTCTTTTACCATCTCAGGGAAGGGCACTGTCAGCAGACAGACACCTTTTGTTGGTGACTGGTCAATGACAGCAACAGACAGCACATGGATTTTTTTAGTCTCTTACTCAGATAAAAGCTGTGTGGGGAACAATGCCCATTCCAGAAGAGCATTAGCTTACAAGGCACCTCAGGGTAGGAGTGGGGATCCTGAGGTGTCTGGGTGTTCCAGCTGAGGAGGCTGCCAGGGCTCTGCCTGGGCTGGGACAGGGACCCAGAGAGCTGCCAGTGCCAGCTGGGAGAGCTGTGCTCCCCCAGGGACTGAGCTGTGCCACAGTGGGAGCCCTGAGAGCAGGAAAAGGGCTATGGGACACTGCACCAGCCTTTCACAGTGCAGAAATTCTGGGAATATGCACTGCTGCTCTTAAGCAAATACATTCCTTACTGAGCTTGCCACAGCCAAGAGGAATGAAAACTCGCCCATCTAATGGGAAACCTGAATTCTGCCCCTTGGGCACCCTCAGTCTGTTTCTGCTGCCTGCTGGTGGCCTGGATACCTCATCTGCTCAGGGGGACACCTGCTCACCAGCTCATTGACTTTGCTGATGCCCCCAGGACTGCCCAGGTGTCAGACACCACCAGCACGTTGCCACAATGCTCGGGGATGGACAAGGCTCACTGAACTGCTGGAACACTCCTGTGCTCAGATCCAGCTGGAAAACAGGACTGGGGCAGAGGTGAAGCATGAAGGGCTGAAGGAAGAATATGTCCTTAACAGACACAGCATTTATATGGAAACTACAATTTTGATAGTGGGTTTTACTTAAAAGGTGCTTAGATTTTGGTTAAAGAACTACAGGACCTGTAAAACACCACAATACTCTCTACCAGAGAGTCAAAGATGCCAAAACATCAGTCAAAGGATCAAACTCTCCTCTTCATAAAATGTGTGACCCTGCTGCAGGTTACCACAGGGATGAGGTGATGTGGGAGGGACAACCTGAGCATGTGCAAGGCACAGGAAATTTCCCGTTCTAGGTTACCCGACATTTGTTTTGAGTAAGAGTAGAGATATTTGGATTTGGCCTTACAGTAGCAAATGGCTCCAGAAGCACCAGCCTAATGACAACTTAATTTTACCAACATTGCTTGACTCAGTAAAAACCCTACAGATTGAGTAATTGCTATATCAAAAAGGAAAGGCCATAACTATCACAATTACCCACATTAACTCAAATTGTTTCATAAGAGAAGCAACTGTTGCTTAGAAGACTATCAGAGACAGAGGGAAACAAAACAGTTCAACAACAGAAAGCCTGGTATTAAATGAGAGGGAAAAAAAAAACCTCGTCTTCTTTTACTGTCAGTGCTGTGATAACAAAATGAAGGGCTGCAAGTGCAGAGGGTTTGCTTTGGGTAGCAAATGAAGCTTCATCAGATGATTCATGGCCAAGCCAGGATGACTGTACCCATCTTCTCCCCTAACAACACAAAAGGAGGTTGATTTCCTTAGTACAGATATTCCCAAGCCACTTGCAGATCAAGACTGCCTCCCTCTCAGCTGGAAATTTCAGATCTTCAGGGGTTCATCATGGGGAAATTGCTGTAAGGCCTCTAAAGACAGCCCTGGAGGGCTTGGTGATAGAGCTGGTGCAAAAACAGGGCCTTTCACTGCTTCAGATCTGTGCTGCTCAGGAACAGAAATCATCATTGCAATGGCCATGGCTCATGGGTGAGGGATATTCTCTCCCTGCCATGGCTGCTGGACATAAATGTGAAGAAAATATTTTGTTTAGTTCTAAGAGCTACAGGTTATTTATAATAAATGCTTGCCCTTATGGTACTGTTCCTAGAAGTATAATTAAAGGAAATATAAACTGTCAGTGCATCACTTAGAGAGCAGAGATGTTTTCTGGCATCTCACAGATTAGAAATGCAAATGTGGGAAACAATTAACTAACGTTGTAGAAATCAACAATTTGCATAAAGCTCTTCCAGGTCTTTCCTACCACAGCTGCAATAATTTCCCCAAGAAAAAGCCCAAGGAAGTCTGTGCTGAACTCTGCTGCCCATGGTGCAAGCTCCAAGTGTCTAGAACACACATCAAATCTTTGTTTCACACAGAGGCAGCTAAAGCATGAATTAAAGTCAAGATTTTCAGAAATGGGTGAGTGGTGCTGGCTGCAGCTCCATGGCTGGTGGCACAAACATGATCCCTGCCTGCAGAGGTGCCAGGGGAGAGCAGGCTGTGCTGCCTGAGCCTGATCTGAGCACTCCTGGAGCCACTGCCAGCGCTCCCCACACTGCAGGACCAGGGATTCTCACAGAGTGTACCAAAAAACTGCAACTCTTAAAAGTCTATGTCCAACAGTACAAGGCATTTGAAGAGAGGGATTATTTGTGAACAGAACACTTGGCTCTGCACTTGCTGGGCTGTTCCATAGGAAAGCATCAGTCCAGCTCCTGTCTGGGGCATTCAGCCAGAGAAGGCTCCAAGCCAAGGGCTCAGGGCTTGCCCATGACACAAACAACCCCTCTAGGCAGCCAGGGCTCTGCTGCTCTCCCTGTTTCTCACAGCTGTTCCAGACCTTGGAGCCTGGCTTCAGGCAACCAGGCACTTTTTTTAGTCATTAAGTTTAACAGGCCTCCCAAATGTTCTGTTCATTTTTTTAATGACACAGAAATCTCATATTGTAAATCAGTGACTGTCTTGTCCAGATCCTGAAAATTTTACTCAGATAAATTAATTCTCCCTCTGGCTGGCAGTCAGAGAAACTGCTTGAGTAAGAATTACTTAGATGAGAAAGGATTTGCAATAGCAAGCCCATGAAACTCTTAGTTTATCAGGTGAAGGGAACAGATCTGCACTTCAAACTGTCTATTTCACTTATTAGAATTTCTAATGTTTTTTGTTCTGTTTCAGATCATTCACTTATTTACTCTGATCTTACTGTGCCTTCTGTCAGTGTCAATATGGCTCAGCTGGCAGCAGATGCTCTGCTAGCTCTGAGCACACTGGTGTGAAATAATGAGAACAGAATGAGAATTGATGTGAACTTTTGCCTGAAACCTGAGCTGAAACCTTCATATTTATGAAACTCTGTTTCTAATTCATGTACCAGCTCCACCAAATATCTTCATTTTAAAAATACTGTCTTCCAGTTTAGCTGGAGGACACAAGTACTGGCAGGGTGAGGAGCAGCCCATTCTTTGCAGTTCCCTAAACCCATTTTGTTAAAACATTAAGTTCTGGAGCTGTCATTCGAGGAAACGTACTCACAAATCTTTTGAGGTTTGCCCACTCACAGTCAGCTCAAATGCAACGTCTCACCAATAGTTGGGTTCAAGAGGAACACTGCTATCTCATAACAGGATTTTTTAACATCTGAAAATGCTCTGGGGATGAGGATGGAGCATCTAAATTGATCCCTTATTTCTGTGCATTCAAAGTAATCAGAGTAAGGAAAGGGGGAGACTGCTTGATAAAGCAGACAGCATCTTGTGCTGTGATTCTGAAATGAGCTCTGATTTTAAGATACATCCTGAGGCTTTGAATAAACGGAACTGCACTTCACCAATTATCATGCCTGTTTTGCTTAGCTCCCCAGTGGATTCCATTTTAGAAGAACCATACTGCTCAATATTCAGAGCTGTTTGGGAAAAATAACAAGAATGAAAAACAATGTGATGGCACCTGTAGCATCAGCAGAATGTAAAATATGAAAGGCCTTATCAGTTCAATTATTTAGACCATCCCATTCACTGGTAAAAGCTATTATATAGGCATTATATCTAAAGACTCCCTAATCCATTTGAAATTTTGGATTCCTTTGTTAATCCTAGATTGACTAATGAAAGCAGTTCAGTATGGAAATGCAAGTTTCTTGATACAATTTTTATTCAACAGACTTTCTCCTTTCCCAGACCCTTTTTATATTTTCCATCCAGGAACCCAGTAGGTCTAACTCCAAGAACTACCTTATGGAAAAGTTAGTTTCTGAAACCAAGGCTTCAAGGGCATAATGTAAATATGACAACTTTTCCATTTCCTTTGTTTCTGAGTAGCTTCTGTGCCACATATAAGGTTTCTCTTGCTTCCTAGGATTCATACAGGGGGCTCTGGTTCCAGCACACAGGAGTCATGCCAAGAGGATGGCATTCAGACTGGGACTGAAGTAAGAGTTTTCTTTGGAAACCTCCTCCAGTTATGCTGCAGTTCTCAAAAGCAACTATAAAACACTGAATCTTGGCCTAATGACTCCTCTTTCTCCCCCACTGACTCCCTATCCATATTTCTCTGTACTCTTTTCAAAAGAAGCCTTTTGGCTGACAATGTGAACTTTTATAGTCAAGCTGGATTCTCAGTTTTTGCACCTCATCCCTTGCAATAAAAGTTCTGCAAGGAAAAGATGCTTTTAGTAGGCTTGCAAGCATGTAAACGGTCAGGAGCAGTAAACATTTCTCTGGAGGCTGCCAAGTAGAACAGAAGTGAATTCATCTCCTCTTAGCACTGCTGTAACTGCAGGGTTACACATATAAAAAGACACAAAGTGTTTAATAAATAAATCTGCTCCCAATACCCCCACATGACAGATCAGTTGATGGTGACAGCCTGGACTGATGGACAGCAGTTCTGAGGAACTGGGCTGCCCTTTTCTTACTTTTAGCACAAGAACTTCTGAATTTTGTTTGTCCTGGCACTGCTGCAAGACCCAGAGCTGAGAGCGCTGTTCTGCAACACAGGCACTCACAGCAGCAGGCACACTTGCACCTCCTCACTCAGCTTTTCCTGCAGCCATTCTCACCCCTGCTCCATACCCTCACCACTTTTTCCCATCAATCTGGGACCAGGTTTAAGACTTTGGGGGATTTCTCATCAGAGCAGCAACAGCCTCCTGAAAAGTAACCCACAAACAAAACATCAGCAGGATGCAGCAGCAGCACTGAGCAGTCAGGGCACATCTTTCTCATCTTCCTGGCTAACTGCAAGTGCCCATGGGAGAGTACAGCAAAAAGGGGATCTTACCTTCCTATCCACACTGCCCTGGCCTCTGCTGATGGGAACTTCCAGGTACTTCTAAGCCAAACATAACACCATTGTACTTTGCAGCATTTTCCTTTCAAGAATTTACCCACACAAATGATGGGTTCCTTGGGCTCCCATGGCAATGAACTCCCAGCTGATCAATGAGCTGCATGGAAAATGCTTTCTGTGACGTTAATAAACCTGATGAGCCCTTGCATTTTAGTGTCATCCTGGGTTAGCTCCTGCTCTACTTCTGAGTCTGTTTTCCAGTGCCAGCCCACTCCTGTTGGTTTGGGAAGCCCTGGGAGCCTGTCTGTGGCTACTCCAGCACCCTGGGTAGATGTTCACCCTCAGACAGGCTGAGCCATGTGTTGGCAGCTCGAGGCAGGGGCTGTGCTGAGACTGTGACAAAGCTGCTCCTCATTAGCTCAACCTGCAGCACCAGAGGGAGGGGAAGCCCTTCTGGGCTTCCCAGAGCAGGCAAACAGCTTTTTAGAAGGAAAGACAGGTGCATGAAAGAAGCCATGGTTTCATAATGGTATTTTCTTTTAATTAAGTCGCATTCTAAAGAAACTAAGTCAGTTTGGACTGTGATCTTGCTTCTGAACTTGAAGACATATCAGGAAAAATAATCAACACCTCAAAAATCCACATAAATACTAGCATACCTATTTTCCCAGTGAACTGAGCCCAGCTCTACAAGAAGCAGGCACACATGCCTGGTGTGCATGGACCTCCACACCCCACAGGTACCTATGCTGCTGGTCCCAAGGTGTAGCACCTAGATCACATTTAGGAGAGAAAAGCAGCACATTCTCCTTGGCCCTGCTGAATCCCAGCAAGATGAGCTGTCCTTTGGTGATCTGAGCACACCAATCCAGTGGATCCAGGACCTAGCAATGCTCTTCTCGAACTCTGCAGCTCCAGCCCTTATCTGCTCACCCCTCTCCTTGCCAAACATGTTTTGCAATGTGACAGTGAGGAGCTGTGAGTAGCCTAGAAGCCCTGGAATTCAGTATTCCTTGTTTGCTGGTCCAGGGCCAAAACTTGTTCAAAGTGATCAGTGTGATCCAAGGTGTGAAGCTCTCAGGCTTGAGTCCAACTCCAAATTCTGCCAAGGCTTTTTCTTTCATCATGGCAGTTTTGTGTCACTGTGACCCCAGTGAGCAGTGCAATGGACTGAAAAACTGTGTTAAGAGCTACATTGCCATTTCAGCCACATTTCTGAGCTTGCTGAGTCCCAAACTTCTGCTCTGAGCAGTATCTGAAGTCTGAGCTTATAAAAACTTTCTGCTTTTTTACCCAAGGACTTTGTCATTGATTAGCAAATGACCAACAAATGGAGAGGATGCACTTTTAGTCTCTTATCTCCTTTGCATGTATATTATTTATCTCACAGGACATTTAAACTCCTCTTGCACAAACAGCAGCTTCACTGTTGATTTTTAGCAGCAGCTCTATTGGGAAAGCATTGCCCAGGTGTGCAGTCTGTCAGGATCAGAGCAGAGCACAGCCCTGGAGCATCACTCTGCCATGCCTGGGCTCCTCTTAGGGAGCCTCAGCTGAGGAGGTGCTGAGATCCTCAGTTTCCAGCACCTGCAGTGAGGGATGGATGCACAGCAGCATCTCTGGGGATTTCAGATGCCTGGGGGATGACTTTTAGAGAAAAGCAGCATAACAGTTTCAAGACCTTCAGCTTGCTGAATCTCCTAATAATTCTCCCATGGGAGGATTATGCCATCTGCACTTCCCTGCTGGAGACAGGCAGTCTGTTCCCAGAAATCTGGGCTCCTACTGCTCCCACCAGACAGAAGCACCAGAAGGGAACAGCACAATCCCTCCACCCTGCCACACAGCAGCTTCACATCATTCTCAGCAGCACAGCTCTCCTCCTGCTGCAGGGAACCACGGCCCCAGGAGTGTTCCACACCACAGAGCAGGGCCACGCAGGCACAGGGAATTCAGCCAAAGGCTGCAGGTCACTTCAGCAGCTGGGGGGCACGTCTGTGAGCAGCAGCTCTGTAGCTGCACTGCCAGACAGTTCAGCTCACAGCTGACCCCAAAACCTGCCAGTCACACACCCTGCTTGGAGGCTGACCCAATGTCCTAGGTTACAATATAAGATGTGCCCAAACTATGTATTCTATCACCATCTTCATGAGCTGTTGAAACTAGGTTGGGCAGTGTTTCCCTTGCCCCCTCCCTCTGGACTCTCTTCTGTTAATGGGCCATCAATGACGTGCTGCATGACTCATAGGTAACTCCCTCCAGGAGCTATCTCTGTTTAATGGGCAGTCAAGGACCCATTGCATGACTCATAGAATGATATCAGCCCATTGTGAGATGCTCTGCCCAGGGGGAGGAGCCAAGCCTTCCCACCGGGATATAAACTGGGATTTGGGACAGCACTGGTAGCCTTATCCACTGGATTCCCAGAGGACAAGAGCTATCATACCTTTCTATGGGATCACTTCTTCAACAAGACCACTTCATCTGGACTGCTACCACCACGGTGTCAGGTTGTATTCTGACTGTCAGCGATCTTTTGTACTATTGCATGTGGGGGTTTTTTTTGTTTGTTTGTTTGTTTGTTTGTTTGTTTTTTCCCTCTCCTATTAAATAGGTTTTTTTCTGACTTGGAGTCTCTTGCTGGTTTTGCTTTTCAAGCCAGCACACCCAACGAGTCTGGGCAGGACTATCAGCAGCCTATGAGGCTCCACTGAGATCCAGCAGGCTTCCCCTGTGCCAGGCAGCAGCAGCACCCAGGTCCATGCTGCAGCACTGCTGTAGCACTGAACCCAAGTGTGCAGCACCGAGCTGCAGGTGTCACCTCCAGCAGTACCCATGGCTGGAGGGACCATAAAACATTCATCAGTTCATCATTCCCAGGTCCTGCAGTGCCTGGGAATCTACTTAGGGCAGGTTCCTGTCCCCTGCTGACCCCAAACCTGGCCTGCTCCCTTGGCTGTGGGGCAGCAGCTGTAGGCAGGGCTGGCAGCACACAGCAGGTCACGGGAGAGACAGAGCATCCTCTGAGCTGTAAGCATGCTGAACACCTACCCAGCACAGGACAAGGTGCTGGGATGGAGAGAAAAACATGGATCTGCACCTCAGACCCTGGCACTGAAGAGAATCAACTGTATTAAGGTATAGTCTGCATTCATGGAAAAAAAAAAATGATTTATACTGACATGCAAATTTAACCAGATGAAGCTTTTGATTATTTCTCCTATCTCTTGGTTTGTGCTATTTGCCTGAGGTGGAAAAATGCTCTTTGCCAGTAATTCATTATAAATGCCCCAGCCATTCCCATTAGCTACAGCAGGTCTCCACTGCACTGCTCAGTATTAAAATATGCACAAATTTATCTTCTCTCCAACTCACCAAAACCAATTTTTGAATCACTCTGAGAATTTAATCACATTTCAGTTCTCTTGACTATCATCAACGTGCATGCTTCACACAATATTTACTTTCAGTGCAGGTACCAAACTTAGATATGACAGTTTATTTTACATACAGTGGACAATGTTAGCTGAATGCTCTCTTAGGGTAAGTTATACATACAGCTCTGCACAGGGTTTTATACCAAAGTGCTCCTTAAACCCCTGCTAACTCTGCACCAAGTGACATCAGACGAGAAATTGCAAAATGAAGCCACCTACAGCAGCAGTATTAAATAAAAAAAACTGGACATCCCAGAATAGTTTACGAAGCCAGCATAAACACCTCTTCTTAACAGCCATCCCACAGAAGGCTGAGTGCTCTGAACTGCCCATAGATAAGCTGGAGGGCTGTATGAGGGATGGACAGACTTGACCCTATCACACATGGTCAGGGCAAAGGAACTCTCTTAGGTAAGGGCTCCCTCCAGCCTGGGAGAAGCTGTGAGGAACTGCTCATGACACTGGGAAATGAAATGTTGTGGTAAAACACACAGCAAGACAAGATGGGAAATGAACCCTCTTTCCAAGCTGAGCTGCATTGCTCCTGAGACTGGCCAGAACTATGCAATGAGCAGCACATATTTAATTATACTGTTTCTGACAATGTACCCAGGATAAACAAGCACAGAATCACCTGCGTTGAAATGTTCTAGAGGAAAAATATGCATTTCACTGACAATCATTACGCAATTTGAAAAACTCTAACATGATGGTTCATGGAAAATGCACGGCTGGAGGTTCACAGGCTGTTTTTTTAAAGTTGATGTATTTTGGGTTGATTCAGCCTATGCAGAACACCCAATTCCCTTCATCTCCATCCGCCTTCCCCTGAAGGAACTTCACTCAGCTGCTCTTAATCACTGAGAGCCTCCTCTGCCACATCACCATCACCTCAATGAGAAAGCAATAGCTCCAGGACTGCATCTAACAAACAGGTTCTTAAAATGGCTTTCACTCTTTTGTTCAAGACAACCAAACAACACACGGAATTCATAGGATATGAAACCTGAGAAACTTGAGTGTGGCATATATGGCAGTTATGTGAAAGATGTGGTCGTTCATAGAAAGAAAAATAAGATGAAATAAAAGCCACCCTAAAATACAAAATGATTCATGATGTGGTTGCGTAAGACAGCAGGGCCATAACACCATTTAAGTCATCTTGCAGCAGCATGATGCTGGTGTGAGAGGATAAATCAAACCCTGTATTTTCACTAGGAAAGGATGCTCAAGCACCAGGAGCTGTGGCTTCAAATAGCTCCTGACAAGGCCCCTCTAAATTAAACTTTGAAGGTGGGTTCAGCTTCGGAGGAGCAGTCACACAACACCCATGGACTTTGAGAGGACACTGGCTGCAGGAAAGAAACCATTTCAGATGGGGAGTTCTGTGATATGGAGATGTGATATAGTCACTTCCCTTCCCTGCAGGCCAGGACTTTGATGTGCTCCTATAACACATGTAGACAATTGCATATTTGGTTTATCTTTCTTTTGCTTAGCTGAATTGCTGCCTTGTCCCCAAGGAGCTTTTATCATTACATTAGGGATCTTACTTCTGCTCTAACTGACAGATGCCACAAACTATCTATAAACTCTGGCAGCCAACTACAGATATCTGTTCTCTCCAGATTTATGATACATCACTGATCCCCCCATGGAGAAAATTCACCTCATTCTTGACTACACTCACTGGGTTGAAGCAAACCACACTGCAGGCTGCCTCTGAGGGCAGATAACTGGGTCACCCTCTGCACAGACACAAGAATCACACCAGAACCAAACCCAAGCGATCATGACAGAGACCACAACAATCTCTCTCCTTATTAAACTGCATCACCAATGCTAATTTCATTTCTCTCTGGAAATGGTGCAACCATCTGCTACAGTTATCTACAATTTAAGTGCCTTTCTATTTCCCCTGTTCTCTTGCTTCAGGAACTTGACAGTGTTTTGTGGGGCTTTTGCACTTGATCAATTCCCATGTTGTCATCTGTCTGCTCCTGACAAATCCCATTCAGGAACACATCCCTGCAGGGGCTTTGAAACCCTCAGGATGTGTAGATGGATGTCACTTACTTGAGTTGATATGTTCCCCAGACTCCCTGGTGGCTTTCCTTGAACAGGTGACTGTTCAGCTGGTATAAATCAGCTGAGCTCTCCTAGGACTCATTTATATCAACCAAGAATACAGCCCAAAATACAGAGTTCATTTCCCATGCATCAGACTGTCAGACTGCATCCCTTGCTGGAAGGACCATTATCAGCAAAAGAAATGCTAGGAACACTTTAAAAATAGAGCTGGAACTGGATTTCTGGCAGCCTGAAGCAGGGGCAGATGTTCCTCACCAGCCCTTGTCCATTCTCTGGGCTCATTGATAGAGACAAGAGCTGGTTTTTCCCTCTGAGAATTTCTTGTGATTATTGCAAAGAACAGACCAACCAAACCAGAAGGCAGCAGGGGATAAGCACAAGATTACTGAGAACTTGGGTGACAATTTCCCTCAGAAAAGTAGATCAAAATTAAGTGGACACCTGTCTTGGGGAAGAGTATTTACGAGTACGAATTTGGGAAACCACACAACAAAAGTCTGTTTAAGGCCTTGCCAAGCCCATCAAGTTCAAGAAGATTAAAACAATAAATGTAGGAAATTATAGTTGTCTAATAAAGAAACAAAAATGACCACTGTTACAAGGGGGGAAATAGAGAGATGTCGCCAGTTAATTTTGCAATGACAAACAATGGGATTCAAAGATATTAAAGGATTCAAGGAAGACACAATTCATGGGAACATAACCATATGAAGAACTACCCTTAATCAATGCAAAGAATAAAAATTACAACCAAAGTGAATCTCAGAGCTCTGCCTAAGATGCACAGATGCCCATCAAGCTAAAAGTTGCACTTAATCTAAATCAGGGTCACATTCTGCCCCTTCCCCTCCCAGCAAGGGATGATGAACGTGATACTCCATCATCTCAGTGGTGCCTGTGAGGTCAGGGCTGTGTCTCAGGACCAGCAGTGACTGATAAATCCCCTGCCCACTTCCCTGGCACAGACAGAGGTGATTTCTGCAGGACCTGTGCACTGAAAGCACAAACCCAGTGCTCTCTGGAACATTCTTGTCCTTCAGTACTGCCAGGGCTGATCTGGTCCTGTTCTGGCAGATACAAGAGGAAAAAATATGCAAAGCTGCCCCTGCTCCCAGCTGTCAGGATTGCAAAATAAATGAGAGATTTGAATAAGTTTGCTTAATTTTTATCAGGATTAAGGGAATCATTTAGAGGAGAGAATCATTTGTAGCAGATAATAGAATACATTTTCTTCTATTTTCCTCCCTGGGAAAAATCTATTAAAACTGTATAATTAAAACTCCTGAACATAGTTCAGCTAAAATTTTTTAATTGAAAAATGGTCTATTTTAAAAAAATCTTTTTTCTTTTTTTTTTTTTTTTTTTTTTTTTAATAAAAAACCTGTCTGCTCTCATGAGAAACGTCACTGAAAATTATTAACTGACATTCTTCATCAGAAATACTAATAAATCTGTTCTTTACTCACTCACCTACTGGAAGCCATACAATTTCTATGTGAAAATTCTGGCCAAACAACAACAAAAATTACTTTCTCTAATTCCTTTTACTTACAGTAATACAGATTCTGTAGGAAGACACAAACCATGCTCAGGTACATGTGTGACACAGAGTTGTCCCTTCCCCTCAGTACCCCACTCTGATCAGCCCAGACAGTGCACAGTGACCAAGAGATGGGATCCTTTCTGTGTGGGGCTTTGGTTGTGGGGGTTTTTTTAATATTTCACACTTCAGGGTTATTCAAAGGCACCACAGTTTGATTCCATACATCCCTACATGTTCCTGATGGAAAAGATTAACAAACTAGAACCAGACTATCACCACCACACTGACTCTGCTGTCAAACCTCACATTTATAGATTATTCGCAGATCCCTTGCAGCAGTAAGTTATTCATTTACCACAATTCCACTAAGAACAGAATTAAAAATGTTTACTTACTGATGTGTATAGGTATCCTTCACTGTTCATTGCCAAATATAATTTTGTTTTAACCCCCTGAATTGCCACCACTCGTAAACCCACAGGTATGAGGTTAAACAAAGCTAGGAGAGAAAGGAGATGGAGAGCAAAATTAATCCTTTAGAGTATGCATATCAGATAGAAAATTAAACCAGAATTACCAGAACCAAATAAAAAAATGTCTATTTGTGCATATATTAATTTCTGTGGGTGCTACAGAGTAATACTTCTACCATCAGGTCCTTTTACAACAATTTCTACCAACAGCTCAGAAATTATCTGAGGGTATCAGTGCACCTCCCTTGTTCTCAAGATGGGGAATTGCTGAAAAGCTAAAAGAACTCACCTGCCTTGTGAGCAGAACCCAGGCTCTGCAGAGTACAATTGAACACAATTTGGGGTTTTTTTAGAGTGCTTTTCTTTTGCCACTAAGCACAAAGAAAAGGAATCCAGAAGCAAACAAACAAAAGAATTTTCAAGACAATCAAAACTTTTTTTCAAAGTCAGTAAACATTTTGACCAAAAGGAAGAAGATGGAATTCAGAAAAGTTGAAAACCATCATTAGCATCTCAAAATGTTTCCACTTATAACTCATTGGGGTTTAATTTTCTTCCTCTTTTTTAGAGGAGAATGGGTTTGAAAAAACAGAGTTAAATAACTTCAAAATTAAATGAAATAGCAGCATATTCTTTAGATCAACCCCTGAATCTGTGCTTTCAAACGAGTTGCTTTGAATGTTCTGCTTGCATTTCTGCTTGTATACACGCTAATAGTGGCAGTATTTATAAGCACAGAAACAACTCTTCAAAAAATGAAGATTCTGGTTTGTAAAATGGCAAAAAAAAAAAAAAAAAAAAGAAGAAAAAAGAAAAAAAAAAGGCAAAAAAGCAGAAAAGCAGAGCTCTGCCATAGTTTGGATTAATGGATATGTTAAAATTGAACACAAGAAATAATGAGTTGAATACAGTACTCTATGTTCAATATATAGGATTAAAATAAAGGGGAGTTAAGAAAATTATCATAGCCCAAAGCATCTCCTTCCACTCTGTAGCAGAAATGCGGAGATAGGATAAAGTGATGCCAAACTACTCATTTCCAGCGATTTATTACTTGGCTGAAAAACACTGGTTTGCTTCAGGCTGATATTTATGGTCACTGTCTAAAGCCAATTAAAAACCAAATTATGAAATTGAAATATTTTTATTATTTTCAAAATTATAGCTAAGAATTATGACCCACTATAATTTCCTTTTTCAGCCTGAAAACCCCCAAGTGGTCATACTTTAGTAAAAAAGACATTACAGCTTGACAGCATTTAACACAGATCCTAAATTCTGCATTTGGGGCTGCCAAGAGTGCATCGAGTGCCCTGAGGTTGGGTCACCTTTGAGCACTGCACTTCCTACAATGGTCAAGCATAGCAGAAAAGGTGGAAATATCCAGAACTAACAAATAAATGCAAGGCATCATAAAATATGTGGTTTTCTTTCCCTTTCATAGCCACAAGTGTACATGCAAACACGAACACACACACATGCAGACCCTCATCACGCTCACCTCCAGCTCAAAATCAACACCCATTACTTTTTCTTCACTCAAAGAAAATTCTCTAGTTCTGCACAGCTTTTGGCAAAAGAAACTTAGATTTTCAATAAGAGAAATGGATTTTTCATTCATTCTATCAAATGCTTGAGTTTATGTGGGGGAGAAAATATTCCCTTGGACATGGGTCCTTTGCTGTTCAGCCCCAAAAAGCAGCACCTGATCTCTGTGTAGGCTGGAGAGGATGATTTAAAGCTCAGCATCCAGGCAGAACCTGCAGGTCTCTTGGAAGGTGATTTCTTAATGGCACATTTACAAGTAGGGCAGGTGTTGGGGTATTTTCAGCACGAGGGTCTGAGTATGGGTTCCACTGTAAACAGTGCTGTGGACCTGTCAGCAACAGCTGAGGAGAGGGCAGTGATGGGACAGCAGGGACACAGCTGCCACTGGCCACTGGGATGGGACAGCAGGGATACAGCTGCCACTGAGATGAGACAGCAGGGACAGAGGTACCATGGGCCACTGGGATGGGCTGCAGTGAGGAATTCCTGGCTGTGCTTTGCTGGCACCTGAGCCATGGGTGCTCGGCTGCTGGTCCCAGCACTGGGACACATTTCCCTGACAGACACATCCAGGCTCTGTTTCAAGGCATGACGAGGGTGAGGCATGCTCAGAAGCTGGTTCACACTTCAGTGGGATGAGCAGAGGCTGTGGCACAGACTGCTGGAGCTTGGGAAGGGGCTGTGGGGGAACATGCTGGCCCTGCCAAAGTGCAGAGGGGCTGGCTGTCAGAGCAGTGCCCACTGCCCTGTGCCAACACAGCCACACACCCTGCCCCAGCTGCTGGCTCTAAGGACAGGGGCGCTGGCACTGCACCAAAAATGGGACTGTCCCTCTCAGCAGCAGCTGTTACTGCCCCTGTCCCCATGCAGCAGCAAGTCCAGTCTGGCTCCTGGAACAGTGAGTGACCTGTCCCCAACTGTGATTGCTGACAGGACCCATAGCAGAGGCACAGAGAGCATCTTTGCAAGTCCCCAGAGGGACAGCAGGATGGAGGGGTTACCTCAGTTCTAGGGGATGACCCTCATGTGGACAGATGTGACAGAAGGGGTGGCAAAGAAGCTACAGCAAAATAAATTGCTTGTGACTGTGATCAGCTGGTGTCAGCACAAAATAATCCAAAGCAATTTGCATCCTACTCTTTCCCTATTACATTTGCATTGTTTCAAATAAGGACACAAGGATAAGGATATCCATCCTAATGAACAGCTAAGCAATGCCTAAGGGAGAGATGATCTTTGCCATGGTCCTCGTGCAGTACGAGCTGACAGAGAAATAAAGCTGCACAGTAAGAGGCAGCAGGCCACAGCTGGATTTATGAACATAAACATTTCTCTGAGGTCTGCCAGTCTTGGCTTGGCCACCTGCACCTTCATGCACTTTCTGCAGGGCATTGTTTCCTATATTGCCTTATTTTACCAGACTTGAAATATTTTTGTCCAGCTGTGTGAGACCCTTAAGTATCTTTCACACACCAAATCAATGCTCTAGTCATCTTTTCCTGTTTTCTATTAATCCTCAAAGTTGTAAAAAAAAAACCCATTCAAAAACAACAAGTAAAAATGCCCAGAGCTTTTCACATGAAACCTGAGGGAAAGCTGGTTGAAAGCTGATGGTACAATTTAGAAGAGGTAACAAATAATAATAATAGGGAAATGTAAATTTTAAAATGTTGCTGAACTCCCAGTTTGTGAAATACCATGGTGCTGTTTGAATGAGCCTGTGTGAGACTGGAGATAATATTCTATTTCAGGCTCTGAGTAGGCGAGCAAATTTTCCCTGCTGAAAAAAAAATCTAATAAAATCCAAAGGACAGCAATGAACTTCTCTGGATTACCATGGAGATAACATTTGCTTTGTTTGTCACATGTGCCATCATTACCTCCTCTAGTTGATTATTTCTGTAAGTGATTTTTATCTGTATTTCTCTCAGACCCAGTAAGTCTGAAGGACTTCTGTGCTGCCAGCACAGCGTTAGTGCTGCTGCCACTGACCCAGCCACCCCAGGACAGCAGTTCTGAGGGGACCTGCATGGGAGGGACGAGACACCACAATCCACAAACACACCATTTATTCTCGTGTCACTTACTATAACTACTGTCTTCCTCTTTTGTTCCATCAATTGTTCCATCTGCTTGCAACTGCAAGTGGTATCCTTGCCTGCTGTAGAGCTTTGTTACTATACCTTTAAGCTGAGGCTCTGCAAAAAAACAAGAGAGATTAACATGGGAAATCCTGATGTGCCGTTCCAAGCAAGCAAGACATGAAAAACAAATCTTCAGGTTTCTTCTCAAGGCTGAGGTAAGAAAAAGACCCAAAACAAAAGCAGGGCTACCAGCTTTGCAACACTTTTCATTTAGGCTGAGATTAAATTTATGTCTATGAAATCAATTGCCAAAATGATTAAATGCCACTTTCAATTACAACATGAGTAGCACAGTAAAATCTACTTCCAGTGAATATGGATTCCAGCAGCACTGCTTGGCCTCAGGCGCCCAGCCCTATCTCATTTAAGATTAAAAATGAGCTGGCAAGGAGTACATTCTGTCTTTTAAAAAGGTGTGAGTTTTTAGATGGAGAGGAAAAAGACGACTATTACAATAGCATTAATAAGAGCCACAGTGACAGTTGAGAGCCTAAATATATAGCAGCAATAATTTAGCACAGGAACTGCTGCAGTCCTTATAAACGAACCCCCATTCCTCGCTGCTCCAAAGAGTACAGAGCATCCGAAGAGATAAACTACTCAATGAACATATGGAAAATGGAGAGGGAAACCCTGAAATCCAGCAATGTGTGGAACTGCAAAATAAATATTACCATAAGGGCTGAGGTAATTACCTCATCAGCTAGAAGAAGAAAGATCAAAACAATGCATAGTTTGGATAGATCCCTTTTTTCCATAACCATCCTCAGATTCACAGCTAGAAAGCAAGATATCTCACATGGTTTCATATCATTCTAGACCAAAAAGTATACAACAGCAGGATATGCTGTCAAGTGTGCCATTTAAGATATCTGGCTAAAGCATCAGGAGTAATTGCAAAGGTCTACGTCCACTGAATCCCAATGACAACTGCATTGTAGTAATTTTGCACAGTTACATTTGTAAGCTCATGCATCTCTGCAGCTTGCTCAACATCTCACTTTCTTCAGAGACAAACATGCTGTGAAGATGTGGTGTGTCATTTCCAGCACTCTGAGTAAGACTCCTTGTGTTTGTAACCAAAGGCATTGGGAAGCTCTGCTACTGCACTTCATTTTAGCAGGGGCTGAAGGCAAAAACTTACAACAGTTTGCATAAGTTTGCATATTAGATCTTATTAGCAACTTTGATAAGAGTCCTGATGGATACACAGCTCTTATCTACCAACTTTTCTGACCAGAAATTATTCCAACCCTCACTTTGGCTTTTTAGCCATAATCCACCCCAAAGCTGCTGGCAAACTGCAAGCAAGGCAGACAGGTGGAGTGGCAAAAGCATCAATGCTCCAGCACAGCAAAGCCACGGCAACATTGCCAGAGGGTTTTGCTCCTCCCACATACAAAACAAACCACTCAGATCAGGGACTCAGTCTTCATGCCTGATCTTTTGCACCTGTGACACAGAGACTGTCACCCTGGTTTTTCTGAGTTTTCTTAAAGCCTTCTGATTGTTCATAAGATGGAGTCAGTCTCTTTAGGTTCTGTACAATATTAGGAGCAGTTTTCACTTTTCTAACACACATGTAACATAAACAAACCCTTTGTTTTTCATTCCCTGTCCTTTGTTTGCATATTTCTAACCTGAAAACAATTGTAACTGACAGTTGGTCTGGCCATTTGGCTGGGAGGTGATAACTCCAGAAGCCAATCCACAACCAGACCCACAAATGTATAAAAAGTAAGAAATAAACAGGCAGAGAAGCTCTCAGCCTTAGTTCGGCCTTGGGCTCTCTCTGAGAAGCAACTCTGCCCTGCAAATCTCTTGTCTCCATGTGATTTCTTTGCGTGTTGCGATCACAAGAGACCCTCGTGTCCGCAGGGCAGCTGCAAGTATGGCATTCCTAGAAAAGCACAGGGCACTGAAGCACAACTCTGGAAGGTGCCAGCAAAAGCACAAAGCCTCGTCTGCAATTGGCAGATAAAGCATGGCACAGGCATTCTTTGAAGCAGGATATCAAAACCAGATCTCCAGACCATGAAGTTATTTTATATACAACTGTAATAGATGTGTGTGTGGGAACTTCCCTGCTAGCATCTCCCCCACAAATACACACAAATACATGCATGTGTTTGCATGTGTGTAACAGAGGGACAGACAACTGACTTATGGGTACCTGCGTGCACACAGGTGTGCAGGTGAGGCGCAGACAGCAGTGTGTGCTACCCAAATGAACCAGATGAACACGACAGGGGAAAGTACTGCCATGGGTTACCCAGGTCAGCCAGGCCATACAAGCCAGAGCTGGCAATAATTGCATGTCCATTGTACAAGCCCTGAGATCCCGTTCCCCCTCTCCCCACACCTGACACACATCCCAGCTTCTATGGCATCAAACAAACCAACCCCCCAAAGACATAACCCTTGCCAACCTGGTCGCCTTCTTCGCCTTTTCTTGGAGCCAAAGAGTCTGACCCTGGAAAACACATTCAACTTGTTCTTGTCGCAGCTTCCCTTGCTCTTGCTGGGGCTGTTGACACACTTACAGGCATTGGACTTCTCCCGCTCCCTGGCTTGTCTCTTCTGGCGGATCAGGGAGCTGGCGATGGCCGCAGCCATGGCCACCACCACCCCGGCAACTCAGGTGGCTCAGGCACGCAGGGGGCGCTGGCCAGTCGTGGCCAGCATGCTGCTTGGCCTGTCCCCAAGGTTAAGGATGCTGCCAGGCAGCTTGGCCAATGCCACCCTCCGCCACTCCGCACTACAGCCCAGGACACACTGGTGGGATGAGCACCAGAGCCCCAGCTTGGCACGCAACAGTTTAGCTCAAGCAATTTTGTCCTCTGGGATCTTCCCCTTTCAACTTTCTGGTGCTTTTTTATTCCTCCCAACTTCTAGCAGGGGAAAAGTTTGCAGGCAGAGGTGAGCATTTCTACGGAGATCACGCAGATCACTTGCAAGACATCCTTCCAAGCTTCTCCAGACGCGCTATTTGCATGCAGACATGGCACATCCACTTGGTGCAAGATCATCGCATCTCTCCTAGCCCCGATTTCTGCAGTTAACTTTTCTCCCCACCCGTCCCCTCCCCATTCAAATCCCAGCAAACACCTGTTAGACTCCAGCAGGGGCTGTCCAGTTGCAGGGGTTTTCTGGATCCTTTTTCCTCTTCTCACTTAAGAAGAGACCCGAAGCAGTTGGTGGTGGAGGCACTGGGCTGAGTGCGGATGCCCGGCCCCTGGCTGCCGAACGCCTCGGGAAGCCTGTTTCCCTGCGCTCCTGACAGGTGAGCGCAGCCTCCCCTGCACGGCACGTTCAGCTCTGGCACCGCAGCACTTCCCAGACGGTAAACAATCAGCGCTCCCGAGCCGGGACTGCAGCAGCAGCAGCAGCGGCGGCAGAATCCCTCCGGCAGCGATGCAAGCACCGCGCACTCCCCACGAGCGGTGCGCTGGTTACAGAAATGAGGCGACGCAGCAAACCCCTTATCACCATCCCTTATCACCACCTCCCTCCTCCTTCTCCCGTGCCTCCTCCTCCCGCTCCTCTCCCGGCGTGGCGGCGAGCGGAGAGCCCTGCCCGACGGGGTACCAAGGGAGAGGATGCCCAGGGGCGGGGGTACCAGGGGTGGGGGGGTGCCCAGGGGCGGGGGTACCTGCGCCGTTCGGAGCCGCCTCCCGGGAGGCGCAGACACCCAAAGAGACGTGACTGCGGTGAGCAAACAGCCCCGCTGGCACCGGTGCGAGCACACCTGGCTGCAGCGCCGGGGCTCGGTACAGGCGGGCAGCTCCAGCCACAGTTCCCTTGCCTTTCCCTCATCCTTAAAGGATGTTCCCTCTCTACCTCACGGATTTTTGGGGGGCTTTTTGCCTCTTTCGCCGTTCCTTTCCACCGTCGGCTCTCAGCTCCAGTTTTGTAGCAGACGAGGAAATCCTCAGAAAGAGCAATTTCCTTGTCGTTGCCATGTTTTCTCGTGTCCCTTTGTCCCCGCCACGGTGCCTGTGTGTGCCCCGAGGCCGGGCTCTCATCCAGCTGGGTTTATTCGCCCCTAGCTGCGGTGGTACCAAGGCAGCAGCGCAGCAGTGCCATGACGCCGGGGCAGAGCCTGGCACTGCGCTGTGGTCAGTGCCCTGCAGTGGACACTGAACCCCGCACACATCCCTGCCCCGGGACACAGGATGCATGAGGGCCTGGAGATCCCTTTGCAACCCACTCCCTGCTCTTTATCATGCTTTCCACAGCTGGAGCCCAAAATCAAAGCCAGTTCAGGCTGGAAATAAAGCAGAGATCTGCAGCCCTGGGGGCAAACAGCTATGGAGAGAATTCATCCCGAGGCAGAGGGGATTCACAGGCAGGCATTAAGGCAGGGTGGGATGTCCCTGAGAGCTGGTTCCATGCAGGAGCTGAGCCCAGTGGGGACTGCGATGGCAACAGGCTCCTGTCCCCCACGGCTGGCAGCTGTGTCCCGTGTGCCCCGGGCCAGCTCTCCTGGGGCTGAGACACCAGTGATGGGCGGGTTGGTGTGACAGCACCAGGTTTCTGACGTGCTTCCAGCCTCGGCCAGGCTTCTGAGGGCATTTGTCCCTTCTTCATCTCCTTCACGTGCCCGCAGCAAAACCAGGTGCTCTCCTCCCTGCCTGGGGTCACACACTGGGACAATCTCTGGTGCAGCAGAAGCCGTGCTGCCCAACGCCTTCACCCAGCTCAGCTCAAAAGAGGTTTGCTGTACCTCTGCAAACACTACAGCTCTTTCCTTGGCTAGAAATAGCTCACAGCAGCTCCAAATCTCTCTGCCCCACTGAACCCTGTGCAGTAGCCAGGCCACAGTGACAGCACCCACCCTGTGCAGGCTGTCAGTGACTCCAGGGACAGCGTGTACCTCACAGCCTGGGTGTGCTGAGCCTGCAGCCCCAGTCCCACCCTGTGCTGCAGGAACTGGCTGTGTACACACACCCTCCTACACGCACACATTTATTTGTGAGGCAGCCCATGCACACAGACATATTAAGTAAATACTCCTAATTTCTTATCGAAGTTTAACAGTAGGGTAAAAATTGCTGCAATTCACAAGTTCCACCACTACCCTCATCTGCCAGTCCACATAAGACATGTGAAATCCAACACAGGAGACAGCCAGTTGGATATTATTAGCAATAACTCATCCTATTCAACTCACCGATAACATACTATGAATTTTGCCATCTTTCTGCTTCCAATACAGTCATGAGCGAGACTTGGTTTTTTCCTGAGACTCACCCATTACTCTATAAATATTCCCAATTCCGAAAGCAGTGTTTGATCTTCAGATCCAAGTGAAGCTGTCTCATTATGATCTGTCCTACAAGGTCACAAGGCATTGCATTTTCACAGACTAACCAGAACTCAGAATTCAGCTAACCTTGAAAATCCTGGAGAATAGCAGTATATAAAAGCAGTATTTGGGATATCTTTCTGCCAGCATTCCACCCTGCATGCTTAAAATCCATAATGAAAATTCATTTGCACAAATGTTCCTTGACAGATAACTAAAGAGAGGAACAAAAATAGCATATATGCATAATCAGATTTAAGTTTCAAAAAACTCCTCCAGTTTTTTTTTGCATGAGCAACCTCTTCATCTATTGGTACTCCTACAAACATGTCTTCATTTACTATAAATGGCACATGAAAATGAAGATCTTGTTAGGAAAACGTCTTTGGTACAGGACCAGCCTTTGGACTACTTCAGTGTTCCAGATATAAAAATCTCAAGGAACAGCTTTATTGTCTTTGAAAAGCAAGAGCTGTTCACTCCTTGCCATGCTAAAAAGGTAAAATAAAATTACATTCCAAGTGACTTTTTGAACATAGAAGACAACCAGACATTCTTTGAACACACATTTTCTCTCTTTGTTTATGATTATTGCAGTGGGGCACATTTAAAACCAAGGGGTTAATTGCCAGTGCCATTTCAATCAAAGAGAAATCAGCATGGGACAGACTTGGCCAGTTACTGTCAGAGACAGTGCCATGATCTCCCTGGAGCTGCCATCTGACCAGAAGCAATCCCACTGTTTTGAAGTAGACAAAGATCTCAACCACTTCTGATTTATAGTTTTTCCTCCCAGTCATCTGTTGAGTGCTTGCTGATGATTATTTCCATGATTCTGATTACTAAAATATGCTTGAACCTTCAGAAGTTGTCTGCATTGGGCAGAAGCAAAGCCTGTGATTTGGTACCCAAGCCAGGAGTGGCTCTTGGGCTGAGGCAGGGCATGGTTTTCAGCCAGCACCAAGCAGGCAGCCCTTGCCTGTGGTGGTGTGAGAACTGTTTTTATTAAGTTATTAAGTTATTTTTGTAAGATTTTAAAGTTATTTTATAATGGTTGAGTTCACTGTATACCCCTGTGTTCTGCATTGGTTTTCCCTTCTGCATTGGTTGTTTTGTCTACTGTAAAACCAGACGTTTTCTGTCATTCATCCCTTCCCTGCACCTGTCGCTGTCAACCTCCCCCCCTCCTCGTGGTCGCCCTGCCTGTCACTCAGAGACCCTTCCCTGGCTTCTGGAAAACTCCGGGAGGGGTGTCAAGTGATAGGCTGGGGCCCGGGAGACCCCCTCCCATCATTTCGTGGTTGGTCCCCAGTTCTATGGTTCACACCCCCGGTTAAACCCCCCAATTCCTGTGACTGGCTGACCGGTTGTCGCCACCCCCGTTTCCACCCCCCCTTAAAAACTGCCGCATGCCTAGCCTCAGGGTCTCTCCTGGGCAGCAGGTGCAGCGTGCAGAGCCCCGCGCTTCCTCTGCCTCAATAAACCTACGTTACATCCTGCTCGGGAGAGTCCGCCTTTCATTAGCTGCCGAGGTCGCTGATGTCATCTACGTGCCCGTCGCTGACGGTGGGATCCAAGTTCCCACAGAGAGGAAGCAGCGCGCTTTGTCCGCCGCTCCGAATTTACCACGTTGCCACAGTGAAACTCTGAGCTAGCCTGTGGTTGCGCGGGTCAGCGCGAATTGGACACTGTGACACTTGCCCTGGCTCCTGCACAGAAAGGCATCAAACCCCCATCACTGGCCCAAACTGCAAGCAGTGCTGGCTCTTTCACCGGATTAGAGGAAAGTGCCAAAGTTCTGTTTTTTCATTCATCCTCCCTGAATCATCTGTGCTGTGGCAGGTCCCAGACCACTGCTGTTTGCTCTGAATTTGAATCTATCCTGAGCACAAAAGATTTACAGTCAGTCCTATCTCATGCTGAGCAAAACAAAATTGAGACCAGGTGAAAAATACCAAGACAGCTGCAGAGCTGACTGCCATGGAAGCAGCTGCAAGGACAGACAGATCCCACTGTGCAGCATGTCCGTGGTCCAGGGCAGCCCTGAGCAGGGCAATTCCTTCCCCAGCACTCTTCACTGACCACAGGCCCAACATGTGACCCTGCAGGGGACCCACGCTCCTCTGTGCCCTGTGAAGCATCAGCAATTCTCATGACATGCTGCCATAAAGTAGAAATTGACTTCCAGCACCTTGGGTCAAAATATCCTTGTGAGACAGCACAACATGCTTGTCGACATTTCTTGCAGGCGTTTGCATCATTAGGCGTGCCGCAAGAAATCAAAACAGATAATAGACCAACATACACAGGGAAAGTGCTTGACAAATTCTTGAAGAGGTGGGGTGTCCATCATACTTTTGGTATCCCACACTCTCCCACAGGTCAAGCAATCATTGAAAGGACACATCAAACATTAAAATCCCTTTTAGACAGACAAAAAAGAGGAGAAGCAGATGCAACACCATACATGCACTTAAAT
Source organism: Hirundo rustica (assembly GCF_015227805.2). NCBI lineage: Eukaryota > Metazoa > Chordata > Aves > Passeriformes > Hirundinidae > Hirundo > Hirundo rustica. Next base: position 28,751,734 of record NC_053487.1, on the reverse strand, counting down.
AAAGCCTTGTATGTGTTGAATTTTCTAAATGGCTCTTTTGCAGAACCAACTCCACCAATTATCAGGCATTTTTCAAACAGCACAAGAGCGAAGCTGAAAGAAAATCCTTTGGTTTTGGTCAGAAACCCAGAAACAGAGCAGATTGAAAGGCCATTCAAATTAATAACTTGGGGCAAGGGATATTCTTGTGTCTCCACAGCAGTTTGACCGAAGTGGCTGGCGGCGAGGCACATGAAACCGTCCCGAGTCCAGACGCAAGCAGAGTCAGACCCCAAAACCGGAGGAAGAGAAGTGGGCACGCAGACGTGAGCCGGTGTCAAGACAGCAGACATCCCTTCGTTCTACGTGCAAAAGAGACTCTAGGACTTGAGTTTTCCTTGAGGCTTAGGTGGTGTTGCATTTTTAAGGATTCCCATGGGAAAAAGGCCATTGAACATGAAAGAACTATCCTTGTGCCTCATTCTCTCTTTAGTTGCCTTGAGCAATGCGGCAGTTTTGCCCGTGGCTCAACCAAAAGAGAATGTTTGGGAAACTCTAGCCAATGCATCAGGTTTGGATACCATCTGCCTGACACACTCAAGACCAGGGAAACCTTTCTCAACATGTTTAGTGGGGTTGCCAGTGAGCAAATGGCCGATTCCAGAAAACATCCCTCCAGAGATTTCAAAGTCCATTGTAAATACAGTAGACCAATGGGATGTTTGGATGAAATTCCTTCCTGTGGCTCCTTTTGAACCCCAGGAACTGGAAATTCTTGGATCGGTCCAAATGCAATTTTGTGTGAAATTCGGCCTTTCGGGAGTGGCACAAAATAAAACAATAGACGTCACTCCAAACCTCAATTTTTACAGAAATTCATCATCTTAGTGTAATCACACTAAGATGCTTGAAAAGCCATTCAATCATGCTCCAGCACAGTTGCTGAGAGAAATCTTTTTCATTTGTAGGGACAAAATTTGGCCCGCAATCCCCGCAAATGTCAAAGGTGGTCCATGCAGCATTGGAATGCTTTCATTGCTAACACCCAACATGACACTGATGAGAGAACAAAAATTTAGAGAAAAAAGATCTGTCAAAATGTATGATCCAAATTGTGATGACAATGTTCACACATGGAGCAAGTCTCAGAGAATTGTGGTTGCACTTTTTTCACCACAGGCAGCATCAGGAGTAGCCTTGACACAATTGGATCAGGTGGGTTGCTGGCTGAGCAAACATGCCCAAGCCATCTCTCTTGCACTGAGTGACATGTTATTAAACATTGACAGTGTAAGACGAGCAAGTCTCCAAAACAAGGCAGCAATTGATTATCTTTTGCTGACCCACGAGCATGAGTGTGAGGAATTTGAGGGAATGTGCTGCATGAATTTGTCAGATCATTCCAAATCCATTCATGAGAACATCAAGCAATTGCAGGAGAGTGTGAACAAACTTAGAGAGGTAACTAGGTCATAGATAAATGGTGTGTTCAATGTTTGACCTTTCACCATTGTAGAAGGAAATTTTAAAAATAGTTATATATTTTTTAGTAAGGCTTGTAATCCTTCTCATGATCTTGCCGTGTTTGCTTCTATGCATACGGCAGGCCATGAACAGAGTTGCCAAAAAGGTGTTCTTAGTTCAAATAGGACGGGGAGATGTTGGAGTCCAGGGCATTCCTTTGGCTGCCCTGGAGGGTCAGAGACCTGGACAGGGGGGTCTGGGACCCCGGCCCAGAGCCCAGAAAGACACTGGCTTTGATTTCAGTCCATGGGAAAGACTTCCTGCACTGCGGGAGGGATTGCAGGCCACGGGAGTGTAAAAGATAGTAGTTTAGCTTATCACAAGGTGAAAAAACAGTAGATTTAGATTTCTAGCATTGAGGTGAATGGGGGCAAGATGGAGGATTTGGGGCGTTGTCTCCTGCTTCTTCTTTCTTCTTCCCTCACTCCATTTTCAGCAGTGACGGTGGCACAAAGTAGTTTAAAGAGATTAGGTCAAAGTAGAGATAACCTGTTTAGTATAAGTGATAGGTATTAGCAAGTAATGATAAATAAAGAATACATAGCAATTAGTATAAAAGATAGAGACAGCCCTGCGCAGGAGGAGTCAAAGAGTCACCAGATGCCCGAGCAGCTGCAAATACCTTTGTGGGGCACTGAGAAAATTGTAAGATAAGAAAAAATAAACAAAGCATGCAACCTTGAAAAATCAGAACCTGAAGACTCCGTCTCTTTCTTCCAGTTAGCACAGAGCTCTGCAAAGAGCAAAAGACTCTAAAACCACCTAAATCTCGGGGAAAGCCCCCGATACCCAGACTGAACAGTATTCTCAGTTATTTCCCGTTCCCCTATATAAAAAGTAGTAAAAGATTTATAGTAGGCCCTATATAAACTAATAGTGTTTGGTCAAAACAAATACTGCATCAAAATCAGACCAGAAGAAAAAAATCCCAAGCCAGCTCCAAGCCTCACTCAGTCCGTCTTAAACCCCAAACCACTCCTCTACAGTTACAAGCTTGAAGCTGCTTTGGTGTGACAAAAAAAATCAGCCTGGCACTGAGTGTCAGGAGTCCCTCCTGAGGCTCTTTTGTTCTTGCTGTTACAGAAAAAGTAGGAAAAAAAAGCTTCAAACATCAAACCTATGGACTATTTCCACTGCCTACACTCTCCAAAAGTAGAGCATTATTTTCTGAAAAGCACCACCAGAATCTCGTCTCCCTCTTTTCAGCATGAGATAAACAAGACACTCTCCAGTCAGGGATGACACAGCAGCACTGAAGCCCCCGGTGTTTTTTTGCTCTTCTAAGTAAACAGAATTACTATTCACAAGGAAGTAGAGCTGCTCAGAGCCAAGTCCCACATCACTTAATTCCTCTGTGAAATATCCCATGGAAATGACTCAGCCTTTCCTCTGCAGCCAGCTCCAGGCTGGACACAGCCTGCAGCACAGCAAGTCTGGCTGCTCTCTGCTCAGGGATGAGCAGCTTTGCTGGCCCCTCACCACTCCCAGAGCTTGGGTTTTACCCAGATGGGTCAAATAACAGTCAGCCTGGGCTTTATTGCAGGGCAAGATGAAAAAAGGTGTTAGTGGAAGCTGAGCTTCCAAGCAGCTCCAGCCCAAGAGCTCAAACTTGAGGATATTTAAGCAACAGACCAACTGGGCTACCTGAAAATTAATAGTAAAGAATGACTACAAGCAGCTGCAAACAGAAGTATTTTTATGCTGAGAGCATAAGGGCACTTGTAGTGATGTGGATGTTCCTGTGTGTATGTCTGTGCCATGTTTTTTTGCAGAAGTGGTACAGAATCACAAATCCCAACACCAGAAGAAACCCCAGTACAACTGGTGCACAGGACTGGATGTGCTAAAACTGGCCCCTATCCAGCAAAGCACACAAACACACCCCTGACTTCAACACGTGAGACATCTCACTAAGACTGTTGAGATATTAAAAAAAAAAAAAGTGTAGCTGATGCATCACTGTATTGGATTATGTAACCTAAAATGGGTATTCTATTTCATCTGTTGAAAGCTGTTTTTTGGGAGATGTTTTATCCTTCTCTCACCCTTCCAGGGGGGAGGGGGGCAGATGCCTTCTGATAATGGCCCAGCCATTAAAACCAGGTGGGGCAGTGTTTCTTATCTCTTTCACCACCCCTCCATCCTCCAGGGGGACATCTTCTGATAATGGGCCATTAGGGCCCACCAATGACATGACACATTCCATCATCCCATTGTGAGATGCTGTACCCAGTGGGCCCAGGGGGGAGCCAGCTGTTCCTAGCTAGATAAAAACTGGGACTGAAGGACATAAGGTATCAGTTTTTTTCCACTGGATTCCCAGAGGAACATCGCCACTGGACTTTCTACAGGACCATCTCTACTCCACAGAACCACATCTGTTACTCCAGGAGAACTTATTTGGACTGCTTCCAACACCCTGACCAACAAGGTGCCAGGTTGTATCCCTGACTCTGTCAGGGTTTTTTCCAGGGTTTTTGTTTGCTTCCTTGCTTGTTTTTTGGGTTTTTTTTGGTTTTTTTGGGGTTTTTTTTTTTTTTTTTTTGTACTACTACATTTGTATTTTCCTTTTTTTAATATTCCTAGTAAAGAACTGTTACTCCTATTCCCATATCTCTGCCTGAAAGCCCCTAATTGCAAAATTATAATAATTTGGAGGGAACGGGGTTTACATTCTCCATTCCAAGGGAGGCTCTAGCTTTCCTTGGCAGACAACTGTCTTTCAAAACCAAGACAATCACAAAAGGTTCTCAGAGTCTAAGCCCATTCTCTTCTCATACCTACACAAGTTTGCCAGGGCAAGGTCTTCTGACTGACAAGAATTTGGGTCTCTTCTTCATGACTTACATGACCTGCTAAATGCTCAGGATGGCTGACACCTCATATAAAGAACACCAATTTCCTCTCAGATTCTCACAGAAAATACTAATGAGAGAAAACCCAGTTCTGCCTTTTCCCAGCTGTGAATTCCAATTCCTTTACAGCACTGTATCAGTAAAAACTGGATTTGATCTGACCTGGTAGTGCAGTCATTTTTGGAAAAGGAGAGCATTGTTTGAAGATAGAAAAATAGAAATATTTTTACCTAGGCTAATTCATATTCAGTCACCCCAAAATTTCAAGCACAAAAGCTCGTCTATCCAGTGCATAAAAGATCAGTGCCAATCAGCTGGGAAAGGTTACAGAACAAACACGAGAGATCAGCTCCCACAGCTTTGCAGGCTCCCGAAATGGGAATGTGTTATTCTGGTGTCTGGGGGGCCTTAGCTGAGTCAGGAACTTGAGCAGTAACCAACTTACTTCTCTGCCCACCCCACAGCCAAGCAACACTCCCACATCAGTATGCACAGAAGGATCTGCTCACTCACCTCCCAGCATGATGGCTCTTGGAAACATCAGTGTAAAGGACAGCTTATCGTCCCTGAAATATTTACATCTCAGCATGGGACACACCAGAAGTGTGAGCCGTGTGCCACTGTCAAACTTAACATAAGGCCACTTTACACATGACAAAACACTGTAAGTAGTCCTTCACAGAGCCAAGGCAAGTTGCCTGGAAATGGTCACATTACTCAAATAAGATCTTTCCCCACCTTTTCATAGATCTGATGGCTCATCCTTTGTCAACAACTTGATAAAAACAGACTCAGTGGGTCTCCAGTGAGTTGGAGCCTCTGAGAGTTCTCCTCCTTCTGCCTGCATCCAAACATTTCACCAGCTTCTCACAGTCATGCTCCCTGCTTTGCTCAGAATGAACTTCTGCCCCCCTGCTTGGCTTCACACCACCACAGAGCCCAGTCCATTGTGATCCTGTGATGGATGCCACATCTGGCAACTTCCACTGCTGTGTTAACTATGTAAGACTCAGCTGGTTCCTAATGATGAAAACAAATTACCTGGACTGGGGTCAGAAGAGCCTGGCACTGGTTTTCTGTGACTTTTACCCAAATGCCAAGATCATGGCACCACATTCACACAGACAAATAAGAAGGTGAGCAGAGCTGGTCACAAATGAAAAGGACTTTGAGGAAGAAGTGTCGTGTCTTGGATGGAAGCAGAGCTCTCCAGGAACTGGAGTTAGACCCTGGACCAGTCAATGATGCTTCTGAAAATGTGAAAGGGGAGCCTGGCTTGCTCACTGGCATGGAACTGGAATCAGTTTACCTAAACAAAATGCTGGTCTTAGTCTCTGCAAGCAGAAGGAAGGTATATCCTTAAGGATAAGGAAAAGAGCCATGAGCCTGAGCTTCTCAGTTTACCATGTAATAATCACAGTATGAATAGAGGTGTAACAAGACTGTCTTGGTTTGAAAGACAGGTATCTGCTAGGGAGAGGGTGGGGCCTCTCTAGGAATGGGGAATTCTAATCCCTTCTCTCCAAGTTATTATAATTTAGAAGGTTAAAGAGGTTTTTCAGTCAGAGCTATGGGGAAAGGAATAACAGTTCTTTACTAGTAAGTATAACAAGTCAAACAAACAACAGCAACTACAGCATTAATAATAAACAGAACCAGGAACCTCAAGGGGCTTTGTTTCACAAAGCCTGGGGCAGTCTGATCCCTTGGGACCCCGAGAGCACCAAGCTGGAATGGTGGAAAACTCCCGGGCTGGTGGATGGAATGGCGAGGGTCCCCAGCAGGCAGGGGGGTGTCCTGGCAGGCAAGGCGGAATGTCCCGGCAAAGTGAGCAGTGCTGAAGAAGCTGCGACGGCTGGGCAGGGCTGGCCCGGCTCCAGCAGGGCAGGCGAGGAGCTCTGAATTCCTGGGCACTCGAGCAGATGATAGATGGTGGTAGAATTCCCAGGACCGGACCCTCTGTTAACAGTGGACTCCTCACGCAGCTAGCTGTCGCCCAACTGTCCTCTCCAAAACCGAGAGCGGAAGAAACCACCCTCAGCTCCCGGAGCCCCTGAGCCTTTTCCTCCCCCCCAAACTAAGTGATCTACTGCCCTCTCCACTTCTTTTGTGTGGGTCAAGCACCCTCTAAGCATCAGTATTTAGTCTCTTAGCAACTTATGGGGGGGAGGGAAATTCTATAGGGAAAGAAAAAACAACAAAACCAAACTTAACCCCTAACACATTCCCACACACAGTCACATCCCCACACCACAGTCACATCCCCACAGTCACTCACAGCCCCACAGCATGGTCTGTACCAGCTGCACATTTGAGCTATGCAACAGACACCCCAAAACCTAACCCACAGCAAAAGTTCCCAACTGCTTCAGACCCACTTCAAGTTTACCCACACCAGCTACAAAACTTACTGCTTCTGCAGCAGAGCAGGCATTTAGCAGTTAATACTGTTAATATTTGTAGTGATCATATTTGGTAAATGCCAAAACCATTGCAGACTGCATACTTGGCACTGCACACTTTACCCAGATTTACTCTATCAATTTTAAAGAGAAAAAGAAAAATGGATGTCAATGTCATAAAAGTTGATTATTAAGCTTGTTATGTCTAATACAGAATGACACATAGCCCAGCTAATATCTAAGGCTCACGGTTAATGCTGAATGCTCTGTACACGCTGCCTATCACATTATTGTTTGATATTGGGGTATTTTCCAAATGTCCCTGGATTTGCTCTTCTCTTCTAGCTGCAGGGCATTGGTTCTTACAGTAATCTAATAATTTCACATACTCCATGCAGAGAACACACTTTTTCATTATTGAAGAAAACTAAATTACACCATCATAAGCCTTCAGCTAAAACATGGACAAAATAATAGAGAAATTAAGATGGTTTCGTATTGAAAATGTTTTTACATTATTAACACCATGACAAGATTGCCTTCAGTTAAGGTTAAACACAGTAGTCTGATGAAAGGCAATTAGAAAAGAAATGGATTAGTTTGCTTTTTCTCTGAAGCAATCCTTATACCTGACAAAAGCTTGGGTACAAAATTAACTAAAGGCATGGCACAGATATTTAAAAGACCATAAAATCAACCTGTTTGACATGTGAAGCACATATTCAATCAGCACTGTCTTGGTTTTGAAAAGACAGGTGTCTGCTAAGGAGAGGCAGGCTTTTCTAGGAAATGAGGAATTTGAATCCTTCCCTCCGTGTTATTATAATTTGGAAGATTAAAAAAATAAAACTTTTCAGTCAGAGCTATGGGGAAAAGGAATAACAGTCCTTTACTAGTAAATATAACAGGACAGACAAAAAACAACAGCAATTATAACAATAGTAGAACAGAACTAAGAACCCCGAGGGCAAACGGTGGCGGCTCCGGCGCTGATGGCTGGAAGCCGGGCGCGGTGGATTGTCCTCCGCAGGCAGGGGGTGTCCTCGGCAGGCAGAGGTGGCAGTGCCGGAGAAGCCGCAGCGGCGGGACCCGGGCTCACCCAAAATCCAGCAGGACAGCGAAGAAACTCCGAATTCCTGGATACTCCAACAGATGATAGAATTCCCAGGACCAGACTCCTTCGTTAACCGTGGACTCCAGCAGCCGTGGCCCGATCCGTGCTCCCCCCCGGAAGAAGAAAAGAAAAGCCGCGAGATCTCCCCACCCTCCGCTCTCTCCGGGAGCTTTTTTCCCTCCCCCAAAACTAAGTTATCAGTTCTTTTGTCCACGTTAAGCACTCAGCACTTAGTCTCCTAGCAACTTGGGAGGGGGGAAAAAATTCTCCAGGAGACTTAAACCCTAACATTATCCACCCCGAATTTTTTTCCCACACCAACATATTATATTGAACTTAAATCTTTAAATAATATACATATATATACATGTGAATATAAATACAGACACAGTCACAGTGTTCACCGAAAAACAAGGTCCCCTTGAGGTATGCAGCGGGTCTCTCCATCCTTTTGCATCACCCACCATGTGCATCCAGGTCCCTGAGCAAAAACAACCCCAGGAGCGGGATTGTCTTTGCTGGAGGCAGAATTAATCTAAACAGTTTTTCTCAGCATTCCTCTCATGTGTACTACTGGAACTTTATCTCCATCTCTTGTTCCCAGGGGCTCAGATTGGGCGGGGCCTGCTCTGTTGGTGGAACCTCGGGTGTTCACTAACCAGGTGGCCTTTGCTAAATTATTCTCCCAGTTCTTAAAAGTCCCCGCACCCAGTGCCTTTAAAGTGGTTTTAAGCAGGCTATTGCATTGTTCAACCTTCCCGGCTGCTGGCGCATGATAAGGAATATGGTACACTCACTCAATGCCATGTTCTCTAGCCCAGGTGTTTATTAGGCTGTTCTTGAAATGAGTCCCGTTGTCAGACTCAATCCTCTCAGGGGTACCATGCCTCCACAGGATTTGCTTTTCAAGGCCCAGGATGGTGTTTCGGGCAGTAGCATGGGGCACAGGGTAGGTCTCCAACCATCCAGTGGTGGCTTCCACCATGGTCAGCACGTAGCGCTTGCCTTGGCGGGTTTGGGGAAGGGTGATGTAGTCAATCTGCCAGGCTTCCCCGTACTTATACTTGGACCATCGCCCGCCATACCACAGGGGCTTCACCCGCTTGGCCTGCTTAATGGCAGCACACGTCTCACAGTCATGGATAACCTGAGAAATACTGTCCATGGTTAGATCTACCCCTCGGTCTTGTGCCCACTTATAGGTGGCATCTCTGCCCTGGTGACCTGAGGCATCATGGGCCCATCGAGCTAGAAACAACTCTCCCTTGTGTTGCCAATCTAAGTCTATCTTTGACACCTCTATCTTTGCAGCTTGATCTACCTGCTCGTTGTTTTGGTGCTCCTCATTAGCTTGACTCTTGGGGACATGGGCATCTACATGACGGACTTTGACAGGTAGCTTCTCTACCCGAGCGGCAATGTCCTTCCACTCATCTGCAGCCCAGATTGGTTTTCCCCTACGCTGCCAATTGGCCTTTCTCCACCTGTCCAGCCAACCCCACAGAGCATTGGCCACCATCCACGAATCAGTGTAGAGGTAGAGCTTTGGCCACTTCTCTCTTTCAGCAATGTCCAGGGCTAGTTGAACAGCTTTGAGTTCAGCAAGTTGGCTTGACCCACCTTCTCCTTCAGTGGCTTGTGCAACCTGTCGTGTGGGGCTCTATACAGCTGCTTTCCACTTCCGGTTCATCCCTACGACGCGGCAGGAACCGTCAGTGAAAAGAGCATAGCGTGTTTCTTCTGCTGGCAGTTGGTTGTATGGTGGAGCTTCTTCAGCACGTGTCACTTGTTCTTGCTCCTCTTCATCCATGAGACTAAAGTTTTCACCTTCCGGCCAGTTTGTAATTATCTCCAAATCCCGGGGCGATTTGGGTTTCCAATGCGGGCACGCTGAGTGATGAGGGCAATCCATTTGCTCCATGTGGCATCGGTGGCATGATGGGTGGAGGGAACCTTTCCTTTAAACATCCACCCCAGCACCGGTAGTCGGGGTGCCAGGAGGAGTTGTGCTTCTGTGCCAATCACCTCTGAGGCAGCTTGAACTCCTTTATAGGCGGCCAAGATTTCCTTTTCTGTTGGAGTGTAGTTGGCTTCGGACTCTCTGTAGCTTCGGCTCTAGAATCCCAGTGGTCGGCCCCGAGTCTCCCCAGGCACTTTCTGCCAAAGGCTCCAGGACAGGCCATTGTTCCCGGCTGCTGAGTAGAGCACGTTCTTCACCTCTGGTCCCGTCTTCACTGGGCCAAGGGCCACTGCATGAGCGATCTCCTGCTTGATCTGGGCAAAGGCTTGTTGTTGTTCAGGGCCCCAGTGGAAATCGTTCTTCTTGCGGGTGACCAGGTAGAGAGGGCTCACAATCTGGCTGTACTCAGGAATGTGCATCCTCCAGAAACCTATAGCGCTTAGGAAAGCTTGTGTCTCCTTTTTGCTGGTTGGTGGGGACATTGCAGTGATCTTATTGATGACCTCAGTGGGAATCTGCCGCCGTCTATCTTGCCACTTTACTCCCAGGAACTGGATCTCTCGGGCAGGTCCCTTGACCTTGCTCTGCTTGATGGCAAAACCAGCTTTCAGGAGAATTTGGATGATCTTCTCTCCTTTCTCAAACACTTCCATTGCCGTGTTCTCTCACACAATGATGTTATCGATATACTGTAGGTGCTCCGGAGCCTTACCCTTTTCTAGTGCAGCCTGGATCAGTCCATGGCAGATGGTGGGGCTGTGTTTCCACCCCTGGGGCAGTTGGTTTCAGGTGTACTGCACGCCCCTCCAGGTGAAAGCAAACTGAGGCCTGCATTCTGCAGCTAGAGGAATGGAGAAAAAGGCATTAGCAATGTCAATTGTGGCGTACTATTTTGCTGCCTTGGACTCCAGCTCGTACTGGAGTTCCAGCATGTCCGGCACAGCAGCGCTCAATGGTGGAGTCACTTCGTTTAAGGCACGATAGTCCACAGTTAATCTCCATTCTCCGTCAGGCTTGCGCACAGGCTAGATGGGGCTGTTGAAGGGTGAGTGGGTTTTGCTGACTACCCCTTGGCTCTCCAGCTCACGGATCATCTTGTGGATGGGGATCACGGCATCTCGATTTGTCCGATACTGTCGGTGGTGCACCGTCGAGGTGGCAACTGGAACTCGTTGCTCTTCTACCTTTAGAAGTCCTACTGCAGATGGGTTCTCTGACAGTCCAGGCAAGCTATTCAATTTCTTAATGCCCTCTGCCTCCACAGCTGCTATTCCAAAAGCCCACCTGAGTCCTTTAGAGTCTTTGTAATAACCATTCCAGAGGAAGTCTATGCCCAAAATACACGGGGCCCCTGAGCCAGTCACAATTGGATGTTTCTGCCACTCCTTCCCGGTCAGGCTCACCTCGGCTTCTAACAGAGTCAGTTCCTGTGATCCCCCCATCACCCTAGCAATGGAAATAGGTTCTGTCCCCACATATTCCGATGGTATCAGGGTACACTGAGAACTAGTATCAACTAAAGCTTCATATTTCTGTGGCTCTGATGTGCCAGGCCATCGGATCCACACCGTCTAATAGACCTGGTTTTCCCGTGCCTCTCCCTGGCTAGAGGCAGGGCCCCTCTAGCACCGGTCATTATTCCCCTCCTGAGCATACATGGTAGAGGTTCCTTCACGGGGATCTGACATATCATCCTCACTTCTATAATACCTGGCAGCCTGGTCGTGCGATGTCGAGGCTACCTTCATCTTAGTGGAACCCCCTCGGTTAGTGTTTTTCTCCTTGAGCTCACGCACCCGTGCTGCCAGGGCAGAAGTGGGTTTTCCATCCCACCTTCTCATGTCTTCTCCATGGTCACGCAGAAAGTACTACAGGTCAGCTCGTGGGGTGTACCCTCTCTCTCTAGCTGGGGGCTGTTGAGCTCTGACTCTGGGGCCCGTAACTCGCACAGGTGCCACATGGGAACTGTTCCTCCTCCTCATCTCCTCCCTCACCTCCCTTATCTCCTCTGTCACTTCCTCCATCCTCTCCTTGAGTTCCTTAGCCACGGCAGAGACCTGAGCCTGCATTGGGCCATTGATGATATTCTCATAATTTCTAAGCTTGTTGGCTACAGAACCCACTGTCTCTCGGTTGGTATCAGGATGAATTGTTGCAATGTATGTGGCGTATTGAGATGGTCCTAGAGTTGCCAGATTCCACAGCATTTGCCCTGTGCACTTGACTTTGTCGGGGTCATTATCATGCTGTCCACCCCTCCCAAAGAGTACCTCCAATACCGCTACTTCTCTCAACTGTTGGATCCCTTCCTCAAGGGTCTTCTAGCGCATTCTATGATGGTGCTCCTGCATTCTGTCTCTGTGGACAAACCTCTCCCGTACACTCATTAAAAGCCGCTCCCAAAGGGAAAGGGGCCCTGGCTCCCTTACGAATACCTGATTCACACCTGAGTCCTGGGTCAAGGGTCCCAAATTCCTTGCCTCACTACTATCTAGCTGCACACCTGTACTTATAAGGTCCCAGACCCGAAGTAACCAGGCTGTATAAGCCTCACGTCCCCGCCGTGCAAGATCTTTTTGCAGATTACGGAGACTTTCATATGTCAGGGACTCAGTGATGATCTCAACCTCTGACTCCTCCCCGGGTTGTGAGGGCCCTCCTTTCTTATCCTTGTTGCCTAGGTGCTCTGATTTCACTTTATACTTCTTTGTTTCCACAGGGGCCACTGCTGCTGGCTGTGGCTGCCCCTGTGGTTCAGCTGGAACCTGGACGGTTGTAACGTCTGTGGGTTCTGCTGCTGCACCATCAGACTCTCCTTTGTTGGGGCAGGGGGAGGGTTTCCCAAGGTACTCCCTCAGCATCTGGCCCATCTCACGGATCTCCTTCACCCAATCTGGGTGGTTTATTCCTGAGGCAGGCTGTGGGACAGTGTCAGGTTGTGGGGCAGGGTCAGGCTGTGGGACGGGCTTAGACTGTGGGGCAGGGTCAGGTTGTGGGGCAGTGTCAGGCTGTGGGATGGGCTCAGGCTGTGGGGCAGCATCTTTATTCTCTAGGGTAGGTATCAGGGTGGTTATCCAGGTCAGTCTCCCCTTATCTCTAAATGCTAAACAGAACAGGCATACCAGCAACACCAGCCACTGTATGATGTCATTAACATTCAGAGATTTGAACCCTTCAAAGACTGGTGGGGTAGGCCCAAAGAGCTGGGTGAAGGGTTGTGAAAAAATTTCTCCTGGTGTCATTTCTTCACAGTAGGTACCGTTGTTAAAGTAACTCCAGAAACACACAGTTAGTGTATGATAGCCCTGAATCCATGTGCCTGCCTTCCAGAGGAAATTAAAAATCCACGATTTCCTCACTTCGTTAACCCATATAGCAAGATTGATGACAGCCACAGTAACCTTAGTTACAGGGCCCATGTTTAGAAAAGGGCCTGCAAATGGGAGAAATACGGCTACACCCACATGCCACCCAAACCAGGTTAAGCCAGACCACATGATATCCATTACACAGCAATGTAGGCACTTAAGAACTGTTATTCCTTTTTCTCTCAATGCCCCACGATATGGGCGCCAAATCCTGTCTTGGTTTTGAAAAGACAGGTGTCTGCTAAGGAGAGGCAGGCCTCTCTAGGAAATGAGGAATTTGAATCCTTCCCTCCGTGTTATTATAATTTGGAAGATTAAAAAAATAAAGCTTTTCAGTCAGAGCTATGGGGAAAAGGAATAACAGTCCTTTACTAGTAAATATAACAGGACAGACAAAAAACAACAGCAATTATAACAATAGTAGAACAGAACTAAGAACCCCGAGGGCAAACGGTGGAAGCTCCGGCGCTGATGGCTGGAAGCCGGGCGCGGTGGATTGTCCTCCGCAGGCAGGGGGTGTCCTCGGCAGGCAGAGGTGGCAGTGCCGGAGAAGCCGCAGCGGCGGGACCCGGGCTCACCCAAAATCCAGCAGGACAGCGAAGAAACTCCGAATTCCTGGATACTCCAACAGATGATAGAATTCCCAGGACCAGACTCCTTCGTTAACCGTGGACTCCAGCAGCCGTGGCCCGATCCGTGCTCCCCCCCGGAAGAAGAAAAGAAAAGCCGCGAGATCCCCCCACCCTCCGCTCTCTCCGGGAGCTTTTTTCCCTCCCCCAAAACTAAGTTATCAGTTCTTTTGTCCACGTTAAGCACTCAGCACTTAGTCTCCTAGCAACTTGGGAGGGGGGAAAAAATTCTCCAGGAGACTTAAACCCTAACAAGCACAAATTTGCCAGTTCAGCAGCATATTCAGTCTATTTACAGTCCCAATCAGTAGGAATGAACAGTAACACCTGCCTTTTCCTTCTTAAATGACATTTTTTTAGAGTTACCAGAGAAAATTCATTAAGTCAAAGAACAACCACATTCTTAGTATTAAAGAAATATTAACCTCTGCTTTCTTTATATAGTTTATAACCTCTACAGAGGATTAATTGTCAGGAAATACCTTCTCATTTTTTCCTGTAAAAATATATTGCTTAAATACATCTTACCTGAATAAGACTTTCTTATCCCCAAAGCCATGCTGCCTTACAAGCTGCTCCTGCCCAGGCAGTTGCAGTCTACATTTGGAGCAGACACAGGGGGAGTAGGTCAGAGAAAGTTTAGGGCACATTTAAAGTATTCTCTAAGGTACTGGCTAGAAACATCAAGCCCATACTCGTGGTATAGAGAGATCATTAATGGGCATTAGTGACAGACCATTATGACTTTCAGAACCATTAAAGATTCATAATGTAGCTGCATTGTTCTGGCAACATCTCACCATTTCTTGGACATAAATGTACATTTCTCCTACATGATTTACTTAAACATTATTTTTCAGTGGTCAGATTTTGTTTTCTGCCTCCTAGAATTACAAAGAGAGGCTGGATCCTGCAGTGCATAACACCAGCCATAGGAGCCTGGTGCTTGGTTTATTTAATTCCCTTTCTGTAAGGCAATTTGCAATAGGAATAGCTCAATGACATTCATGAGGCTGAATACATACCATAATTTCTTTCTACTTTAAATAAGCTGAATTATTGATGTACCACACATGTTACAAGTATAAAAACACTTGCAAGAATTAAATTTGCTAACAATTCTGAAATAATTACCTTTTGAAATTGTTAAGCTTTGTCACTGCCATTCAGGAGAGTTCATCATTTGGATATAGTGAAAAATATTGCAGATATGCTAGATGGGGTCAACCAAACCTGCAAGCCCCAATGCAATTTTGACAAGTGAGGAAACACTGAGATTAGCTTTTAATGATGTACAATACTGCAAACAGTGTGCTCCAAAATGTGGCTACAGTTACACTTCAGTTGTGTTAATCAAGGGCTGGATTTAAATTTTCTCCTGCTGAACTAGACTGAGACCTTGTTTAACCCATCTTTCCTCAGTACAGTAAGTTAAGCCCATGCCCACACATTATGTAAATAATGAGATTTAGGCAATTTAGAAGCAGAGTCAGAATTCGAAGTCAAATATTGTCTCCAAGTGTGATTTGTTCATTGTGAAACCATGAAATTCCAAGTAGTAGAGAGGAGCTATTTGCAAAGGCTCTGACTGTTCCCCAGGGTCAGCACTCCCTCCAGACACATTTACAGGTGATGTGAGCCTGAGTTTGGTTTGTCCTGTGGTTTACTCTGCTCACCCACAACGAGCACATATCCACCTGTCAGGACAAAGCATCTCACTCCCTCTGAGGAGCAGCATCTCCTGAATTCCTCCAACACAATCACTCTCAGTGTGAGATTTGCTAAGGCTCAGACCCTTCAGGTCATGAAAAAGCAAACCCCTTCCAGATGTTGGGTCTTGGGTATTAAAATGAAATCTGGCAGCCGAAGCCTCCCAAGCATTTTAACTTGTCTTAGCATTGATGTTGTGCTGGATCTAGGCCTGAAAGGTAAAGCTCACCAATTCACTACTAATAAACAATTTTCTAAAACCAGTATTTTAGTGGTTACTAACACACACAACTGCTTATATATTTGGAATTCACAACATGAAGTATGCAGAAACATACCATGCTGTGAATGGCACAATTTTAGAATATTCCCTGTTTCTTATGCCATGACTGCTCATAATCAAGCTGTGAATAATCCTGATATCCAACTACACTGTACAATTAAAAACACCCTTAATTATTGTTGCCAGACATGAACATTTCCACACAAGGAAAACTGCATTGGGGCAAAAAAATGAAGTTGATTTTGAAACCTCTCCATTTGGAAATGGCACTGTTTTCACTAAAAGAAGTCAAAAAGCCATGTGGAAGAATGTAGACAAGTCCATTTCTAATGGCCTGCTGAGTTCTATTGATTTCAGGACTGACCTTGAGTCAATAGGTTTTCTATCACCCGTGTCAACTACTGACAGGCAGTCAAAAGCTCAAAGTGGCAATTGCCAAGACAGGCAATTATAAACAAGGTTAATCCCTTGTAAATGTAGTACTTCTACTGGCAACAGTAGATTCCCAAAGCCTACATGACCTTAATGATAACTCCCTAAAACAGACATGGATCTTATTAAAATGTCATTATTTGGTACTCTTCAGCCTACATCAAAAATGGTTTAAGCAGTTCAGAATCATTCTGAAGGTTTACAATATAATTGGAGTTGTATATTGAAACCATGACTTGGTTCAGCTAATCCTTATCACCATCTAGTTACTCACTGCATACTAACTTGGTTTGTTGTTTTTATTAATGAGAGGAAAATGCAGCTCCTGTCTGATCTCTGGTTTGTTCTGATCCCTTTATGTCCATTATGCCCCTCAGGACATGGCTGGAGCCACCTGGCACGAAGGAACTCAGCTCCTCTGAGATCCTGCCTTCAGCCAGCTCCCACCTCACCTCTGCTAGAGCATCAGCTGCTTTGGGGGAGGGGATATCAGCTTAAAAACAACTTTGTAGTGTAGCAGAAGGACTACAAAGGGAATTTGAAATAAAACCAGCCATTTTTTTTATTCTTCTCCAATGTATCAATAAAAATCAAGCTGCTGTTTACTATGAACTGCCCCCCCCCAGAGACTGTCATGGTATAAGAACTGCTGAGGACGAGCTGTGCTGGCTTTGGCTGGGACGGAGTTCATTTTCTCCATGGTAGCTGGTCCAGGGCTGTGCTTTGGGTTTGTGCTGGAAAGTGTTGATAATTCAGGGATGTGTGTGCTATCCCTGAGCAGTGCTCACACAGAGCCAAGGCCTTTTCTGCTCCTCACTCCACAGCAAGCGGGCTGGGGGTACCCAGGGGCTGGGAGGGGGCAGCCAGCACAGCTGGCCCACAGTGACCCAAGGGATGCTCCAGCCCATCCAGCCTCAGGGGCAGTGTCAAAAGCTGGGGGAAGAAGAAGGAAGGGGTGGACATTGGTGGTGTTTGCCTTCCCAAGTGACCATTACACATGATGGAGCCCCAGTCAAAACCAATGTAGGAGTGAGTGGACAGCTAAGATGAAGGGGTGTTGAGGTTTAAGTCTCCTGTAGAATTTTTTCCCCCCCTCCCAAGTTGCTAGGAGACTAAGTGCTGAGTGCTTAACGTGGACAAAAGAACTGATAACTTAGTTTTGGGGGAGGGAAAAAAGCTCCCGGAGAGAGCTGAGGGTGGGGAGATCTCGCGGCTCTTTTCTTCTTCCGGGGGGGGAGCACGGATCGGGCCACGGCTGGCTGCTGGAGTCCACGGTTAACGAAGGAGTCTGGTCCTGGGAATTCTATCATCTGTTGGAGTATCCAGGAATTCGGAGTTTCTTCGCTGTCCTGCTGGATTTTGGGTGAGCCCGGGTCCCGCCGCTGCGGCTTCTCCGGCACTGCCAACTCTGCCTGCCGAGGACACCCCGTGCCTGCGGAGGACAGTCCGCTGCGCCCGGCTTCCAGCCATCAGCGCCGGAGCTTCCACCGTTTGCCCTCGGGGTTCTTGGTTCTGTTCTACTATTGTTATAATTGCTGTTGTTTTTTGTCTGTCCTGTTATATTTACTAGTAAAGGACTGTTATTCCTTTTCCCCATAGCTCTGACTGAAAAGTTTTGTTTTTTTTAATCTTCCAAATTATAATAACACGGAGGGAAGGATTCAAATTCCTCATTTCCTAGAGAGGCCTGCCTCTCTTTAGCAGACACCTGTCTTTTCAAAACCAAGACAGAATTTGGCGCCCATATCGTGGGGCATTGAGAGAAAAAGGAATAACAGTTCTTAAGTGCCTACATTGCTGTGTAATGGATATCATGTGGTCTGGCTTAACATGGTTTGGGTGGCATGTGGTGGTGGCCGTATTCCTCCCATTTGCAGGTCCTTTTCTAAACATGGGCCCTGTAACTAAGGTTACTGTGGCTGTCATCCATTTTGCTATATGGGTTAATGAAGTGAGGAAATCATGGATTTTTAATTTCCTCTGGAAGGCAGGCACATGGATTCAGGGCTATCATACACTAACGGTGTGTTTCTGGAGTTACTTTAACAATGGTACCTACTGTGAAGAAATGACACCGGGGGAAATTTTTTCACAACCCTTCACCCAGCTCTTTGGGCCTACCCCACCAGTCTTTGAAGGGTTCAAATCTCTGAATGTTAATGACATCATACAGTGGCTGGTGTTGCTGGTATGCCTGTTCTGTTTAGCATTTAGAGATAAGGGGAGACTGACCTGGATAACCACCCTGATACCTACCCTAGAGAATAAGGATGCTGCCCCACAGCCTGAGCCCGTCCCACAGCCTGACCCTGCCCCACAGCCTGAGCCCATCCCACAGCCTGACCCTGCCCCACAGCCTGACCCTGCCCCACAGCCTGAGCCTGTCCCACAACCTGACACTGTCCCACAGCCTGCCTCAGGAATAAACCACCCAGATTGGGTGAAGGAGATCCGTGAGATGGGCCAGATGCTGAGGGAGTACCTTTCCCCTGTAATAGCCTCATTAGCCCCAGCTGCTGGGAAACCCTCCCCCTGCCCCGACAAAGAAGAGTCTGATGGTGCAGCAGCAGAACCCACAGACGTTACAACCGTCCAGGCTCCAGCTGAACCACAGGGGCAGCCACAGCCAGAAGCAGTGGCCCCTGTGGAAACAAAGAAGTATAAGGTGAAATCAGAGCACCCAGGCAACAAGGATAAGAAAGGAGGGCCTTCACAACCCGCAGGGGAGTCAGAGGTTGAGATCATCACTGAGTCCCTGACATATGAAAGTCTCCGTAATCTGCAAAAAGATCTTGCACGGCGGGGACGTGAGGCTTATACAGCCTGGTTACTTCGGGTCTGGGACCTTATAGGTACAGGCGTGCAACTAGATAGTAGTGAGGCAAGGAATTTGGGACCCTTGACCCAGGACTCAGGTGTGAATCAGGTATTCGTAAGGGAGCCAGGGCCCCTTTCCCTTTGGGAGCGGCTTTTAATGAGTGTGCGGGAGAGGTTTGTCCACAGAGACAGAATGCAGGAGCACCATCATAGAATGCGCTGGAAGACCCTTGAGGAAGGGATCCAACAGCTGAGAGAAGTGGCAGTATTGGAGGTACTCTTTGGGAGGGGTGGACAGCACGATAATGACCCCGACAAAGTCAGGTGCACAGGGCAAATGCTGTGGAATCTGGCAACTCTAGGACCATCTCAATACGCCACATACATTGCAACAATTCATCCTGATAACAACCGAGAGAGTGGGTTCTGTAGCCAACAAGCTTAGAAATTACGAGAGTATAATCAGTGGCCCAATGCAGGCTCAGGTCTCTGCTGTGGCTAAGGAACTCAGAGAGGAGATGAGGGAGATAAGGGAGGAGGTGACAGAAAAGATGGAGGAGATGATGAGGAGGAACAGTTCCCATGTGGCACCTGTGCGAGTTACAGGCCCCAGAGTCAGAGCTCAACAGCCCCCAGCTAGAGAGAGAGGGTACACCCCACGAGCTGACCTGTGGTACTTTCTGCGTGACCATGGGGAAGACGTGGGAAGGTGGGATGGAAAACCCACTTCTGCCCTGGCAGCACGGGTGCGTGAGCTCAAGGAGAGAAACACTAACCGAGGGGGTTCCACTAAGATGAAGGTAGCCTCGACATCGCATGACCAGGCTGCCAGGTATTATAGAAATGAGGATGATATGTCAGATCCCCGTGAAGGAACCTCTACCAGGTATGCTCAGGAGGGGAATAATGACCGGTGCTAGAGGGGCCCTGCCTCTAGCCAGGGAGAGGCACGGGAAAACCGGGTCTATTGGACGGTGTGGATCCGTTGGCCTGGCACATCAGAGCCACAGAAATATGAAGCTTTAGTTGATACTGGTTCTCAGTGTACCCTGATACCATCAGAATATGTGGGAACAGAACCTATTTCCATTGCTGGGGTGACGGGGGGATCACAGGAATTGACTCTGTTGGAAGCCGAGGTGAGCCTGACCGGGAAGGAGTGGCAGAAACATCCAATTGTGACTGGCTCAGGGGCCCCGTGTATTTTGGGCATAGACTTCCTCTGGAATGGTTATTACAAAGACTCTAAAGGACTCAGGTGGGCTTTTGGAATAGCAGCTGTGGAGGCAGAGGGCATTAAGAAATTGAATAGCTTGCCTGGACTGTCGGAGAACCCATCTGCAGTAGGACTTCTAAAGGTAGAAGAGCAACGAGTTCCAATTGCCACCTTGACGGTGCACCGCCGACAGTATCGGACAAATCGAGATGCCGTGATCCCCATCCACAAGATGATTCGGGAGCTGGAGAGCCAAGGGGTGGTCAGCAAAACCCACTCACCCTTCAACAGCCCCATCTGGCCTGTGCGCAAGCCTGACGGAGAATGGAGATTGACTGTGGACTACCGTGCCTTGAACAAAGTGACTGCACCATTGAGCGCTGCTGTGCCGGACATGCTGGAACTCCAGTACGAGCTGGAGTCCAAGGCAGCAAAATGGTACGCCACAATTGACATTGCTAATGCCTTTTTCTCCATTCCTCTGGCTGCAGAATGCAGGCCTCAGTTTGCTTTCACCTGGAGGGGCATGCAGTACACCTGGAACCGACTACCCCAGGGATGGAAACACAGCCCCACCATCTGCCATGGACTGATCCAGGCTGCACTGGAAAAGGGTGAGGCTCCGGAGCACCTACAGTATATTGATGACATCATTGTGTAGGGGAACACGGCAATGGAAGTGTTTGAGAAAGGAGAGAAGATCATCCACATTCTCCTGAAAGCTGGTTTTGCCATCAAGCAGAGCAAGGTCAAGGGACCTGCCCGAGAGATCCAGTTCCTGGGAGTAAAGTGGCAAGATGGACGGCGGCAGATTCCCACTGAGGTCATCAGTAAGATCACTGCAATGTCCCCACCAACCAGCAAAAAGGAGACACAAGCTTTCCTAGGCGCTATAGGATTCTGGAGGATGCACATTCCTGAGTACAGCCAGATTGTGAGCCCTCTCTGCCTGGTCACCCGCAAGAAGAATGATTTCCACTGGGGCCCTGAACAGCAACAAGCCTTTGCCCAGATCAAGCAGGAGATCGCTCATGCACTAGCCCTTGGCCCAGTGAGGACGGGACCAGATGTGAAGAACGTGCTCTACTCAGCAGCCGAGAACAATGGCCTGTCCTGGAGCCTTTGGCAGAAGGTGCCTGGGGAGACTCGAGGCCGACCACTGGGATTCTGGAGCCGAAGCTACAGAGGGTCCGAAGCCAACTACACTCCAACAGAGAAGGAAATCTTGGCCACCTATGAAGGAGTTCAAGCTGCCTCAGAAGTGATTGGCACAGAAGCACAACTCCTCCTGGCACCCCGACTACTGGTGCTGGGGTGGATGTTTAAAGGAAAGGTTCCCTCCACCCATCATGCCACCGACGCCACATGGAGCAAATGGATTGCCCTCATCACTCAGCGTGCCCGCATTGGAAACCCAAATCGCCCTGGGATTTTGGAGATAATTACAAACTAGCCGGAGGGTGAGAACTTTAGTCTCATGGATGAAGAGGAGCAGGAACAAGTGACACGTGCCGAAGAGGGTCCGCCATACAACCAACTGCCAGCAGAAGAAACACGCTATGCTCTTTTCACTGACGGTTCCTGCCGCATCGTAGGGATGAACCGGAAGTGGAAAGCAGCTGTATGGAGCCCCACAAGACAGGTTGCACAAGCCACTGAAGGAGAAGGTGGGTCAAGCCAACTTGCTGAACTCAAAGCTGTTCAACTGGCCCTGGACATTGCTGAAAGAGAGAAGTGGCCAAAGCTCTACCTCTACACTGATTCGTGGATGGTGGCCAATGCTGTGTGGGGTTGGCTGGACAGGTGGAAAAAGGCCAATTGGCAGCGTAGGGGAAAGCCAATCTGGGCTGCAGATGAGTGGAAGGACATTGCCACTCGGGTAGAGAAGCTACCTGTCTAAGTCCGCCATGTAGATGCCCATGTCCCCAAGAGTCGGGCTAATGAGGAGCACCGAAACAACGAGCAGGTAGATCAAGCTGCAAAGATAGAGGTGTCAAAGATAGACTTAGATTGGCAACACAAGGGAGAGTTGTTCCTAGCTCGATGGGCCCATGATGCCTCAGGTCACCAGGGTAAAGATGCCACCTATAAGTGGGCACAAGACTGAGGGGTGGATCTAACTATGGACAGTATTTCTCAGGTTATCCATGACTGTGAGACGTGTGCTGCCATCAAGCAGGCCAAGCGGGTGAAGCCCCTGTGGTATGGCGGGCGATGGTCCAAGTATAAGTACGGGGAAGCCTGGCAGATTGACTACATCACCCTTCCCCAAACCCGCCAAGGCAAGCGCTATGTGCTGACCATGGTGGAAGCCACCACTGGATGGCTGGAGACCTACCCTGTGCCCTATGCTACTGCCCGGAACACCATCCTGGGCCTTGAAAAGCAAATCCTGTGGAGACATGGTACCCCTGAGAGGATTGAGTCAGACAATGGGACTCATTTCTAGAACAGCCTAATAAACACCTGGGCTAGAGAACATGGCATTGAGTGGGTGTACCATATTCCTTATCATGCGCCAGCAGCCGGGAAGGTTGAACGATGCAATGGCCTGCTTAAAACCACTTTGAAGGCACTGGGTGCGGGGACTTTTAAGAACTGGGAGAATAATTTAGCAAAGGCCACCTGGTTAGTGAACACCCGAGGTTCCACCAACAGAGCAGGCCCCGCCCAATCTGAGCCCCTGGGAACAAGAGATGGAGATAAAGTTCCAGTAGTACACATGAGAGGAATGCTGGGAAAAACTGTTTGGATTAATTCTGCCTCCAGCAAAGACAATCCCGCTCCTGGGGTTGTTTTTGCTCAGGGACCTGGCTGCACATGGTGGGTGATGCAAAAGAATGGAGAGACCCGCTGCATACCTCAAGGGGACCTTGTTTTTCGGTGAACACTGTGACTGTGTCTGTATTTATATTCACATGTATATATATATGTATATTATTTAAAGGTTTAAATTCAATATAATATGTTGGTGTGGGAAAAAATTCGGGGTGGATAATGTTGGGGTTTAAGTCTCCTGTAGAATTTTTTCCCCCTCCCAAGTTGCTAGGAGACTAAGTGCTGAGTGCTTAACGTAGACAAAAGAACTGATAACTTAGTTTTGGGGGAGGGAAAAAAGCTCCCGGGGAGAGCGGAGGGTGGGGGGATCTCGCGGCTTTTCTTTTCTTCTTCCGGGGGGGAGCACCGATCGGGCCACGGCTGGCTGCTGCAGTCCACGGGTAACGAAGAAGTCTGGTCCTGGGAATTCTATCATCTGTTGGAGTGCCCAGGAATTCGGAGTTTCTTCGCTGTCCTGCTAGATTTTGGGTGAGACCGGGTCCCGCCGCTGCAGCTTCTCCGGCACTGCCACCTCTGCCTGCCGAGGACACCCCCTGCCTGCGGAGGACAGTCCGCTGCGCCCGGCTTCCAGCCATCAGCGCCGGAGCTTCCACCGTTTGCCCTCGGGGTTCTTGGTTCTGTTCTACTATTATTATAATTGCTGTTGTTTTTTTGTCTGTCCTGTTATATTTACTAGTAAAGGACTGTTATTCCTTTTCCCCATAGCTCTGACTGAAAAGTTTTATTTTTAATCTTCCAAATTATAATAACACGGAAGGAAGGATTCAAATTCCTCATTTCCTAGAGAGGCCTGCCTCTCCATAGCAGACACCTGTCTTTTCAAAACCAAGACAGAATTCCATCACCATTTTTAATCACAGACCCAGTCATTTGTCAGCACCAGGAGCTCAATGACAATCTCAGGCAGCCCCCAGATTACCCCTCTGCACCCCCAGAGCCAAGTCAGCAGCCACTGCTGCAGGCAGGCAGAATCATGGGGCCCAAAGTATGAACCATTTTAGGATATACTCCTCAGCTCTGTTCTTTCAAGAGATGCTGAATCAAAACCCTCCTAAGGACATCTGGCTTGACTGCTGCATGATGTGCATCAGCAAGTTGCTAGAGAGTTTCCTTATTGAAAATTCTACATATTAAAAGTGCCAGAAAGGTACCTTTGAGTCATGTTGATAAATCCTTGTTTAACAGCTGTCAAGGGAAGCTGACAGATTAGCTAGAGGGGGATCTCTGGGCATGCAGCACTCACAGGCATATCATGTACAGTAAAAACCAGATGTAAGGAATAATCACATCACAGTGCCAGGCAGCATCCTGTCTGCCCAGAACATATGGAGGTCAGCGTGCAGAGGAAAGCCTTTAATGGTGTTACCACAGGCAGAGTGACTCTGGAGCAGCTCTGGCTGCAGGAATCAGTAGCACCAAAGCCAGGCACTGCCTCTCCAGGAATGCAGACACAGCCTGGCTCCTGGAGAGGCACCTCCACATAGCCCCAGACACACTAGGATGTGCTGTGACTTAATTTACAGCTGCTGCTGCCACAAGGGCTCTCACTGCTGTCAGTTACCCACTGCACCCAAGCAGATTCATTCAAAACACAAATGCTTTGGCTTTTAGACCAAGCACGTAGCAAATCCCCATTTTTTCCCATTCTGCTGCTGTTGTCCTCTTGCATCTCCAAGGTCAGATTAGTGGATCTCCAGAATGGCTTTTAAGCAAGTATCTATGTACAACACTTAGACAACTTTTCTCCTGTGCTGTATCTTTGTTACATAAAGCTCATGGTCTTGCATACAAAAGGACTGAGGCCAGATGTAAAATCTGCAGATAAAATCTTTACAAACAGTACACAAATTCACAGCAGGTCATGCCAAAAACCTCTGATGTATAGCAAGCCTAATCTTCCTGAATAATTGTTTTCCTTCCCATCCCACACTGCTGTATTTTTCTCTATTTTAATTTATTTTAATAAAACATATGTTTGTTTGGAAACAACACATATTATTGAGCTGTTTCTGGTTTAGAAAACAGAATCATTAACATGATATAGCACACAAGTGCATCTCTAGTTCATGTTTTCTGCTTTGTCAGTTTGACTCAGTCTGTTTTAAATTGCACAAGCTATTTTAATGTCCTATTTGCAATTCAAATCTGCATTCTGTAAGTATAACTGAAAAGATAACAGTTCATTTTCAGTCTTGTACTCAAATCTGTTGAAGGAGGCTTTAGCTGAATATTCTGTTTAATTAAACTCTCTTTTTGATTGTACTAATTTTAAAACAAATTTGTTTTTTAAAGTGTCAGTGAAAAAAGGTGAGGCTTGATTTGAAGCTTTTTCATGGGCCTGAAGGCAGGCAGGTTCCAAGAGCAGGGAGATGGATGCTGCAGAACAGTGAATCTGAACTGGAGCTGGGTGAGTGGAACTGTCCCAAGCCTGCTGTCATGGCACCAAGACTCCACCAGAGCAGACCCTGAAAAACCACCCTTGGTAAGTCTCTTCCAACTCTCTTTCCTCCCCTGGCCACATCAGACACTAGAGAAGAGTCTACCTATGCTTTGGAAAAATTTGGTTTCACTTACATCTCTCGGACATCCCACAGAGTTGCATGAAGGCGCAAAGCACCGAGCAGAATCAAACCAGCTCCCTCCTTGCACATATTTCTGTTTCTTTGGCTGAAGCCTCAGATCAACTCAAGAATCACAGAGAATTTTGTCCTAATCTAAAGTGATAATTGTAAAAGAAATTTGTAATTTATATAAAATTGCCTTGGGTAATAACAATTTTCCTGACTCTGCATAATGCAGCGTTAGAGAATTACTCCATGTTTGGTGCTGCAGGGCCAAGGGACAGCTGGTGGCAGGGAATGCTGCTGAGGCTCAGGGAATAGCCTGCAGCCAGGGCAGCACGTGGGCAGGGCAGGGGGTGACATAGCAGGGCCACTGGACAGTGATGGTCACTCGGTGGCCAGGTAGTGATGGTATTGTGAAAAGTGCATGTTATATGGCTCTATGCAAGATATTTACTATATGTATTATGTTGCATTGATTGATAATGTCGTATTAATATTTTGATAGTATGGTAAATGTAGTTTTGTAGTTAAAATGTAGTTTTTATATACCAACCACAGGAAAACATAAATCTTTCAGAGAAAAAAAGAATTTACTACTTCCTTATCAGAAGAGACCAACTTCTCCTGCCATGCTCAGCCCTGAAGACGCCATAGAGATTGTGATAAACGCCAATCACTTGTTTTAAAATTTTAAAAGTTTAATAGTAAATAAGATGGTTATAAAAATAGAATTAGAGTAAAAAATTGAACAGTTTTAGAGTTAGGACAATACAAGACAATAAAAACAAAGTTACAGACGTCTGGGTGCCTCTCCCGAGCTACAAGCTCTGAAGAAGGACCCCTGTTAACAAAGAATTATCTCTTAAAAGCAATAGCCTGTTGAATATTCATACAATTCATACATAATGCATAAATTCCATTCTAACTAAGAATTGTCTCTGGTTAGTATCACTTTTTTCCTTTAATCTCTATGGCGTCCACTAGGCTGAGAGAAGCAGGAGGAGCTGGTCTCTTCTGATAAGAAAGTAGTAAATTCTTTCTTCTTTGAAAGATTTACATTTTCCTGTGGTTGGTACATAAAAACTACATTTTAACTACAAAACTACATTTACCATACTATCAAAATATTAATACCACATTAACAATTAGCACAACATAACACATATAGTAAATATCTTGCGTAGAGCCATATAATATGCACTTTTCACAATCCTCCCTCTTTCTTTTTATAATTAATTTGGCTCGAGCAATATTCATTGTTTTCTAGCTTTCATTATTCGCTCATTTTTTTCACAAATCAATCTCGCTTCTTTGAAGGGGTCTTCTATATTATTTTGTTTCTTTAACACCATAATCCTTTGTGGTGGTGTTGTTGTAGGCAACTTTTGGTCCATGTTCACTAATTGCATGCCTTGTACTACACTGGTGATGAGCCGAATGAAACAGGGAATCAAACAAGGAAGAAATATTAAACCAGCTGTAGCGCATAAAAGGAAGAAGCCTAACTTTTTCCACCATTCTGCTCCTAACACATTATCCCACCAGCTAGTATTTAGCATTGATTCCCACTTTTGAACTGGTACGTGGGCGATTTTTCTGATATCATTGACTATGTCTAGGACGGCATCTCCATTGTCATCTATTTTTAAACAACAATCTGATGTATTGAATTTTCCACAAACACCCCCTTCTTCAGCTAACAAATAGTCTAAAGCTAACCTATTCTGATACACAGCCGCTCTTGTTTGGGTTTGTTGCCTTGATATTAATTCCATTGCCTGACCAGTTTTGTTCGTTATTATCTCTACAGCGGCCTGAAGTCTTATAATACGATTTAGCATATAAATTGGGGTTCGATATCCCCAACTCCCATCTTGTGCCCAGGTGGCTGGCCCATATGTTTCCAGTATGCGTTCAGGGGGCCATTCCTCATCTCCCCATTTTTGGAATCCTCCAATCAATTCTCTTTTGTTTCTCTTTAGATCCTCATAAACTGGTATCCCTAATTGATCTCCATCAGGTCCTGGTAAAAGAAAAAATCCTGGCTGTATAATTCCTAGAGTACAGCTCCCTTTCCACTGGGAGGGGAGTTTTGGGTATGCTCTTTTTCCACATATCCAAAATAAGCCGTCTGGAGCTTTCCAATAGTTAAATTTTTGTTGATCTATATTCTCCCAAAATTTGGAAACTTCTGGGATGCCATAGTAAGGATTTTTACTTGTATCATTACATTGAAAAAGGTTTGTTTTGTTGTCATACTTACAATTCACTTTCTTTGCTTTTTCTTGGGTCCAATACACGGTTGGTGCTTCTGGGACCCACCATACAGAAGTTCCATTACTAACCTTATATCTTTTACAGGGTGTTTTTCCTACTTCATAGAGGAAGCTTTTCCCAGTGCGCCAGAGACATTCTTCCCCTATCACTGTTGAGCTTAAAATCCACCCTTCTGGTCTGTTTTCTCCACTTGTACTTGCTTGGTTCCATTTTAGAAGCTCAATTGGGCCTAAGCTGCTGCCTTTCCATGGCCATTCTTCTGACATCAAAGCCCCTCCACAGACCCAACAATTGGTTATGTTAAGTTCCTTACTTATTCTTTCTCCTAATTCTACAAACTGATTTTTACCCATCCTTGAGATATCTATTTCTTTCTCTAATTGCTGTTCAAGTTTGGTATACAAATCGTTGATGGAAATTGGCACAGGCTTAGGTGGTTTTACTGACTTAGCCTTTTTGCTTATCAACTGCTCTTTTACTAAATCTGGTGCTTTTTTCCCAGTAATGTAGGTAAAACAAATCCATCTCTCCTCTTTTGGGCACTGACTTCCCATCCTGCTACCACTTGTTCCTAAGTTCTCTGCAATCCAGTACTTTTTCCCTTTATGTATGCAATTGCCTAATTTGGATGGGTTATAACAGTGGCTGTTGACATGAGTGTGAGAAATGAAAAAAGAACCTCGGTGTCTTTCCATGTACAGCTTTTGGTAACATCTGTAACATGGCCTTGTCGATATCCCAAAAGGGAGAAGACAAAAATTGAGTGACAGAAAAAGGAGTAACAGAGGTCCAGTATGGCTTATACTCCCACCTCCCATGCCTATGGGGTTGCAACCCACAGCAGGTGTATTTGATCTTCTTGGTGGCGAATACAGAGGCCAATCTGGTCTTGCCCTCTATTTCCTTGTCACTTCCTCTTAGCTAATTTCCAGACAAATCGTTTTTGACACTCTTTAACTGTCGTTTCCCACTGTTCTTCAGGTATCTCCCATTCAACAGGCACTAATAATTCCCATCCACAAAACAAAGTTATTATTTCAGTTTCTTGGAATTCTATTTGGATAGGAGATCGATTTGGTCCTTGACACTTCCTGCAACGAGAACGTCGCTTGTGTGAACTACAATACCAATTCTTCCCACAATTTAAACATTTACATTTAACCCAGCTAGCATGTCTGGTATTTGGGTGGATCAAACAAGGTATTTGGTCTGACACTGATGGAAGTTGCAACTCCTCTTCCTCCTTGTATAAATCACAGGCTAAGGCGTGAATACAAGAGTTCTCTGTCCGAAACAGTCCTGATCCTCCTGTTTGGAGTGGAAGTATTCCTCCCCAAGGAGGGTATCTGAGGCGTCTCAAAACTTGTCCAGACGGAACTTGAAACCACTGATATAAGCTTGGCCTTATCTCCCAATTAGGTGTGATCCTGGGTATGTTTCTTGGACCATTTGGGTCTTCCCAGTTCATTACCACCCAGTCCCCGTTTAAGAGTCAGTTTTGTATCACCCGGTTCAGATGTAATCGTCCACTCCTTAGGTTCATCCACAGGTCCTTTGATTCTGCTGGCGTGGATCCACCCTCGTTCCTTGGTCCGGATCGCGGCCTCGGTCGTCAGCAATACCTGAAAAGGACCTTCCCATTGAGGAGTTAAAGATTGTTCTTTCCAGGTTTTTACTAGCACCCATTCCCCTGGATGAACATTATGGATTTTAAAGTCTAAAGGTGTGGTTTGAGGGATTATTCCTTTCAACCGTAAGTTTTCAAGAGTTTTTGCAATGGTGTTAACGTATCTTTTAACGCTCATTTCCCCTACCTCATAGGTAGCATTTTCATGTTGGGTGGTTAAAAAGGGTAACCCAAACATCATTTCATAGGGTGACACTCCCAGGTCTGACCTGGGTTGTGTTCGGATCCTCAATAAGGCCAAAGGTAGGCATTGTACCCATGACATTTGGGTTTCAACCATTAATTTGGTCAAAGTTCTCTTCAAAGTCTGGTTCATCCTTTCTACACGACCAGAACTCTGTGGATGCCATGGGGTATGGAGCTCCCATTTTATCCCTAAAGATTGAATTATCTGTTGTAACACTTTTGATGTAAAATGCGTTCCTCTGTCTGAGTCTATTCTATTAACCATTCCGTATCTGGGAATAATCTGTTCTAAAAGGGTCTTACTTACCATGTTGGCTGAGGCCTTGGTAGTGGGAACTGCTTCTACCCAATGGGTTAAATGGTCTGTTATTACTAATAAATACTTCCATCTTTGTACTTGAGGAAGTTCAGTAAAATCTACTTGGATACTTTGAAATGGTCGAAGAGCTAACTCACGACCTCCTAATGTTGTTTTTCTCATTACCTTCTTGTTTATCCTTTGGCAAGTTATACATTTTTCAGTTACTTGCTTTGCTACTCCATAAATCCCAATGCATCCATAGTTCCTTAAAAAATGATCACACAAGGCCTGAGTACCCCAATGGGTTTTCTGATGCATATCTTCTAATATTTTTCTAGCCAGTATTTTATTAAGTAATTGTCTTCCATCAGGAAGTTTCCATTTCCCTGATTCAGCCTGTTCTCCTCCTATCTTATTTAATTCTTTTTTCTCTGCTTCACTAAACTTCGGGATTTCCAATTTTTCCTCATTTGGAGTTAATATTAACATGACTCTTTCAGCTCCATTTTCTGCTGCATCCTTAGCTTCCTGATCTGCTAAATTATTTCCTCTTATTTCTGGGGTTACTCCTTTTTGGTGTCCCTTAATGTGTACTATAGCTATTTCTTCAGGTAGTTTTAATGCCTCTAAAATCTCTAAAATGAGTCCTTCATGTACTAATCCTTTTCCTCTTGAGTTAAGTAGTCCTCTTTCTTCCCAAATTTTTCCAAAAGTATGTACTACTCCAAAAGCATACCTCGAATCAGTATATATAGTTCCTTTCTTGTGTGCTAAATATTCCAGTGCTTTTTTTAGAGCATATAATTCACAAGTTTGAGCTGACCAGTTTGAGGGTAATTTTCCTTTTTCAATAGTTTGCATGTTTTTTCCATCAACTACTGCATAACCTGACATCCTTTTTCCTTGTAAACATCTGGAGGAACCATCCACATAGATTATTTCCCCTTCTGAAAGGGCTTGTTCTTCAAGATCCCCTCGAACTTTGGTTTGGTATTGGATAATTTCTAAACAGTTATGTATTAGGTTATCTGCTGGTTCTCCATATAGAAATTGAGCTGGATTTAAACTCCTGTTTACTTCTAATGTCAGATCATCACTATCTATCAAGATTGCTTCATATTTTAACATTCTAGAGTCTGTCAACCATTTTTCTGCTTTCTGATTTAACACATTTCGAACCGCATGAGGTGTGCACACAATTAGTTTACCTCCAAAAGTAAGTTTACGACTTTCTTCTACCAGGATTGCAGTAGCGGCTATAGCTTGAATACATACTGGCCAGCCGTGGCTCACTGGGTCTAACATCTTTGATAAATAAGCTACTGGTCTCTTTACTCCTCCCCACTCCTGGACCAGAACTCCATGAGCTACCCCCTGTTCTACATTTACATACAGATGAAAGGGTTTTTCTAGTGAAGGTAAACTTAAAGCTGGTATTGAGGCTAATTTTAACTTCAATTTTTCTAATTTATCATCATCTTCCTTGGTCCATTTTATATTATCTCCCTCTGTCAACTTTTCATACAAAAATTTTACTGCCTGTGTGTACCCCTCAATCCATAATCTACAATATCCCAACAATCCGAGTAGTTTTCTGATTTCCCTCTTTGAAGAGGGAGGTGGAAGGGATAAAATTCCTGCAATTCTCTCTGGACTAAGCCTTCGACTACCCTTACTTATCAAGTGTCCAAGATATTTTACCTCTGGTTCTACAAATTGCAGTTTCTCTTTTGATACCCTTAATCCTTTTTCTCCCAGAAAATTTAAAAGTTTTATTGTAGCTTCTCTAACTTCAACTTCATCTTCCCCAGATAGTAGAAGATCATCCACATATTGGATAATTTGTATTCTAGGAGGAGTGGAGAAGGCTTGCAGTATTTTTTCTAAAGCTTGCCCAAATAAGTTTGGAGATTCCGTGAACCCCTGCGGTAATTTCGTCCATCTTAATTGCTGCTTTCTTCCAGTTTTTGGATCCTCCCATTCAAAGGCAAAGATATCTCGGCTCTCCTTGGCTAGTGGACAGGCCCAAAAAGCATCTTTAAGATCCACTACACTAAACCACTGATGCTGGGGTGGAACTTTACTTAGAAGTGTATAGGGATTGGGTACCACTGGGTAACGAGACCGAGTTCTTTTGTTAACCTCTCTTAAATCTTGTACTAGTCTATAACTCCCATCAGGCTTCTTTACTGGGAGAATAGGGGTATTATGGGGAGACATGCAAGGTTCTAGTGTCCCGTCCTTTATTAGTCCTTCTATTACTGGCTTCAAACCTTCCCGTCCCTCTAAAGATATGGGCTATTGACGTACACGTATGGGACAGTCTTCTCTCTCTATTGTAACACTTATAGGGTCAATATTTAATCCTCCCCTATTTCCTTCCCCAGCCCAAACTTTCTTGTTAATTTTTTTTTTATCCTCTTGGCTTAATTTTAAAACTTTAGCTGTCATTTTCCCATCTTCTGGTATAACCCCTATTCCTAATTTCACTTGTAAGTCTCTTCCTAGTAGGTTGCTACCTGCCTTTGGAACCAATAAAACATCTCCCATCCAAATTTTAGTTTCCCCTTCAATTACTACATCTTTAATAACTGGAACTGTAAAAGTTTCTCCGTTTGCCCCTGTTACTTTTGCAGTATCTTTACTCACACTATAACCTTTGGGTACATTTAGCAGGCAGGTTCTTTCTGCCCCTGTATCTACTACAAATTCCAATTCTTCTTCTTGGGGACCCACTTTCAGAGTTATCACAGGCTCTAGATGGTACTTGTCCCCTAAAAAATAGAGCCTTTGACCTCCCTATTCCTCCTCTGTGCTAATTTCTTTGAAGATTTTCAGATCTATTACCTGCTTAGGACAATTTCTCCTATAATGTCCCTCACCCCCACAGTAAAAGCAGACATTCCTGGAATGCTGCTGAGACTTGGTTTGTATTGGGATTCTATTTTTCTCCTTTTCCCTGTCTTTATTAATTTTATCTCTAAAAGTAGTGCCTGTATGTTTTTGAATTTTTTGAAAATTGTTTTCTCGCATGGTGACTGCCATAAATTTTGCTTTCAGTTTAGCTTTCTCTTCATCTCTTCGAACATATACTTTTTGAGCCTCCTTTAATAAGTCATCTAATGATTTATTATGCCAATCCTCAATTTTTTCTAATTTTTTTCTGATATCTGGCCAAGCATTTGTAACAAAGTTAATCCTTAACAAAGCTTTTCCCACATCAGTTTCAGGGTCTATTCCAGAATATTGTTTCATATTTTTCCTAAGTCTGTCCAACCATTCAGTTGGAGATTCCTCTTTTTCTTGCTGTGCCTCAAAAGCTTTCCTAGTGTTTTGCCCTCGGGGTGCCGCCTCTTTTATTCCCTTGATTATTAAATTACGATATTCATTCATGTGTTTCCTCCCTTCCTCATTATTTTGACCCCACTCAGGAGGCGCAGTTGGCATTTTGTCTTCTCCAGGGGGCCCCTGTGGGTTCTCTTTTTCCCAAACTTTTATTCCAGCTGCTCTGATTAGTTGCCTTTCTTCCTGAGAAAATATTATTTTCATTATAGACTGCATCTCTTCCCAGGTATAAATATTTGGACCTAAGAACTGGTCTAGTTGTTCAGCAGTGCCGATAGGATCTTCTAAAATTCCTTTGATTTCTTTTTTAAAATTCCTGACCTCAGAAGAAGTCAAAGGGGCATTTACAAAACCTGTCCCACCTCCCCCCATTGGGACTTCTCTCAGTGGGAATAGACTAATTTCTTTATCCCATTTCTGGTTTTCATCCTCTGCAGTCTTTTTCCCGTGTTTTGGGAAAGAATCCAGAGGGGGCTGTCTTTTAACAAAACTTCTAGTAATTCGGTAAGGCATTTCTAGGGAGAAGTCGTTTCTCTGAGCAGTTGCTGTGGTTACCAAGGGAACGGAGCTCAGGGGCATGCAAGGGCGGTGAAGGGGAGGGCATAGCGCCGAGGCTTGGTCCTCCAAGGGCGGAGCGTAGGCGGGGTTTGCTGCCGGGACAGGAGGAGGGAGCAGTTCCGGGGGATTCCAAAGGGGAGCGTGGGCAGGTTGCATGGGGATGGTGGCAGCTGAGTCAGCGGCTCCCGGCAGAGACAAAGGAGCGGCGGCAGCGCCCAGCGCAGCCAGCTCAGGCAGGGCAGCCGGGGGTCGGGCAGTGGGGGAGGCGATTGGAGATAGGACGGCTGGGACCGACGGGACCCCCGGCACAGTCGCGGCCGCAGCCCTAGACCACGCGTTAGGAGAGGCCCCCGGCACGGCCCCCAAGGCGGCTGCAGACCAGGCGGTTGAGGCAGACAAATTCACTGGCGGGGCCGGGGATGGGGCATATGAGGGGACAGGCACAGCTGCCGGGGGCTGCGAACCGGCGCTTGGGACGGGAACCGGGGCAGGCGGGGCTGCCGGAGGCTGCGAGCCCGCGCTGGGGGCGGGCGGGGCTGAAGCGGGACCTGGGACAGGGGGCTCGGCCGCGGACGGATAGAGCGGGAAAGGAGGGGGCAAAGCCTGCAAAGGATCCCACTCTATTTTCTTTTCTTGTTCCCTTCCCTTTTCTTTCCCCTTTTTCTTTTCCTGTTTCGTCTCGGGCGTTTCTGATACATTAAAGATTTTTATTCTCCTAAAATCTCCTGTCCAACATGTGGCATATTCTCTTTCTTCAGGATTAAACGGTTCCTTTGAATTTACAAATATATTTAGAGCTTGACAGATCCAGTTCTCAAAAGAGCCATATCTTGGCCAATAAACGTGGTCAGATCTTATTTCCTTCTCTGCCCATTCTATCATGCAAAATTGTATCATCTTTACCTTTTCCTTTTTTCTTGTACAAGGGTTGTTATCCCAGTTAGCTAACATAATGCCAAGAGGGCTATCTTGAGGTATTTCTGTTGGTAATTTTTTACACTTCTTTTTTTTTTTATCCAATGTACTGTTTTTCTGCCCCATTTTTCAAGATTTTATCTATTCGTCCCTCACCTCTGTTTTTCACTTTCTCTTACAACCTAAAGACCACTTCTATCTATGCACACACACACAAATCCCTTCTATCACACACAAATACAATACACCTCCCTCTAAGGAGATATACCAGCCAACATTACATGTGCTTTACTCTTACTTCATTCCTCCTTCACTTTTACACACTCTTTCACACTCTTAGGACATGAAGCCTGTCGTCAGAGAATCGTGGCTCTGTGTGTCCTCCCCCTATAGCTGGGCCTCTGAGGAGGGCTCAGAATCTGGTCGCCCCAGGTGCCGATCCACTTATGAGGCTGATTTGCGTGTCACTTACACTTTACTGCCCCCCCCCACTCCACACGCCCGGAGAAAAAGGGCTGAATTGCAGGTCACGCACACGCTTTTCCACAGCCCCCACCCGCCCGGGGAAACTATGGCCGGTTTTTGCAGGTCACACACACTTTGCCACAGCCCCCACCCGCCCGGGGAAACTGAGGCCTATTCGCAGGTCACACAAACTTTGCCACAGCCCCCCACCCGCCCGGGGAAACTGAGGCCTATTCGCAGGTCACACACACACTTTGCCACAGCCCCCACCTGCCCGGGGAAACTGAGGCCTATGCGCAGGTCACACACACTTTGCCACAGCCCCCCCACCCGCCCGGGGAAACTGAGGCCTATGCGCAGGTCACACAACAAAACAACAACAAAACAACAACAAGGTACCTTTTACTTTTAAATCACCTATTACCATTTTAGGTGTTACTGGCCAGTCCCGGTGCTCTTGGATATCCCCTCAATCCAGCTGTGTTGTCCAACCCCAGATGCTCTTGGGCATTTTAGCCCTCAATCTAGCTGTGTTGTTCAACCCCAGATGCTCTTGGGCATAACCTCAATCCGGCAAAACCCTGGGTGCTCTTGGCACAATCCCTCAACCCAGCAGGTTTCAGTCCTGGATGCTCTTGGGCATTTACCCCTCAATCCAGCAGACTTTTTTGCTTCACCCTGGGTGCTCTTGGGATATTAATCCCTCAACCCAGCAGGTTTCAGTCCTGGATGCTCTTGGGCATTTACCCCTCAATCCAGCAGACTTTTTTTGCTTCACCCTGGGTGCTCTTGGGATATTAATCCCTCAACCCAGCAGGTTTCAGTCCTGGATGCTCTTGGGCACTTACCCCTCAATCCAGCAGACTTTTTGCTTCACCCTGGGTGCTCTTGGGATATTAATCCCTCAACCCAGCAGGTTTCAGTCCTGGATGCTCTTGGGCACTTACCCCTCAATCCAGCAGACTTTTTGCTTCACCCTGGGTGCTCTTGGGATATTAATCCCTCAACCCAGCAGGTTTCAGTCCTGGATGCTCTTGGGCACTTACCCCTCAATCCAGCAGACTTTTAGCTTCCTAGGGGTCCCACCCCTTTTCTAAAATTCAGTCCCAGTTTCCCTGGGGGGGTTCTCTCACTCTTCTTATCACTTGCTTCGTCTCTTTACTGGCCGTCTTTCTCGCGAAAGAACGGAAACGCAGCGTCAGAAACTCCGCACTCGCTTAGCAGGTCTGGGATAACCAGCTGCCTCTCATTCACACACATTCATCCCCCCCTTTAACCGCCCCTCCAAACCAATACTTACCTGTCCTTTGTCCTTGGGTCTTTGTCTTCGTGTACACTTTAGTCTTAGGGGCTAACTACCGCGGTTTTAGGGAATCTCTTCCCTTTCTTTGTTTTATTGCCTTCCTTTGTCCATTGATCGTAACCTGCATCTGCCGGTCACAGCAGGGGAACACAGAGCGAAGCTGCCAAACTGGGCAGGGCGCGCCGTCCTCACTCTGATTCTCCTAAGGCACCAGCAGTGAGGTGTTATAACCATCCTCTGCTACCATAATTGTGATAAACGCCAATCACTTGTTTTAAAATTTTAAAAGTTTAATAGTAAATAAGATGGTTATAAAAATAGAATTAGAGTAAAAAATTTAACAGTTTTAGAGTTAGGACAATACAAGACAATAAAAACAAAGTTACAGACGTCTGGGTGCCTCTCCCGAGCTACAAGCTCTGAAGAAGGACCCCTGTTAACAAAAAATTATCTCTTAAAAGCAATAGCCTGTTGAATATTCATACAATTTATACATAATGCATAAATTCCATTCTAACTAAGAATTGTCTCTGGTTAGTATCACTTTTTTCCTTTAACCTCTATGGCGTCCACTTGGCTGAGAAAAGCAGGAGGAGCTGGTCTTCTTCTGATAAGAAAGTAGTAAATTCTTTCTTCTTTGAAAGATTTATATTTTCCTGTGGTTGGTACATAAAAACTACATTTTAACTACAAAACTACATTTACCATACTATCAAAATATTAATACCACATTAACAATTAGCACAACATAACACATATAGTAAATATCTTGCGTAGAGCCATATAACATGCACTTTTCACAGAGATTAAAGGAAAAAAGTGATACTAACCAGAGACAATTCTTTGTTTGAATGGAATTTATGCATTATGTGTGAAATGTATGAATATTCAACAGGCTATTGCTTTTAAGAGATAATCCTTTGTTAACAGGGGTCCTTCTCCGGAGCTTTTTTGCTCGGGGAGGCACCCAGATGTCTGTAACTTTGTTTTTATTGTCTCGTATTGTCCTAACCCTAATTGTTCAATTTTTTTACTCTAATTCTATTTTTATAACCATCTTATTTACTATTAAACTTTCAAAATTTTAAAAACAAGTGATTGGCGTTTTTCACAGGTATGTTGATTTAGCACAGATGGTAAAAACCAATTAGTGAGTGACTTTGAAATTGACAACCAGATTAGCCAATTAAATATAGGTATACACCTCTGGGTTACACAGGCTTAAAATCGGCAGGAGCCTGGGAAACTTCCCTTTCCCTTCCGGCCTCAGAGGAGGTAAGAAGGCAGTCCCAGCTCCCTCCTTGCGGGGGTGGGGGGCCGGGACGGCCCAGCCGGGCCCGGGCCGCGGCTGCCGGGGCGGGGAAGGGGAAAGTCATGGCTACTAACATCCAGCCGACTTTAAAACTGCCGCCGCCGCAGACCCGGGCCCGAGGGAACAGCTCTGAGCCGAGCCCACCCTCCGGGCCTGACGCGGCCTGCCCAGGCCCGAGCTTTTTTCCCAGGAAACTGCCGGGACCGGTGACTCCCGGGCCGGGGGAGGAGAATATGCCCTCTCCCCGTATCGGATTTCCAGTAGCTGTAGGGCACCCTGCCGCAGAGCTGCGGGGGCTAAGGCCCCCCTCCGGTGATTCCCGGGCAGAGGAAGAAGTTGGGTGGGGAGGAAAGCCCAGCCTACTCGAGAGATTATGCAGCTGAGATCAAAGATAGTTTTGCAGCTGGGCAAGTGGCCCTGCAGCAGCCAGAACCCAAAGACTGGCCCAGCTCAGTGAGGCCTGACCCTACCACTCTCGATCACCGCCGGGAAGAACTACATGACCACCATAGGCCTGGACACATTTAACTCTTTCCTGGCAAAATGAAGCTTCCAAGGCCTTAACCCTTCCCTGAGAGCAAGAAGAAAGGGACTGAGTGAATGTAGAGAAGACAAAGCATGAGATGGACAGTCAGTGAAGGGAGAGTGAAAGGTCCTCTAAGTGGGAGAAAGGATGGAGGAGTGGCCTCGTTTGGCTGGACTTTCCTTGTGAACCATGAAGAATGGACTATTTCCTGTAACATATGAATGCTGGGGGGGGGGGGGGTATGCATGGCTTTAGTTGAAAGTGATATGAAGCCCTTTGCTCCTAGGGAAAAAGGAGATCTCTAGTTTTTGAGATGAAGATGATTTTGGAGATGAAAGAGGAGAATTTTGGTTTTATACTAGAAGAGACATCCTTAAACAGTACCCTGAATAAGCAGACATTGATCCACGTACAGTGTTGGGAAAGCTGAGAATGGGTGAGATTTCACAGTTTGCAGAGGTTTCTTTTGGGCAGCTGTGGATTTGTGACATGGGAGCCACCAGAGGACTGTGTCTCTTGTGGCGGTGTCTCCATGAGACTCTTAAGAGAGACTCCTCTCCCAAGGAACTGATGAAAATTATTTTAAATGGTGAAACTGACTGAAAATTACAGGTTTTGTCTCTCTTTATGTTGTATGAGGGAAAGTGAACTGTTGGTGGGGGAGGAGGAGTGCTTTGAAAGTTTCCTTTTGATTCTCATTTTTCCTTCTTTTGGTGTGTGTTAATAAATTTATCTTTGTAACCTTTAAGTTTGGGCTTGCTTTTGCTTCTCTCGTGATCCTATCTCACAGTAGAATTCTGGTAGATACCCAAATGGTGTGTTGGCTGGGAAACGGTCAAAATTAGTGACCATAAAACCATTATATCTTTTGGTGTTTCTGCCTGGTTATTGAACTTAACCCAGCACAGATGGTCACTCAGCAGCTGGGCAGTGATGGTCACTTGGTGGTCATCCCTGGACTGTGGCAGTTGGGGTGCCCAGGGCTCTGTGCCATCAGCAGGAGTCCATCCCTGCCCTGGCTCACTGCCCTCCTGTGCCAGGTGCCAAAGTTGATTAATGAGACTATCAGCAATTAGAACTGGAT
Organism: Hirundo rustica; assembly: GCF_015227805.2. NCBI lineage: Eukaryota > Metazoa > Chordata > Aves > Passeriformes > Hirundinidae > Hirundo > Hirundo rustica. The sequence goes on along the minus strand of NC_053487.1, from coordinate 28,712,084 downwards.
CTCGTTAAGGACACCCAGCTCAGCACCTCTGTGGGGAGGCTGAGCCCACGTGGGTCCTGCTGGAGCAGCAGAGATCAACGAGGTCACAGAGAGCTGGCACAGGGCAGGAACATTCCCTGGCACCATGGGCAGCACAGGACAGTTCTGCAGGCCCTGGGCAGCTCTGGATCCTGGGAACAGGTGCCCCTGAGCCTCCCTGCATCATCCCAGACCCACTCACAACCCCTAGCCCATGAGCTCCTTATACCTCCTCTGTCCCTGCAGGATTCCTCAGCTGCAATAAAAGGTCTTAACAGAACAAATCAAAGTCTTCTATCAAAATGCCTTCACAGGTGTAGATTCAAGATGCAAAAAGGCAGGACAAGGTTTAGTAATTATAGGACCATTTTCTGGGTTACTCTGATTTAGAAGATCATTATGAAGACATATAATTGAAAAGTGCCCTTGTGCAGCAGCAGGGCTCCTACACTGCCCAGATTCCCAAGGCACCTGTGCACAGAGAAAGCTTTCATGTCAGGACTCCCTTTAGACATGCACAAGGCTTTATGAAAATAAAGTTTGCTTTTGAATTCTGAAACCATAAAAATATAATTTGCAGAAAAAGAGGGCTAAGCAAACCTGCTTGGGCATTCATATATTCAAAGTGATGTGTGCTTTGAGAGCCACAGGAAGCAGTGATGGTGCTGTGTCCAGCCTGAGAGCTCCAAAGCCACCCAGGCTGCAGTGGCAGCTCAGCTCCACTGCCCTCACCTGCACTTCACACCTGTGCCTCACACCTGCTGCTGTCACAGGCCATGGACAGTGACTAGCAGCAAAGGTCCTGGCAGCCTGAGGGCTCAGAGCAGGAACAGCTCCAGCTGTGGGTTCAGCACCCTTAGAGGCACATCCAGCAAGGAGCAAGCGGGGCACAAGGCCACCCTCCCTCTGTGGTCACACAGCTGTCCCTGCCTGCACAACGGCCACCAGCCCACACTGCTCCCACAGAGATGTGCCACAGCATCCCAGCCTGTGCAGTCAAATCAGTTTCCATTTTTCAGAGATAGGCGAGTACTGTTCTATAGAGTTTGACAATAAAAAGATGTATGTTAACAGCAGGGAAGAGAACAGTTGCTGAACTATTGATTTTTAATTAATGCTCTTTTTAAATTACTTGTCTTTTTAATTAAATTGCTATGCTGGAATGCTGGAGCATCCCTAGAGGTTAGTATGCTGTTCATCTTCTACTTTGAATGTTTAATTCTTAAAGGTAAGTTGCACATCTTTAGAACACCTGTAGGACTTCAGAATGTAACCCAGATTTTGGTGGGTATATACTGCAGGAAAATGCAGAGGATCATTACTGGGCCAAGGGCACTCAGCTTGGAAGTCTCTTTCTGACACTGCAACAAGAGCTGTTGATCTTCTACCAGAGCCTGAGAACAGACAGAAAATCATGTTTTAACTGACCCTTGTGTGTTTAGCACTTGACAGAGAAATAACATCTGTGATCACCTACTAAGATTGTCATATTTTTGGGTGGGAATGAAACAGCTTTTATTATATAAGACTACACTATCTCATAGATAGATAGTGCCATAATCCAATTATAGCAAAAACAGACACCAACAGCCCTTTGCTTCACTGTCTAGCTCAGAATATATTCAGTTTTAACCAGCAGCACCTACTCTTTCCTGATCTCAGCTATGGAGCAGGCTCTGCCACCTGAGCTCACCTCTCCAGAACCTTTCACTGATTCCACACAGGGTATAAGCCTGAGAGCTGTGCTATTTCTTTCTGCCACAAATAAACACAGAATGAGCCTCACCACCATCCTCAGCTGAGGCTGCAAACAGAACCAAATGATATCAGAAAAGGAGACAGACGTCTTGCCAGGAAGGAGGAAATACTGAAAAAAAGGGGCATTTATTGCATTCCTTAGGTATGAAATGGGCAAGGACTTTTAGGAGAAGCATTAATGTTATACTATGAACGTATTGGAAAACCTAAATCAGATAAAGTCATCATAGTGAGACAATTGAAAACAAGAAGAAAAATAAAACAACTGAAGCTTTAAGGATAGGAGGCACAAGAGCTTTTTCTTATAGCAAGAATCCCACATGTTCTCTGCAGCATAACTGCAATTCTCTCTCTTCTGAGCCTTGCACTTTGGTTTCTCCCTCCCCTTCAGGCCAGCCAGGCACTGCTGTAAAGGTCATTCTCTCTACCAAAGAGGCTGTCCCAGGAGAGCTCTGCTCCAAAATGTGGGCTTTCCTCTGAGACCTCCCCAGGGATCTCTTTGGAGATCCTTTGCAGCTTCCTCAGTTCTGCTCTGAATTACATCAATTCAAATTTCCACCTGGTATCAATGGAAAAAAAATCTGCTTGTCTTGTGCCAGTGGGCTCCAAATGCACAAATTCCTGCTTCTCTCCAATAGGGGATTTTGAGTTTCTTCAGAGATTTCTGAACCTCAAGGACCATTTCTGTCCACAAGAGGTGCATTTCCCCCTGGAGCCTGCACTTTGCCTTTCCATCCCCAGCACGTGGGCGAGCCCTGACCTCAGGGCTCAGTGTCCTCTGATCTCCCCCTTCAGCAGCAGCTCAGTAACCCATTTCCCCTCCTCACCTTTCCTGCTGAATTGGCCATTTTTCTTCAGTATCTCCTCATTTTTTTCCCCGACTCAGCCTGCTGCAGCATCTGAGCGCTCATTTACTATGGAGTTCTTTACTCATAAGCTTATTATCTTCCATTTATCTGCATTGAGCTGTGTTGCCCTATTACAACCCAGGTACTCCAAATTAATCCCCATCATGTATCAGATTAAATTGTTTCTCATTATCTGCTTGACTCTCAATTCAGTATCATTTGTAAAACTAAAACCTACTTTTCCATGCTATTAATCAAGACCTTTTTTGTGACAAAAAGCCACTGCATTGCAATCTGAATAATCTAAACCAGTTCAAGTAATATTTCTCCTGCCAACAAAACGTGAATGTTTCCATATTTTTCTTTTCCCTTCCTTTTGAAGTCCCTCTCTATAATCATCCACTTGAAACGCAAATTTAATGCACTTAATGCACATTTCTCTAACTTGTATCATCTCCTTATAGCTAAAGGTTCTCAGTAATCAATATTTTACATGATCAGATCAATCATAGCATATGTAGCTGTTTTAGGAGACCTGATAAAACAATTTCCTGTGATTGGGATACGCAAAGCAATCACACGGAGACAAGAGATTTCACAGGGCAGAGGGTTCCTCCGAGAGAGCCCAAGCTGAGCCAAGGCCAAGAGCCCCTCTGCCTGTTTATTTCTTACTTTTTATACATTTGTGGGTCTGGCTGTGGATTGGCTTCTGGAGTTATCACCTCCCAGCCGAATGGCCAGACCAACTGTCAGTTACAATTGTTTTCAGGTCAGAAATATGCAAACAAAGGACAGAGAATGAAAAACAAAGGATTTGTTTAAATTACATGTGTGAGAAAGAGCAGAAACTGCTCCTAATATTGTACAGTAGCTAAAAGTCTGACTCCATTTTATGAACAATCAAAAGGCTTTAAAAAACTCAGAAAAACCAGGGTGACAATTTCCTATTGTTTTTTAAAAATTAATTAACAAGGCAATTTCCTTACTCCTTGGTGGTCCACAATCATAGAGAGCACAGTTGTGACCTTGGAGAGAGGACAATTCTCAGGTTATAGGTTAGACAAGAGCCAAGTTTGAGGAGACATTAGGGGAAAGCCTGATGGTACTTCTGCTCTCTGACTCCAGAACTTACAGGAACATTCTCAGAGGATTAATTTTCTACTCCTGATTGCCAATCCCTCCACTGTATTTATCCACTCGTAAAATGGAGAAGGGGAGAAATAAAAAAAGACACATACTTGAAATTTAATTTGTTCCAGAACAGAACAGCCTTGGTTTATTGTGTCTTAGTTATCAAAAGCACTTCAGCTTGGACTGAAGGGCAGGTCAGCACGGGAGGGCCCTCACTGAGAGCCCACATTTCCCAGTGCATCACTTCTTCCAGCAGAACTCTGCAGACAAATGGGTTTGAAATCCACTGACAAAAACTTTCTGAACTTAGGCTCATTAATTAACTGGAAATAGCTCTCTGCTGGGTCCTAAATGCTTTTTGGAGTAAAGTTCAAACCACACTAGAACTCAAGGGAGCTCCAAATGCAGTGCCAGAGCTGGTCTGAAGGCTGAATTCCTTCCCAGTGGGTGAGGATGTCAGACATATTCCTGCTCCTGTTCCCCTCTTTCCCACATAAAGCTGGTGCACACTCTGGCCTTGGACAGATGCTCTGCAGCAAACACGGCTGAGGAACTTCCTTTCTACAAAACTCCACACAAATCAATATTCCATTAACATGCCTTGCTATTCTATGTGCACTTTATGGAAAATCTGCTTTTGTTTAAAAATACCAAAACCTACTCTGCCTAGAAAATCCAGTTAAAACATGGATAAGACAAAGGAAATTGTAAGGTAAATGAAGGTGATTGCATCAACCATTTTTTCAGAGAAATTTTGTCTTTTGAGAGGAAAGCAGACTGCCAAGCACATGGAGCCTCTTGAAGATGAAATGACTTTCAAAGAGATGTATTTGGCTCAAGATACATATCTCTTCAGCCTTTGGACAGTACTCTCAGGCCCACGGTGTGACAGGATGGTTCTGTGCAGGGCAAGGAGCTGGGCTCAGTGTGGCTCCCTTCCAACTTGACCATTCTGTGACTCTGTGAGTCAATCAAGGCTGAGCCAACCATCACGGTCTGCTGGAGATGCTGTGGCCTCCACTGTTCAGATGATCTAATGTCCCTTCTGCCTCCAGTCAACAGCATACTTGCAATTCAAAAAAACCTCATCCTCTCAGGCTTGAAATCCATGCAGGAAACACCCCTGTGCCTTGTGGGTGGCATTAGCTCCATGCTGCCTGCTGCACTGCTCTTCTGCACAGAATGCTGCTCAATGCTCGCACAGTTCATGCACAGAAAGAGCTTTTCTCCTTGTGGAATTCCTGCCTCCCACTGCTTAACAGGAGATATGAACTTACAGCACTTTTTACCAAGCTGACACTATTCAGCTCTCTTCACACCTAGTCACAACACCTCTGCATTAATTGTCCTAATCAAGCGATTTTGCCATGAAGAACAATTTGATATACTTTGCAGAGTATCTAATCTGGTCTCTGCATTGATATTTCCCTTCATTCACTATGAGAAAGAACATACCCAAGCTTTCCCATTATTTTACACTAATGGACTTAATTATAGTGTGGAGGCTACAGGAAATATCTCAAGACTGTCTCAAGCCATTTCATATTTTTGTTATTGTTAAGAAAGCACAAAACTCCAATACACCTGACTTTTATTTGCCCTTTGTGCAGAAGGAACTAAAAGGGGATGTAACATTCTTAAAAGAATAACTTAAGGTCACAGCACGGCTCCTTCTAACCATCAAAATGTACGAATGACCTAACACAAGTAAGAACCCATTTATTCCCTTAAGGAAATCACATCCTTAAGTGGAAATACCCTGTCCTGGGACAACAGCAATCAGTGCTGCAGGGCAGCTCACCCAGTCAATAAACTGCAAATCTTTTAAAGCTGAAACTATGCCAGTGAGATCAGCAAACACAAGCTCCTTTGGCTGTGGGGATGACATTTTCCACTGTTTCTTTAGGTTCATTAATCTTTCAACTTCCAGTCCACAAACTCAGCAACCAAGAAGGAAATTACTCGAAACCACAGGAATTCCACTGACTTTTGAATTTTAATACACACTTTAATGTCCTAGCTATTTCTCTGCCTATAGTTTGTATGGTTTCTCATTGGTGCCCTTTTCTCTGTCAAACACTAGCAGAGTGAACACACTGCAGGTGTGAGCAGAAGAGACTTCAGACAATATCCTTCCCTGAATCTGTTTATATGCCATAGAACTTGAGCTTCCTGATTGGATATGCACAGGAAAACAAAATCTGGCCATCCTCTACTTTCACCTGTGATGTGATTGTTTGTTACCAGTGAAAGAAATAAAGGGATTTCACTGTTTTTTCTGGTTTTGCTCTTCAGTTGGAAGATTTTTTTTTAAAATTTTTGTCCAAGAGAAATAATTTTTAGTCCAAAGTGATACATCTTTGGGTTGAGGACAATGAAAAGAGTAAAATTCTGCATCAACTATTAACATAATAAATGGCTTTTAAAAAATAGCACAGATTGAGTCCACTTCAAATGGGGCAATGCCAATGTGAGCAAGGAGCATCATAAAAAAATAACAAATCTTGTTATTACAAGATGGAGAAATCAGATCTCCACTCTCCCAGATTCTTAACACTGTTGCCACTACATTTTTAAAGATGATAAATAATCCCAAAACTATTTGTGAATTTGTTTTGCAAATCAACTGCAAGTAGTGATCTGTTTTGATCCTTCCCTGGAGTCCCATCCTAAATCAAAGTACTACAACTTAATCTTTTAGCAAGTTTCCTTTCTAATGAACCTGCAGCCCTATAGGTCTCTTGAGAAATCTGATGTGTGAGGTTAGGTTTGCATGTTTTTCCTTGTAAACATTGATTTATAGATTATATTTAAAAAAAAAAAAAATATCCAGGGATTCGTGCCCTCAAAAGTAAGTGTTCATCAACTCCAGGAGACTGAAAAGGTGACAGTGTTTTACTGGGCTTTCCTCCCCCTTGCTGCCCCTGCCTCTCAGTCAGAATGTTTTCTCTAGAGCTAAACAGAAATGAACTTTAGAGCAACAAGAGCCTGAGCTCAGCCATCGACCCAGAGGGAGAGAGAATGACTGGTGAAGCAGAGGTTACAGACATTGCTAGAAATAAAACAGGGAATGAAGGTCCAGAGTTTGGCACCTGAATAAGAAACAGCTCTTGTAGGAGAGGAGAGATAAAGATAGAACCGCTCTGCAACACCAGCTGAAGTCACTGGTGCCTTTCAGAGGGATGTGATGAAATCTCTGGGGATGTATCACAGAACTCAGAGGGCAAACTGGCCTGCAACCCAATACCTCTCAGTGCCCACATCTCAGGAGGAATGGATTCCAATAAATAAAAATCTGGCCAAGGACTTAGAAAGAAAAATGTTGGCAAGTGTCTATCTCAACATCATCCTGTTGGAAAGGAGCTGACTTTAAAAGCTGGCAGTGAAACTACTAAAAAAACCCCAACTCCAAACCACGCCACTAAAGAAATCTGGCAGGAGTGTTGGGTTTGGTTTTTTTTTTACTATGTCCTTTTGAGACAGTTTTTAAAAGGCACGTTCTGAATTCTGCTGAGACAGTACAAATTCTGCTACAGGAGAGATTACATCAATAACAAATTGTCATAGTCCTGCTCTGTGATTTTCCTCGGTCTCCTGGATGAACAATTACACTCATGTTTTCATTTTCATGTGCAAATTAAAGAATCTGCCATAAATACACCTGATCAGACATCAATTGGCAGCATTCTGCAGAAGTCAATGTACTTCATTAAAAACACATAAGGATATGAAAATCTAATTTTGTGACTGGAATGCACTGTGTAGAGCATAAAATAATGTCATGCATATAATGGTATGTCCAGAGCTGTGAATGTGGGCTTAAAGAGGCAGCTCTGTGCTTTGTAAGCAGCTGGGTGCTCAGCTCAGGGACTCCGATCCTCACAGGGTGAGGAAGAACCACTCACAGAGAACACACCACTGAGACGTTAATTTTGAGGAACTAAGGATTTTTAGGAAAGTTAAGATAATAAGTTGCTGAATTAGCTGAAGTAGATAGGTAATCTTTGTTCACAGTTAACAGAAGCCGGATCTTAGATAAGCTACCCCAGATTTAGTAACTCACTGCTTGTCAACTTTATGTTTATGTAGCTGTGCCTGTAACGAAAAACAAGATGCGGTAAATAAGATATAAGATAACTGCAGACTTCCTGCTTAAAGAACCCATTCAACGCGGAAAACTATAAGTTTTACCAAGGATTCTTTGTCACGAATGCATTGAAAAGGTAGAAAGGTCAGGACGAGGAAGACTCATCTTACTTCCTCATTTTGGGTGACCCCTCCCCAGAATAGACCCCCGACTCATTTTAAGAAACAAACTACGCATGCTTAATAGCTTTTTTGCCAATTAGCATACGAAGCAAGAAATGGGAGGCAACAGGGGTATGAATATGCATTTGTATTTTGGGTATTCAACACTTTTGTAAATAAAAGGCTTTGTAATTATCTGTGAATTTCGCAGTGTGAATTAGGGAAATATCCCACACGCTGCCTGGCCGTAATAAACATACACTTTCTAACTTTAAACTGTTAGAGAGTTTTTGTCCATCACCGTTGGGTATCGATACTAGATCAATACCCATATTTCTTTAATAAGTCACCATGTTCCTCTGGCAGTGCTGGCATATTAAAGGGGATGCTACTCAAAGTTCAGCTGAGCAACTTGCCGGTTTTTCTCTGGAGATCTCTTGTCTTCTCAGGTAACTTCTCTCACTGTGAGGTGTCCATCCAGGCTTCCATCTCCTGTCTAACACAGTGTCCTTCTAACCACTGGAGCTCAGTGATTTCTCTACTTCAGTTTTGGATCCTGCTGTAGTAAAGCACCCCACACCCGAGCAGGTGTTTCCATATAGGGAAAGGTTTAAGACTCACCCCAAAACCTTTTAAGGGAAAAACACTAGACATTTCTTTGCTCTCCTGACAGTAATTAGCTCAGTGCCAAGACAAAAACACTGATAGGTCTCTTTACCTGTTCCTCAGAAAAGTCCCATTCAAATTTTTGCTTACTACTGGTTTTACAGTATATTTAATCTAAATTTTTCGTAAAAAGGCCAGCCCCATGACCTGCACTGGATTAATGCTGACAGCTCACCATTACAAGGGAAGATCTTATGTGAAGCTTAAACATTTTCTACTAACAACATCTGAGAAACACTAGCAATATTTGAGGTCAGTTTTGCCACTTGTCTGAAATGAGAGAATGATTATACTTACCAGAGATAAGAGCAACTAGGAAGCAAAATTTGGTCTTTAATTACTGACTCTACCAAGCTGGAGCTGTAGAGGAAGAGAAACAGGGGCAGGCACCAATTAAGCAAAGGTACACAATTGAAATTCACTCTGCGTTTTTAACAACTCCTGCAATTAAGTGTTAATTTGATGTCACCTGTTGCAGAAATGAAAAATCCCAGGACTGTTTAGGGGAAAGGCACATTTAGAGAACAGACTGACAGTCACCAAAAAGTTGGTTTATGCTGTTAAAGTCTTTTGAAAAAGATGGAGGAGTCAGCACCTTGTCCACTGCAGGCTCAGATTCTCATCCTGCAGAGGCTCCCCATGGCTCCTCTCCTGCAGCCCCACCTGTCCCTGCAGCATTGAAGAGAAGTTGGGAAAGCCTCCAAAGCAGTGATGTCCACGAGGACAGGCAGAGGACAGGACTGCAAAACACCCTTCTTCCTGAGACCACCAGCCCACAGTGCTGGCACTGGAGCCCTGCATGGCCTGGGAAGTTTAGTGACAGTGGATAACACATCCTCCATGGATGGTGAAGTCCCAGGCAGTTGTATGGGGTAAGTCCTGCTCCTGTGGGGTACAGACACCTTCTCACTCTCTACAGAAACCTGTGTCATCCTTTAACCGTGGCAGGCTCCAGGCCCAGCTGAGCCTCCAAGCCTCTCAGAAAGGTTGCAAGGAACACAGCTGAGGAATGAAGTGCACCTCCTCCACAAGAGCCAAGCACAAAATCCTGAGACAAGAGTATTGTAACAAGAACAAAAACCAAGGATAAGGAGAAAGATTTAGCTGTTATTTGAAAAACATTTGTTAAGAAACCCAAACTTCCATCAGAGCAATTAAGGCAAAGCCATCTTGGGCCACTTCCTTTTTCTTCTGTGTGGGGCTCAGAACAATCAGGATGCTCAGATATTTGTGCAACATTATCCTGAGTCACCACTCTACAGTGGTGTTCTGACCTCTCTATGCGACAGGCCACACAAAACAAACTAAAATCTCACTTGATGCTGGCACAGGCTTAAAGAGTGGCCACAGGTTTTTATTCTGTCGTGAGAGCTGAATTTGACCAGATAGATTAGAATAGTGAAAACTAAGACAGCTGCACCAATAACCTTTCCAGAAGGGAGTGTTGTGTAATGTGGAAATGTCAAGCGTGAAAGACAGCCGGTAACTAAAGACCTCTTGTGCCATAAGTTGTGTATATTCTTAAGTTTTTCTTTCCTAAATCAACATGCAGGAATTATTTAGCACACTTGAAAAATGTGGCAGACAGCTTCAGATCAGGAATATCCAAGATGCCTGGAAAGGATTTCTCCTTGTTTCCCTGTTTTCTTTCTAGGAGTTAAACACTGTGTCACTGAAGAGGAAGTACAGCCGTGTGCTGGGTACACTCTGCAGTTCAGAACCTCTGCAGGTTTATGTGCCTTGTAATCTCTAGGGCTTAATTTGTTGTAATGCACCTCCCACCCCCGAGTGGGCATTTCGGTATAAGGAAAAGAGTTTCAGTTTACCTTTGGACATTTTAGGGCATTTAACTAGAAAGTTCTGTGCCCTTTTTATCAGTATTGGCTCAGTGCCAGCACAGGAGCAGTGATTGGGCTTTGAGAGTGTACCTCAAAGCCTGTTGCCAATTTCATTGGGCAAAGGTGCCAAATAGCCCACCTAGACCATTAAGTACTAAAGGGACTGCACAAAAGAACTCAAGGGGCTTTTTTGGACTGCCTTACTAGTGTCAGAATGCTCTCTACACTGTGTTCGACTTACATTTCTTTGTTTATGTTTATTATTTTCTTTGTTTATTAAAACCTTTTATTTTACAAAGCATGTCCAGAGAAGTTGTCTTGCTACATGATTTAAGCCATTTCTCTGACAGGGCTGTGTTGGAGTCCAGGGCATTCCTTTGGTTGCCCTGGAGGATCAGAGACCTGGGCAGGGGGGTCTGGGACCCCAGCCCAGAGCCCAGAGCTCAGAGAGACACTGGATTTTATTTCAGTCCATGGGAGAGGCTTCTTGCACTGCAGGAAGCATTGCAGGCCACAAGAGTGTGAAAAATAGTAGTTTAGTATATCACAGGGTGAAAAAACAGTGGGTTTGGGATTTTTGGCACTGAAGTGAATGGGGCAAGATGGAGAATTTGGGGCGTTGTCTCCTTCTTCTTCCTTCTTGTTCCCTCACTCCATTTCTGCAGTGACGTTGGCACAAAGTAGTTAGTGAGGATTGGGTCAGAGTAAAGATGACCTTTTTAGTAATAGTGATAGACATTGGTAATAAATAGTAAATAAAGAATACGTAGCAATTAGTATAAAAGATAAGGACAGCCCAGAGACAGGAGGAGTCACCAGATGTCCGAGCCGCGGCAAACATCTTTTGGACACTGCGAAAATTGTAAGATAAGAACTAATAAACGAAGCATGTAACCTTGAAGACTCCGTCTTTTCCTGCGTTTGGCACAGAGCTTTGGAGAGGGCCAGGACTCTAAAACCACCTGAATGCCGGGGAATTTAAACTCCCGCAAAAGAAACACCCGACAGGGCTGGACCCTCAGAGGTATTGGAAACCGCAATATTACATCTTTGTAATCTGTCTTTCAGAGAAAAAAGATCAATCTGTCTGTTTTCAAACACATGGCAGAAAGAATCTAACACCAGGAACAATACCCAGCAAACACCTTGTCATGGGTTAGTACAGTTTGGTATTTTAGTTATAGAAGAATGTAGAATAATTCTCCAAGTCAGGACCTAGGAATTGCTTTAGAAAAGACAGGGACCTATCAGAGAGTCAGTTGGAATATTGGCATCTGTTCTGACTGCTGAAAATTGTTGGCTACAACTTTGGGAAGTACCATATAAAACCCCTTGATTTCCTGTAGGTGGGCCTTTTCCTTCTTTCTTTTGGCCAGAGAGAGACAGGTAACATCGAGTTGGGCCTGCTGCTCCCCCCTTTTGGGGGGGGGGAGCTGGCCTGAGGCCTGGCCGGATTCTATTGGCTCCCGGGGCGGGGCAGGGGGGAGGAGAAGTTGCTGCTTTACAACAACTACTTTCTCTAAACTTCCCTGGAGCAGGGAGAGATCTCTGCTGGGCCCCTGATAAGAGCTATAGGCACCATTTAGGCTGAGGCCGCCCCGATTTACACCGAGGGGTGGGCTGAGAAGGCATTTATGATCCTGCCTGGTTTTTTTTTGTGATTCCGAACTGCCTGGGTGCTCTGATCTCTGACGTTTCTGTGTGAGTTCTTCCTCCCTCACCAGCTCGGCCTTGAACATCTAACACCACAAGCTCCAGAGGGAGAGACAAAGACTCCGAGCAGATTTAACCCTTTCCTGGCAACATGAAGCTTCCAGAGCTTGGCCCTTCTCTGAGAGAGTAAGAAAGGACAGAGTGAATATAAAGAAAAAAACAGCATGAAGTCAGTAGAGCGAGAGTGAAAAGACTATTGGGACAGAGGGTTGAAGAGTTGGTTGTTCCATTCTTACTTGAGCCATGGAAATGAACTCTATATTTAGATCATTCCTTTAAATCATGGGAAAGATATGCATTTGGGGAGATGATTGTTTTGATTTGTGTGTGGATTTGAGCAAAGGTGTTTGTGATGGACTAAGTAATATTAATCCTATAAGATTCTTGAACAGAGATAGAGATGAGAAGCCCTCTGTGCCAGTGAAGAAGTGATCTCTGTGCCTTGAGATGAAGAATCCTTTGCTTTGGAGTTATTAATCTTTAGAAGGTGACACCCCAGTATGCAAAAGTCTAAGACCCATGACCCATAAGCAGCTTGGGGACCTGCTAATGGGAGGAGTCACAAAGGCAGGTTTCTCTAGGCGGTTGTTTTTGTGACAGTTAAAAAACCCACAAGAGAACTGTTCTAGGTTGTCAGTGGGATCCATGACTCTAAGAGAGACTCTTCTCCTAAAGAATTGATGAAAGACTATTGTCAGATGGTGAAACTGACTGAAAATCACAAGTTTTGCCTCTTTATGTTGTTTTGTAAGAAAGTGAACAGTTTGTAGGGGGAAGGAAGAGTGTTTTTGAAGTTTCATTCTGTTTTGTTTTAGTTTTTTTCCCAACTTTCTTTTTCCATTCTTTTAGTGTGTGTTAATAAAACTATTTGTTCATTTTTAAGGTTGAGCCTGCTTTGTTTTTCTCCTAGTCTCTCTCCCACAGAAAGAGTAATTACTAAGACCAGAATTTAGTGAACGTGAAACCACTACATTAATTGGTGTTTCTGCCCAGTTTCAAAATTAAAACTATTACACACCTGTTAATCTATCCTGAGCACCACTGTTTGGCAATACACCTTTCTGTCTTGGAGGACAAGGGCTGCCTTAAAAGAAGATGTGCAAATATTTTGCCCTGTCCTACAAAAGCTGGAGCTTTTTAAGCATATAAGCAAGATCAAAGAAATTGTACACAGCAGGAAAATTTTGTAGATAGATACCAGTGGGCAAAAAAATCTGAATTTGAAACAGTCTGAGCAATGACTTTCCCCCAAACACTCAGATACTACTGAAAAAGCATTCAATAACTTTACATAAGTGTCCTATGAAAATTCTGGCCTTTTGCAATATTGGTGCTCACTGAGGTCTAGGTAAAGCTTCTTCAGTTTCTTTAGCTTTCAGGTCAGAACATTTGAAAGAGAACAAGAAGTAGAGACAAATGTACTATCACACAAAGTTAACTGCTTATGCAATCAGAAAGTAACAGTAATGCATATTACTCCACAGTGTGCTCACTGCAGACTTGAAGGAAAGCACTGTTGTGAAAATTCTTCAGCTTTGTTCAGAAAGCATCCCCAGCCCTGACAGAGCAGGATCCAGAGCAAGGGGAGTGAGGGAAAAACCTTGAGGGAGCTCAGGGAGAGCAGACTGAGCTCCAAGTTAGACTGAGCTCCTTTTCCAGATAATCCAGGACAGGAAGAGCCTGCTGGACTCTGGTCAACTTTGCTGTTTATTTTTTTGCCTTCAGAGGCAGCAGCTGCTGAAGGCCAAGACTGCTGATGGGCTGAAGAGCAGAAACCCCTGAATTAGGTGTGGGCTGAGCTAACCCTGGAAGTGGAAACCATGGACAATTATCTGAGCTAATTACCCCTGAGGTGAGCAATTCCAGTGCACAAGTGTGGCACAGGGGATCTCTGCTGCTCCATGCAGACTTGCCTTGGTCCTCCTGTACCTGATTACCTTGGACAAGGGAACAACTCTCCAGTGGCAGCTGGGAAGTTTAACTCCTCCTCATTTACAGACTTGGCCTAACCTATAACATCATGGAAGATTTGTCATGATCCCAACCCAAAGGCACTCCGTGTTTGAACACTACAGACATTAGCACTGATAAAGGTTTGTGCAATAATTATGATGGGCCGTGTAGCTGAGTAAGGTACAAAGAAAAACCTTCATTATTAATAAAGAACTACATCTCATTTAAAATGGGGGCAGATTGAAGAACGAAGTCTGATGCTTTCTCAGGAGAGTCATGGGATGGAAAAGTAGCAAGACAAAGACCTTCCCCCATACAAGGAACACTCTTTGAAGATCTCAGAGTCCTTTAAAGATGAGATGAGAAAAGAATATCAGGGTGATTAATTTGGTCTAAATGTCCTACTTCAGCTATGCTAAGTGCCAAATACTGTCTCCACAGTGAATATTTACTTTGAGATTAGAACAAAATAGCAAAAGGCACAGATAAAAGATTTCTCTCAAAGGGTACACAGGTAAGGTAAGAGATAGCATTTCTTTTTGGGTTGCCATGACCTGTTCAGGGGTAAGGCCAGGTCCAGTTTGAGAATTAAAAATCATTATCTTGAAATAAAAGTTCTACAGTTGCTCCTAATGCCATTACTTACTTAGACTTTTCTGATGCTACAGAGTACAGATTGGCTAACAATTACACTACCCACATTTACAGCTGCACCTTTGGATTTTGCCACCAGGAAAACCCAGTTCAATAAACCACTTCATTATTAGTTAGCTTTATTACTGAAACTTTATCTTCATTTCCTCCAGCCACATTATTCTTAGATCTGAGTCTGACAAACAGACCAAGGTCTGCATGCTATTTCCTGGACTGAATGTTGTGTGCATACACAGTGAGAAGGATCTCCCCAGACCCTTCCAAAGATAATAGTTAAGTACCTAGTGCTCAGGTGATTCAGTAGGCAGTGTTACTGCTACTCATCCTGATGAGATGTCCAAGTGATGATGACGATCCTTCTCTTCCCTCTCTATAATGGGAAACATTAAATTTCTTTGCTGCTCAGGACTCCTGTGATGACTTGCATGTTCAATCATGAATCACTGTGGCAATAAGGACCACATTAACTACTGAGGGAGTAAGAAAAGAAGAAATCAAACTAAACCATATGAGGGGGTTCTGATCTCATTTGCAGACAAGTAAATATTGAGTAAATCTCAGATTTTGGTGGAATTGCTCCGGATTTGCACTGTCTGAGCCTGAACCCAAGCCAGGCCCAGCCTGTGTTCAGGTAAGCTCATTAAATACCTCCCAACCCCTGTGACTCTGCTGGGAGCACTCGTGTTTAATCTTGTGCTTAAAGGCTTTGGAGGATCAGGGCAGGAAGGCTCAGCCACGTCCAGGACTAAGCTGTTCTGCTGGGTGTACTGAGCTTCTGAAGCAGGAGTGCAGTGTCACCACTGCCTCCCAGCCTCCTGAAACAGGAGGCAATCAACTGATCACTCAAGTCAAAGATGGTTTCTCTTTGGGGGAAAAAGCCATTCTACCAGTGGCAGCTTCAGACCTTTGCCTTTTGGTCTCTGTCCCTCCCTTCAGACCATCCTTCACTGCAGATATGGGCCCACAGCTGCAGCAACTCCACATGGACCCAGACAGGCAGGATTTAAGAGTTTACTTTGATTTGGTACTGGAGAAGCCTTAGGCATTGCTCAGCTTGTGCCAGAACCAGAACAAGGCAAGGTGAAAGCTCCACATTCCCCACAGGAGGGCCTGACAGGTACAGGAAAAAGCTGAATCAAGAACAAGGCTTTGCTGAGGAAAAGGGCAGTGAGGAAGGCACGGAGGGCTGCAGGGCCCAGAATCAGTCAACAGCAGACTGCCTGCCTTCCCTGGGATGAGCAGCTCCAGGACAGACAGCGCAGCTGCAGCAGGAAAGGGTTAAATGGCAAGAACAAACAGGACACCAAGTCTTTGTTTTCCACTCCACTGAAATGAGAAGACATGAGGAAAAACACTTATGAAATGTGGTTAGTTCAGTATCACAGGGCCATCACCTGGATGAAGTTTCAGTAAGATCATGTGAGTGAGCACATGAACCAGGGGCTTCCTCCCCAGCAGCTAGGCCAGGCTAAACCTAAGGCTCAGAGAACCACAGCATAGATGCTGAACCTCCTCACGGGTGTCTCACTGCCACGTAGGCCTGCTCTGTGTCCTGAACACTGTGCCTGTTCCATGTGGCTCATCCTTATTATTCCTCACTGGAAGACAGTAATTTTTAGTTCTGAACAACATGTAAATTTAAAAACCTCTCACAATTCTCTAATTTCAAACACAGTTTTCCTCCCCCTTCTTTCCTCTTCTCCTCTAAAATGCAGAAATACACATGCATTAACATAATTAAAGGAGCAAGCAGGGCTAATAAGACTGATTTAGTCTAAAAGAAAAGGATACCATTATGAGTGCCAAGTAACAGTGCTATCAGTGGTGACACAATGCTCGGAGCACCAAAGGGACATTCTGTATTACAACATAAAGGCTCCACATTTCCATTGGTGACAAAAGTGCCAGTGCACACAGAACAGGTGAAAGAGGCAGCCTCCACATTGTCATCATTGTCGAGATGGCCATGGCACTCAAGAGTGCTTCTTTAAAAACTTCAGGGGACCTCAAGTATCAGTCCCATGTTATCTAAAGTCTTTTTCATACCTTTTCTATATTACAGTCCCATGAGCAACCCCACACAGCTCTGACACTTTCTCTCTTTCTTCTGCAGTTTCAGCTTGCTTCTTCTTTCCCTTGCACAGCCACCTTACCCTTTCTACCCCTCACACAACCTCCCATATCTTCCTCCTCACAGCACAGCCAGCAAATGCCAACTAACTCACTCTTTTATCACCCATAGCTGTGAGGGCAAGGCTGTTCCCACTCTTTGGTAATTAACACAGCTGTAATATATCAGGGGCAAGAGTGCCTTTAGCACTATCTCTGTCTGTTCTCCTACACCACACAATGTGCTTAAACATCCTACCTTTGCCTCACCCCCAGGCCTGGCTCTGCCCCTCACTCCACTGCAAGGGATGAAGAGAACAAGCCATTGTCAAGGGCAACCACAAAGCTGCTTGTTTCACATTAGCATCCTTAACATTTTCTGTCTAATCAGATTTCCTGTTGGTTGAAGAAAGCTGCCTTTCCCCATTACCAGCTGCTATCCCAGATTTCTCTCTGCCCATCCCCAATACGTATTTTGCCATGCTTGTCTGCTTTTCTGTGCAAAAAGGTTATGTATGCCTGGAGGGAGACTAAATGTTACAAAAAAAAAAAAAAAATAGAAAAAGGCAAAAAAAAATCCCACATGAAGACAGAACTATGGGCAAGTGTCCAAGACTCTTGACTGTGTGACTGTGACTAACCAATGGGTGTTTTTTAAAAACATTTCTCTCATTTTATTCTGTGATCGGGATACGCAAAGCAATCACACAGAGACGAGAAATTTCGCAGGGCAGAGTTGTTCCTCCAAGAGAGCTCAAGGCTGAGCCAAGCCCAGAGCCCCTCTGCCTGTTTATTTCTTACTTTTTATACATTTGTGGGTCTGGCTGTGGATTGGCTTCTGGAGTTTTCACCTTCCAGCCAAATGGTCAGACCAACTGTCAGTTACAATTGTTTTCAGGTTAGAAATATGCAAACAAAGGACAGAGAATGAAAAACAAAGGATTTGTTTATGTTACATGTGTGGGAAAAGGTAGAAACTGCTCCTAATATTGTACAGTAGCTAAAAGGTCTGACTCCATTTTATGAACAATCAAAAGGCTTTAAAAAACTCAGAAAAACCAGGGTGACATTATTCCCTTCCCTGGATGTAATAATACAACTCAAATTAGTTTTCCAGGAGCTGACTCCTTTTTATGTAACCATGTTTTATAGAGATAGCAGCAGCAGATTGTGTTTAAACTATTTAAGAGAAAAAATAGCTGCAAAATGTACTTCAGATAGCCCTTCTCCTGATAGCAGTGTATTCCTGGCTTGAGGGAAGCTACAAAAACACTGTATTTTGCTGCTATGTGGATGCAATTGTAAATAATGCCCAATGCCCACAGGACCAGCATCCAGGTAAGGATGTCAGCTCTGCTTGTTTTACTGCCTTTGAGAGACCCATGACATTGTCAACTGACAAAACAAAGCTGGAAAGATGCAGAACAAAGCAGCAGTTCAGCTTTTACCACAGTCCCAAGTTTCCCAGAGCACTAGGGAGGGCAGCACCCCACCTGAACTGCAGTCCAGGCTGGCAGCATCACCCTCAGGGCATGGGACTCAGGTGGAAATTTCCACATTTGGAGAGTTCTCATCATTGTGATTTCCTATTGTTCTCCTTCCTCCCACTCCTACCACTCACTGCAGTTACTGGGTCGAGGACCTTCTGTGTCCTCCAGGCTGGTTCCAAAGGAACTGCCTTGGACCTGTTTTCCTGAGGTGCATTTGAGGCATGTGCATGTTGTGAATAAAGATGATGCTTCAAGCAGGCAAGTAGGTGTGGGGAAAAGAACAAGAAACCAAGGCAGATTAATTTAGGAAACATGGACCTTATTTTCTCATTCCCACTTTTTCTCTTAGAAATAGGCCCAAGATATGAGAAATTATGGACCACCAGGCTCAGACACCAGTGTGACGTGGTATTTAAGTCTCTCAGCAAATAGCAGAACATTCCCCAAACTCCCCCACAAAAAGCCTGTAAAATCTTTTACCCAGTGTCATCCTACATGCCTAGGGAGTTCAAATTCTGAAGTGATAAATGAGGCTCCCCAAGCACTACCCCGTATGAAAGTGGTTACAAGGTGCAGAGAAATCCATCATCTGAACAAAAGAGTTGCAAAGTTAGAAACATGCAGGCTTTACTTTGTGTTCCCATGCCATTATTCAGCAGATCAAAAAGGTGCATTTAGACTCTGCAGAGTCTTCCAAGTCTACAATTTTCCATAGAACTTCCATTATGACATTTTAATTGGAGAACTTTGCTAACAGCTCCCTAGTTGTCATACTTTCCAGTACCTTCAAAAATGTGTAATTTATGTCACAGTAACAAGTTTAAACACTCCTTTTCCTTTATCCTAACAGCACAACTGAGCTGTTAACTGCTGGGCTCACAGTGGAAGGGATTTCTTCTAGGATTTGCTTCAGCCACTCCATTAACTTCGATGGACTGTGGCAGGGTTTGCATGGAAAGCATAGTGCAGATCACCTAAAAATCAAAAGTTTTCCATCTTCATGTCAACAAACCACTGAGGATGACACACATCAGTCTTTCAGTGGGTCTAATACCATTGCCAAGCAATTTACAGATTCTGAAGAACAAGATAAATGCAGCCCAGGCAATTTGAGCTACAACAGAGGCTAAAAGGATTCCTGATCAGATATTCTCCCTCCTGTGCTAGAGACAAAATCTTTCAGAGAAACACGCATAGAAATCACACAACAACAAAAATTGACACCCCTCTGAATTCCATCCCCTCAGGTGGTGGTAGGACAAACCAGTGTGGCCATGGCTTCTTGTGCCTGTCTAGGAGTGCAACACTCCTGGAGGAGAGGAGGAGGGACAAACAAGGGAAGACACATTCATCCTTGTCAATAAAAGATGACAAGCCTTCCTCTCAGAACCAAACATTTTCCCTGAGAATGAATACCAGTGCCATATGCCACAGAGGAAGGAGTAACACAGCTGCTGCTGGAGACAGACACTGCAGATTTATGGAGAACCTAAGAGCAGCAACTCTTGGCTTCCAGGCAAGACCACAGCCACACTGATGCTCCCCAGGCCTTCCCTCAGAGCCTGCACTGTGTGAGCCTTTCCCAGCAGATCCTAAATTCCCCAGCCATGTCCCCCAGAGACTCCAGAGAGAAAAAGCCCAGCATTGCTCTGCTTTCCTTGCTCCTCTTTGACAGGCCACTGGGGTGTAAACTGGTGATTTATTCACCAAAATGATCAGCCCAGCTAAGAGGTAGTCTCCTGCAGGAATCCAGTTCCCAGTGTAGGTTCTACTGAAATAACCACAGGCTTCTGCTGGAGTTTCACACCAGCATGTGGAGAATTCACAATACAGCATGTCAGTGAGGGATGCCAGGTGTGGGTCCCACCTTTCATGCCTCATGGCTATGGAATCTTCCTGCTCCCCAAGTATCACGTGCTGAGCACCTGTAGAAGCTCAGCTGCCATCATCTTCCTAGAGGAGCTTGACAGGAACAGTTCTGAGCTCAAAATTCACTCAGGAACAACACAAACCCTGACAGATGACAAGAAATCCATGACGTCTGCTAAGCCAGAAGAGTGCTATAGAATTCACCTGTCCTTCATGTTAACTGTCATGAAATCACAACTTCTATCAAGTCAGCCCCAGAACTGAGAGGACAATTGGATTTTATTCAAACCCCGATTTTAACACTCAGTTACATCATCACTGAAACAAGAAACCTCTCCCCAGGCCTTAAACCAGAATGTGCATCAGAGTTAATATTTCTGGTGAGATGATAAATGCTATTTTAATAAAATACTTTTATTTTAAAAGACACAAATCTCCCAGAAGTGGCACAAAGAACATTAATTCAAAATTTGGGGAATGTAACAGAAGAAAGCAATTGACTGAAATATTTTGGGCTAATAGTGACAGCTCAGCAACTGATGCCCATCATTACAGAGAGAATAATGCAAGTGATTTGTAATAGCTCCAACCTGCTCACTCTGCCATTCCTGCAGACTCGATTGTGGCAAAATCCAGCCCTGAATATTTAATCTTAAAACACTTCTACCAGCACCAGCATTATTTGTCTTGGCAGATACTGGAGCTTATGCAAAAAGTAGAAGGCTTACCATGTGGAATATGAAGCAGTAATGCAAAACACATAAGGAACAATAGGAGAAAGTATTAAAGAATATAATTTAAAATAGCTTAATCTTATTTACACTAGATGAATGAGATATACCTCATTGGCAATTTCATATAAGTAAACACAGCATGAGGGGAGACCATACCTTTGCTTTATCTGAAAATGAAAACAATCTACTCTTTTTTTTTTTTCTGCTCTGCATGCATTTCATTTCCCAAAATGCAACCAGGCATGCATTACATACAAACTTCATCCTGCTTCACCCAAGAACAGCTGCCATGAGCATTCTCTAGCACTATGCAGAAGCCTTATGGAGTGCAAGGTGCTGGGGACAAGCTGAATCTGCCAGACTTAGAGCAGAGTGCAGCTTCAGAAATGTTACTGCAAAGAACCGGCTGGGAATTGATGCCATTTGAGTAGCAAGCAGCTTTTGGCAGCCAAAAAAGAGGGCAGTGTGTAACGATGACAGCTGAAACAAACAAACTTTATTTGAGAAAAAGCAGCGTCACTTCTCTCCTGGAATGATCCTGTAAGTGGCTCAGGTTATAGTGTCCTGTGGGAACACCAGGCACTGACAGGCAAGCAAAGGGACACAAGTGCATCGCTCCCACACCGACACAGGCTGGGGACACACAGCACACTCAGGGACATACATGGAGAAAGAAATAAAACAAACAGAACATGGATCCATAGTGCCACAAACCTTCCAGCTCTGTGTTCTCTTTGAGGTGCACTTGCTTCAGTGGGCAGCAGAAGATTTCGTGACACTTAGCACGAAAAGGGGACTCTTTTTTCTTTAATTCCGCAGATTGGATGGAATCTTGCCGTAACATAATGTACTCCTGTGTGCCAGGGGGAGCGTCATCCATAACTGTGGTCACCACATAACAAAATGAACTCAAGTTAGAGCTCAAGGAAAGCAATCCCAAGTATCAAATCAACTATATAATGTCAGGGTGGGGGAAAGACAGAAGGGGAAGAAAGGTTCATAGGAAGGAAAATAAACTTTAAAGTGCAACATATCTTAATCATGGTGATAGAAGGGTGGGGAAAAAACATTTACTTTTATAAACAATGCTTTTCATAAACCTCAACACTTCATCCCATTTCATGCAGCTTTGATAAACAGTAGAATAACATCCCACTCTGAAAAGCAACACAGTTCCCTCCTATATTTGCTTTATTCTGTCCTAACACCTCTATCTATTCCACATGCAGATTAGGAGAAAAGCAAACAAACATGCTTTTATGGCCTGGCCATAGGCAATGTCTGCACTAACAGCAGTGAGCAATCAAACCACAGCTGCACGTAGTGCCACACCAGGGTATCTGCTCCCCAAAGCATGGAGGATGTGCCTTTATCAGGATGTAGAATTTCCCCCCATTCCTCAGAGCAAGGATAATCCAGTGGCATTTGACTCCATCATCATTTTCAACAGTGTAGTGGTTTCACGTTTGCTAAATTCTGGTTGCCAAATTTAGTGTAGTGGCCTTAGGGTTTATTCTCCTTTTGTGGGAGAAAGATTAGGATAAAAACAAAGTAGGCTCAAGCTTAAAAATAAACAAATAGTTTTATTAACACACACTAAAAGAAGATAAAAAGAAAGTTAAGGAAAAAACAAAAAAAAAAAAACCAGAATGAAACTTTAAAAACACTCTTCCCTCCTTTACAAACTGTCCACTTTATTACAAAACAACATAAAGAGACAAAACCTGTGATTTTCAGTCAGTTTTACTATTTAAAAATAATCTTTCATCAATTCTTTAGGAGAAGAGTCTCTCTTAGAGTCATGGATCCCACTGACAACCTAGAACAGTTCTCTTGTGGGTTTTTTAACTGTCACAAAAACAGCTGCGCAGGGAAACCTGCTTTTGTAACCCCTCCTTATTAGCAGTTTTCCAAACTGCTCATAGGTCATGGGTCTTAGACTTTTGCATATTGAGGTGTCAACTTTTAAAGATGAATAACTCCAAAGGCAAAAGATTCTTTATCTCAAGGAACAAAGATATCTTCTTACTTCTTCACTGGCACAGAAGGCTTCTCATCCCTATCTCTGTTCAAGCATTTTATAAGATTAATATTACTTAGTCTATCACAAACACTTTTGCTCAAATCTACACACAAATCTAAATAATCTTCTCTCCAAATGCATATCTTTCTTATGATTTAAAGGGATAATCTAAATATAGAGTTTATTTCCATGGCTTAATAAGAAATCGAGCCTAAAATAGAATGGCAAACTCCTCAATCCTTGTCCCAATAGTCCTTTCACTCTCACTCCACTAACTTCATGCTGTTTCTTCTCTGTGTTTATTTTGTCCCTTTATTTTCTCTCTCAAGAAAAAGTTAGGCTTTAAAAGCATTATTTTGCTAAGAAAAAGTTAAATCTGCCCAGAGTCCTTTTTTTTTTCTCGCTGCAGCTCATGGTGTTAGATTTCCAAGGCCGCTCTGGTGAGGGGGGGGGGGGGTGGGGAAGAACTCATGCAGAAACATCAGAGATCAGAGGACCCGGACAGTCTGGAATCAAAAAAAATAGGTAGGATCATAAATGCCTTTTTTGCCCACCCCTCAGTGTAAATCAAGATGGGCCCCGGCCCAGCCAGGCCCATAACTAGTATCAGTGGCCCGGCCAGCGGGCTTGCCGCCCCTTCCCCCCCTGCTAGCAGCAGATGGGGCCCAGAGGCACAGCCTGGCCAGGGCTGCTCCTCTGGGCCCAGGTAAGCCCAGCCCCGGCTGCCCAGCTAGGGCGGTGGGGCCTGGCCGACCCCTGGCTGCCTTACAATGTTACCTTTCTCTCTCTGGCCAAAAGGAAAAGGGTGATCACAGGTGACTTGCAGGAAATCAGGGGTTTTTATATGGATACTTCCCAAAGTCTCAATTGACATTCTCAGTGGTCAAAACAGATGCTAATATCTTAAATTAGCCTTCTTATAGGTCCCTGTCCTTTCTAAAACAATTCCCAGGTCCTAACTAAGAAATACATTCCACATTTCTCCATAACTAAAAACCTGTGCCAACCTATAACAGATAGGAGAGTAGATGTACAAAGAAAAAGCACGTTATTCCTTCTGATGGTTTTCTTGTTAAATAGCAAGTAATTCTTGAAGTTGATCTTATAAATCAATACTGCCATTAATAACATAAAGGATACACAGTCTGAAATGTTTCTGAATAGGGTCAGACTATTAAATGGCAAAAAGATAAAATATAGAGCATAAAGTTCCAGCTACCTCAAAGTATTACATTACCAGAAAGTATTGAAACACTTTTCCACTATCTAAAAAAATGAAGCCTTACTAACAGAGATAGTGAGATTCCTCAGCTCATGGCTTTAGGCACAGATCATCTCACATGAGCAAAAATTAGCTGCTTTTTCACAAGACAGCCTCTAGCCACCAATTTTTATTTATAGCATAACACAGAGATATAGAACCATACCCAAAACCAAACTTGGATTCCCCAACCCAATGTGAAAAAAAACCCACAAAAATTAAAAACCAAAAATTAAAAAAACCAAAACCAAATGAATCCAAGAATTTCAGCAATGAGAAAAGTAACTACCGACAGGCTAGTCTAAAACATGCACTGGTATGCACTAGGTAAGCTTATTTGGTTCCCAAACAGTTGGCCATTAATTCTAACAATTTAACTGCTTCCTAAATATCTGCCAACACATGGACATCTTAAAAACCTGTCAGATTTAAACATGTATCCCCTCAAACAAATATTATCCCATTGCATTCTCATGCACTGGGTTTTTTCCTCTGGTAAGAATCATATCTGGGTGATAAATTCAACTTGACAGTCATTCTTGTTGCATTGTGCTCTGTGTTATTTATTTTCATATTGTATTTTATGTTATTTATTTTCATTATAATGGTTTGTTCTGCACTCCCCTGTTCTCCTGAGAAATGTTATGTTCTGAGGTTTGTCCCTGCCCCTCTTCCCTGTCAATCCTCCCATATTCCTCCCAGTCCCTTCCTACGGGCCCTGCTTGTCATTCGGGGCCCTGCTTGTCATTCAATTGTTCCTCACAGCTCCTAGAGA
The DNA here is from genome assembly GCF_015227805.2 of Hirundo rustica. NCBI lineage: Eukaryota > Metazoa > Chordata > Aves > Passeriformes > Hirundinidae > Hirundo > Hirundo rustica. The sequence continues at coordinate 28,686,996 of NC_053487.1, read as the reverse complement.
GTTCGGGTAAGGACATCGAGTGATAGGGCAGGAGCTAAGGAGGTTCCTCCCTTTATGTTCTCATTGGTTTCTTTAAATGTCCCTCCAACCCTGTTCCACTCCCACCTTGTGCCTCATTGGATGTTGGTTTGTCTCCTCCCTTAGTCCCTCCCCTACATTTAAGCACAGGTCTCCTTGCCTGGGGTGGCTCTGCTGGAGCAGCTCCCCTGAGGTTCGGACATTCCATCTGGGACTGAATAAAGACCTTGGAATTTGCCCTCCAGCTGAGTCATACTCCTTCCTCCAAAGACGCTGTCCGTAGGCGTGGTCTCTCCCATGACAAGGGGAAAACCCCCTTAACGCTCCTCTGGTTCCCAAAATCCAGAGGGGTGTTCCCTGTCTGATCGAAGTGTCGAGCTAGCTTGGGTGGACAGAGCAGCTGCTCCGAGAAGGACACTGCAACAGTTCTGTTCACAGTGGGCAGTCACCTTCTCTCAAGACCTCATTAATCCACCAGAGAAACTGCACCTTGGCTATTGTTGCTTCATTAGACTACACCCAGCATCAGTAATCCACACTAATAATCTATATAAAGTGTCAGTAAAAGGGATGCACGATCAAGTAGGAAAGCACAAGTGGTTAAAAAAGAGCAGCAGGTCAATGGAGCATGAGGTCTGTGTGGGAGATTAGGGACAGGCGGTCGGAAGATATCGCGTTGTACGGGCAGACAGAACCCCTCCCTCAATTCTTAGTTGGTTAGTGTCCTTGATAAGGTAAGCAACACCTAACTTGTAACGTAAGCAGACGGAAGTGATGTAGCAAACAGAGGTTTTATAACTCCATGTAACCAGTTAATAAACGCCATTAGCCATCCACCACACTGGTGTCTGTGAGCTGGTGGTCCGAGCAGCCTGGGTGTGGCTGCCGTGTCGTTCCTGAACCAGGTCGCTACGCCTCAGCGGAGGTGACAAGTGGTGCCGAAACCCCAGGAGTTGCCCGGGAGAACGGGAGTCGCCTGGACGGGTGAACGACGGCCGAGCAGCTGGTCCAGCTCGGCAGGAGGGACGCCTCCGGACCCACGCAGAGGATGGAAGCTCTCGTGAAGGTCGTTTCTCAGATTCATAAGCAGTGGGGAATTGATTGTAAAGCAAAAGATTTTACCCTCGCAGTGACGAGGCTTTTGCAACTTAGTATTATTGATAGACCGGTGGATATCCTCCACCCAGATGTTTGGGATCAATGTACTAAGGCTCTTGCCGAAGACACAATGTCTTCCGGCTCGGGGAAAAATCTTAAGGCATGGGGAAGGGTCGTAGATGCACTGCAGAAGGCTTTGCAGGAACAGGACACCTGGTGAGCTGCCCGAAATTGTTTAAAGGTTTCCCCCCAATTGGGTATTGCAGCAGCGACGCAAACTTTCTCAGAGGGAACTGTTGTTGAGAATTTTCAGAGTGTGAAAGAATGTACTCTGAATGTTAGTGAGAATGCTCAGTGTTGATGGAGTCAGTTCGGCCGAATGCATAGGCTCAGGCTCGGAAAATCAAGAGCTCGCTTCAAAGCCTCCAAGCTCAAGGTCGCTCACTGAAGAGATAAAACAGATGCAGTCATTTTACAACGGTCTAGCTGAAGAAGCTAGGAATGCTGAAAAAGCGGGGGAGGGACCTCCACCTTACATGCCTCAAGATAGCGCTGAATCCGAGAGGGAAAGCAGCAACTATACTGCAGAAAACAAGGAAAGTCGTTTAGATAGTAAGCTTGTTGCCAAAGAAAACAAAGAGAGCTCGTTTGCTAACGCGGGGGCGCGCAAGCAGAAAAAGGGAGGAGAGCGCAAAGAGAGAGCTGAAGCTAATCTTTGCCAAAAAGCGCATTTTTCTAAGGCAAGAAGCTCCCACAGCAGGAGGCGGGGGGAGCGCAGGTGCAGGGGGCAGCTCAGCCCTGAGGGAAAGGGGCGGGGGCCAAGAGGGAAAGGGCGGCCCAGCCCTGAGGGAAAGGGGCGGGGTCGGAGCCCGACCAAAAGGGTCCAGAGCCCGGAAGCAGCCAGTCAGTCGACTTCCGGCTCTGATTCAGACTTCAGCTGGGACTGGGACAGCCAGTCCTCTGCTGCCAGCTCTGGCTCCGGCTCTGACAAAGAAGAAGTAACAGTATATAAAATTAGTAACAACAATGTTTCTACTTGGGCTGAGGGGAAGTCAGAACGAACTCCCCTCACAGACTGGAAGAAGATAAAAATGGCATGCTTTAAATGCAGCCAGGCATTTAAATTGGGCAAACGTGCAAATTATCAGACTCCCACCTTCAGTGCCCCAGTCATTCAAACCCTATCAGATTCTCACAGCATGCAGACACAAGAGGGAAGCCACATCTGGCACCTCCTCCTCATCCCGTCCTTTAGCTATCTACCAAAAACCTAAGTCAGCTCCTTACAATCTGTTTCTTAGTGTGTTAAATGCTACCTTTTTGTCATTGAACCAATCCAATCCGAACTTTACAAAATCATGCTGGTTATGTTATAATGCAGAACCTCCTTTTTATGAGGGTGTCGCCCTTGATGCTCCTTTCGAATATTCTGCAGCAAACAATCCACACAACTGTAAGTGGGACACACCCCGGAGAGAAATTACCCTGAGTCAAGTCACAGGCCGAGGCAAATGCTTTGGCAGTGTAACCGTAGCAAAGCAGATGGGAAATATCTGTACTGAGTTCATCCAACCTAGTCAAAAGACTGATAAGTGGGCAGTTCCGTTCCTATCAGGAATGTGGGTCTGTCAACAAATCGGAATAACTCCCTGTGTGTACCTTAGCAAACTCAATAACCTTGCTGACTTTTGTGTCCAAGTTCTGATTGTTCCTAGAGTCCTGTATCACCAAGAAGAAATGTATCGCTTTTTAGAAGAAACCATCCTGCTCCGCAAAAGAGAAGTAATAACAGGTATAACCATTGCAATGCTCCTTGGCCTAGGAGCCACTGGCACAGCCACAGGTGTTTCAGCTCTCGTGACCCAACATCAAAGACTTTCTCAGCTGCAAATGACAATTGACGAAGACTTACTGAGAATTGAAAAATCCATCTCCTCTCTGGAAAGATCTATCTCCTCGCTTTCGGAAGTCGTCCTGCAGACCAGGCGAGGACTGGACCTCTTGCTCATGCAGCAAGGAGGCCTGTGTGCCGCCTTGAGAGAAGAATGCTGTTTTTATGCAGACCATACCGGAGTCGTGCGAGACTCCATGGCCGAACTGAGAGGAAGACTGGCCCAGAGAAAGAGAGAGAGAGAGGCCCAACAAGGATGGTTCGAGTCATGGTTCAATCAGTCCCCATAGCTAGCCACCCTTGTTCCCACCTTAATAGGCCCTCTCACCATGATACTCCTGACATTGATTTTTGGGCCTTGCATTTTGAACAAGTTAGTGTCGTTTGTTAGAAGACGTTTAGAGGAAGTCGACATCCTATTTGTCGAACGCATGCAATTATCGTGAAGTGCGCTTGTTACTAACATTTTATACCACTTTTGTATCCTATTATACTAACTTTAACAGCTTTTGCATTTTTATGACATTTATACTTTTATAACATTTATACTTTTATACTTTTTTATTTAGTCATGGGAGGGGGGGGAAATGTGGGAGATTAGGGACAGGCGGTCGGAAGATATCGCGTTGTACGGGCAGACAGAACCCCTCCCTCAACTCTTAGTTGGTTAGTGTCCTTGATAAGGTAAGCAACACCTAACTTGTAACGTAAGCAGACGGAAGTGATGTAGCAAACAGAGGTTTTATAACTCCATGTAACCAGTTAATAAACGCCATTAGCCGTCCACCACACTGGTGTCTGTGAGCTGGTGGTCCGAGCAGCCTGGGTGTGGCTGCCGTGTCGTTCCTGAACCAGGTCGCTACGCCTCAGCGGAGGTAACAGGTCTGGGCTGCCATTTAATCCCACCCTTAACAATCCCAGTTTTACTCTGGCATGTAGGAAGGGTAGGATGTGCTCAGGGAACACACTGAGAGCCCTGAGACCAAGGGGCAGCTGCTGGCAGTAATTACCAGGAGTCAACACCCAAGATAAGCCAAGGACCAACAGGTCCTGAAGGGTCAGTCCTCAAAAATTTACTGGTTTATGTAAGCTCAGAGAATGCAGCATCTGCAAACCAACTGCAAGGACGGATCCCATTTGTCAATTATTTGGCAAGCAGCTGCCTGACATCATTAGTATACCCCTGTGTCATCTCAGGCAAGCTGAGGTGGAAAAGACATAACCAGTCCTTCACCAGCCACCAACACACCCCATCACCACCTGTACACAGATTTATTTAAATGTGAATACACCTCAACAGGACCTACACCTTCGGTAAGTGGTGAACACCCCAAAGTCAACAGAAGCACAGAAGGACAGCAGGTGACAACGAGTGCTGGTTCTGAAGGCCAGTATAGTCCTGAGACCTGCAGCAAACACCAAGAACCACAGCATTAACACAGCCCTAATGCTGGAATGATGCATGGATAACTTAACTGGTGTCAGTGTTCTGGAGGAACAGCTAAAACCTTTTCTTGCCATGATGAATGGCCTCAAGTCAGGCTGAGAATTTATTACAGAATGAGGAACACCCCCTTACCCTGCTGTGTCCTTTTCCCTGCTGTGTCCTTTTCCCTGCTGTGATGACAGCCAGATACCCTCATGGAGATGCTGAAATTGCAGCTGCAGGACCTCCAGTGTGGGCACCAAGAACCACCCACAGGCAAGTTCCAACTACATGGGACCTAATGTAAAAACCTTTAAAAACCTGATGGCAGTCATCTCTGACAACTGAAGATCATCAGTGCACAACTATGAAAGGATCATTCTCAAACAACTGTGAAGAAGCACTTTGGAAAAGGGAGAAATATCACTAGGCATCTGCTATGGCTTTGCCAATGGGATAAAACCCACACTTAGGAAAGAATCACATGTACACCAGAGTAGGAGAGAAATGGTAAATTTTAGGGAATGAACAGAAATCCAAAGTAGTGTTTAATTGACATGCTGTGCCATGTGGAGCAGAGGATACAGTTTGCCCTCAGCTGTTTCCCCCAGTGCAAACTCTGCCTGCAGTGCCTGGGATCTGCTTACATCCCCTATGCAGTGCCCACATCCACAGCTTTCCATCAGCTCAGCTGGGCAGGATCACCAGCCAGCCCCCAAGCTCAGAGTAGGAGCACAGGACCCACAAGGAGCCTGGCAGACACAGCCCCACCCCAGCATGTGGATGCTGTCCTCAAGTGCAAACAAAATGAATCTGAATTGGGGCACATCTGCATTTCCTTGGCACCTTCCTGAAGGCACATGTGGGACCATTGTGCCAGCCTCCAACATTCAGCTCTGTCTCTGCTTTGTATTTCAGCAGCTAAATTCTTTTTTTTCCCTTTCATCCTAATGCACTCCCCATCCTCATGGGTAGAACACATTGGTGCTCTACATTCCCATCGTCCCACAAATAAAACAGGGATAAGACTACAAATATCATGGACACAGGCCATTATTATACTGCTAAAGAACTTGTATATTCTCAGATGAAAGTGGTAAATAAATACTACATAGCTTTAGAAAAAGGAATCCTTTTTTCTTCCCCTCACAATTTGATGGAGACCAAACCCACAGCAACTGTGTATATGAGAGGAATTTGCTTAGCAGTAAATATAAAATAGCTGCAGTAACTATTGTTTCCTAATCAAAACATTCAGCTTGCTAAATATCACCCTGTAGCACATTCTTTAGCGCAAATAAAATAATAATAATTACATTAATAAAAACTTGCCATCAACAAGCCAGTAGGAAAAAAAAATTCTTCTTCCTGTAAGCTTTACTGAGAGAAAGCAATCTTTAGGATGGCTGCCGGCACCAGGATGTTTTTCAAGATAAATTCAAACGTTTACTTTATATAAACACACCAGCTAAACAGTCTGCTGGTTTGTGTCTTTCTTTTATGTCCAACTGCATTTCAGTCCCATCCAGAATTGCCAGAAACCATAACATCAATGCTGTCGATAGGTCTTGGCCCAGGTTCCAACTGAATAATCTTTTATGTAATTCAGAGTTTAATAAAGTTGTAAGGAAATATCTTTCCCCCCAGTTTTACATAGCAAGGCTTCAGCTCTGCTAGCTACAAGCTGTAGCAACCATAGGGTAAATAAAACCAAGGCAAAACAAATCCCCCGGTTCCCGTTGGACAATTGTTCTTGTACATATAGCACAATTTAACACAAAAAAATTATACTTCCATGGATCCATTCACTCATTGAATGAACTTTTCAGGTCATTACCTGAAACATTAATTTTCCTCAGTTCCCTAACTTTTCACAGTCTGGTTAGTTTTACATGCTGTGAGCCCCAGGATGCTTACACTTGCAATAAATTAGTTTTGCTGGCATTTTGGAAGGACTGAAGTTGTCTCTACACACAAGGTCTTCAAGCCACAGAGAGCATCAGAGCACCTCTTAAATCCGGCACCCACAAAGTGAAGGAAATCCCTTCTCTTTGGCACAGGTGAGACATTAAATTTGAAGAATTAGGGATTTTTGGAAAGTTAAGATAATAAGCTGCTGAAATAGCTGAAGTAGATAGGTAAGCTTTGTTCACAGTTAACAGAAGCCAGATCTTAGATAAGATGTCCCGGATTCAGTAACTCATTGCTTGTCAGTGTCCTGGTTTTGAAAAAAAGACAGGTGTCTGCTAAGGAGAGGCAGGCCTCTCTAGGAAATGAGGAATTTGAATCCTTCCCTCCGTGTTATTATAATTTGGAAGATTAAAAATAAAACTTTTCAGTCAGAGCTATGGGGAAAAGGAATAACAGTCCTTTACTAGTAAATATAACAGGACAGACAAAAAACAACAGCAATTATAACAATAGTAGAACAGAACCAAGAACCCCGAGGGCACACGGTGGAGGCTCCGGCGCTGATGGCTGGAAGCCGGGCGCGGTGGATTGTCCTCCGCAGGCACGGGGTGTCCTCGGCAGGCAGAGGTGGCAGTGCCGGAGAAGCTGCGGCGGCGGGACCCGGGCTCACCCAAAATCCAGCAGGACAACGAAGAAACTCCGAATTCCTGGATACTCCAACAGATGATAGAATTCCCAGGACCAGACTCCTTCGTTAACTGTGGACTCCAACAACTGTGGCCCGCTCGGTGCTCCCCCCCGGAAGAAGAAAAAAGAAAAGCCGCGAGATCCCCCCACCCTCCGCTCTCTCCGGGAGCTTTTTTCCCTCCCCCAAAACTAAGTTATCAGTTCTTTTGTCCACGTTAAGCACTCAGCACTTAGTCTCCTAGCAACTTGGGAGGGGGGAAAAAATTCCACAGAGACTTAAACCCCAACATTATCCACCCCGAATTTTTTTCCCACACCAACATATTATATTGAATTTAAATCTTTAAATAATATACATATATATACATGTGAATATAAATACAGACACAGTCACAGTGTTCACCGAAAAACAAGGTCCCCTTGAGGTATGCAGCGGGTCTCTCCATCCCTTTGCATCACCCACCATGTGCAGCCAGGTCCCTGAGCAAAAACAACCCCAGGAGCGGGATTGTCTTTGCTGGAGGCAGAATTAATCCAAACAGTTTTTCCCAGCATTCCTCTCATGTGTACTACAGGAACTTTATCTCCATCTCTTGTTCCCAGGGGCTCAGATTGGGCGGGGCCTGCTCGGTTGGTGGAACCTCGAGTGTTCACTAACCAGGTGGCCTTTGCTAAGTTATTCTCCCAGTTCTTAAAAGTCCCTGCACCCAGTGCCTTCAAAGTGGTTTTAAGCAGGCCATTGCATCGTTCAACCTTCCTGGCTGCTGGCGCATGATAAGGAATATGGTACACCTACTCAATGCCATGTTCTCTAGCCCAGGTGTTTATAAGGCTGTTCTTGAAATGAGTCCCGTTGTTAGACTCAATCTTCTCAGGGGTACCATGTCTCCACAGGATTTGCTTTTCAAGGCCCAGGATGGTGTTCTGGGCAGTAGCATGGGGCACAGGGTAGGTCTCCAGCCATCCAGTGGTGGCTTTCACCATGGTCAGCACATAGCGCTTGCCTTGGCGGGTTTGGGGAAGGGTGATGTAGTTAATCTGCCAGGCTTCCCCGTACTTATACTTGGACCATCGCCCGCCATACCACAGGGGCTTCACCCGCTTGGCTTGCTTGATGGCAGCACACGTCTCACAGTCATGGATAACTTGAGAAATACTGTCTATAGTTAGATCCACCCCTCGGTCTTGTGCCCACTTATAGGTGGCATCTCTGCCCTGATGGCTTGAGGCATCATGGGCCCATCGAGCTAGGAACAACTCTCCCTTGTGTTGCCAATCTAAGTCTATCTTTGACACCTCTATCTTGGCAGCCTGATCTACCTGCTCGTTGTTTTGGTGCTCCTCATTAGCCTGACTTTTGGGGACATGGGCATCTACATGACGGACTTTGACAGGTAGCTTCTCTTCCCGAGTGGCAATGTCCTTCCACTCATCTGCAGCCCAGACTGGCTTTCCCCTACGTTGCCAACTGGCCTTTTTCCACCTGTCCAGCCAGCCCCACAGAGCATTGGCCACCATCCACGAATCAGTGTAGAGGTAGAGCTTTGGCTACTTCTCTCTTTCAGCAATGTCCAGGGCCAGTTGAACAGCTTTGAGTTCAGCAAGTTGGCTTGACCCACCTTCTCCTTCAGTGGCTTGTGCAACCTGTCGTGTGGGGCTCCATACGGCTGCTTTCCATTTCCGGTTCATCCCTACGATGCGGCAGGAACTGTCAGTGAAAAGAGCATAGCGTGTTTCTTCTGCTGGCAGTTGGTTGTATGGTGGAGCTTCTTCAGCACGTGTCACTTGTTCCTGCTCCTCTTCATCTATGAGACTAAAGTTTTCACCTTCTGGCCAGTTTGTAATTATCTCTAAAATCCCAGGGCGATTTGGGTTTCCAATGCGGGCGCGCTGAGTGATGAGGGCAATCCATTTGCTCCACGTGGCGTCGGTGGCATGATGGGTGGAGGGAACTTTTCCTTTAAACATCCACCCCAGCACTGGTAGTCGGGGTGCCAGCAGGAGTTGTGCTTCTGTGCCAATCACTTCTGAGGCAGCTTGAACTCCTTCATAGGCGGCCAAGATTTCCTTCTCTGTGGGAGTGTAGTTGGCTTCTGACCCTCTGTAGCTTCGGCTCTAGAATCTCAGTGGTCGGCCCCGAGTCTCCCCAGGCACTTTCTGCCAAAGGCTCCAGGACAGGCTATTGTTCCCGGCTGCAGAGTAGAGCACATTCTTCACATCTGGTCCTGTCCTCACTGGGCCAAGGGCTACTGCATGAGCGATCTCCTGCTTGATCTGGGCAAAGGCTTGTTGCTGTTCAGGGCCCCAGTGGAAATCGTTCTTCTTGTGGGTGACCAGGTAGAGAGGGCTCACAATCTGGCTGTACTCAGGAATGTGCATTCTCCAGAAACTTATGGCGCCTAGGAAAGCTTGTGTCTCCTTCTTGCTGGTCGGTGGGGACATTGCAGTGATCTTATTGATGACCTCAGCGGGAATCTGCCGCCGTCTATCTTGCCACTTTACTCCCAGGAACTGGATCTCTCGGGCAGGTCCCTTGACCTTGCTCTGCTTGATGGCAAAACCAGCTTTCAGGAGAATGTGGATGATCTTCTCTCCTTTCTCAAACACTTCCATTGCCGTGTTCCCCCACACAATGATGTCATCGATATACTGTAGTTGCTCTGGAGCCTCACCCTTTTCCAGTGCAGCCTGGATCAGTCCATGGCAGATGGTGGGGCTGTGTTTCCACCCCTGGGGCAGTCGGTTCCAGGTGTACTGCACGCCCCTCCAGGTGAAAGCAAACTGAGGCCTGCATTCTGCAGCCAGAGGAATGGAGAAAAAGGCATTAGCAATGTCAATTGTGGCGTACCATTTTGCTGCCTTGGACTCCAGCTCGTACTGGAGTTCTAGCATGTCTGGCACAGCAGCGCTCAATGGTGGAGTCACTTCGTTCAAGGCACGGTAGTCCACAGTCAATCTCCATTCTCCGTCAGGCTTGCGCACAGGCCAGATGGGGCTGTTGAAGGGTGAGTGGGTTTTGCTGACCACCCCTTGGCTCTCCAGCTCCCGAATCATCTTGTGGATGGGGATCACGGCATCTCGATTTGTCCGATACTGTCGGCGGTGCACTGTCGAGGTAGCAACTGGAACTCGTTGCTCTTCTACCTTTAGAAGTCCTACTGCAGATGGGTTCTCTGACAGTCCAGGCAAGCTATTCAATTTCTTAATGCCCTCTGCCTCCACAGCTGCTATTCCAAAAGCCCACCTGAATCCCTTAGAGTCTTTGTAATAACCATTCCGGAGGAAGTCTATGCCCAAAATACACGGGGCCCCTGAGCCAGTCACAATTGGATGTTTCTGCCACTCCTTCCCAGTCAGGCTCACCTCGGCTTCTAACAGAGTCAGTTCCTGTGATCCCCCCGTCACCCCAGCAATGGAAATAGGTTCTGTCCCCACATATTCCGATGGTATCAGGGTACACTGAGAACCAGTATCAACTAAAGCTTCATATTTCTGTGGCTCTGATGTGCCAGGCCATCGGATCTACACCGTCCAATAGACCCGGTTTTCCCGTGCCTCTCCCTGGCTAGAGGCAGGGCCCCTCTAGCACCGGTCATTATTCCCCTCCTGAGCATACATGGTAGAGGTTCCTTCACGGGGATCTGACATATCATCCTCACTTCTATAATACCTGGCAGCCTGGTCGTGCGATGTCGAGGCTACCTTCATCTTAGTGGAACCCCCTCGGTTAGTGTTTTTCTCCTTGAGCTCACGCACCCGTGCTGCCAGGGCAGAAGTGGGTTTTCCATCCCACCTTCCCATGTCTTCCCCATGGTCACGCAGAAAGTACCACAGGTCAGCTCGTGGGGTGTACTCTCTTTCTTTAGCTGGGGGCTGTTGAGCTCTGACTCTGGGGCTTGTAACTCGCACTGGTGCTACATGGGAACTGTTCCTCCTCATCATCTCCTCCATCTTCTCTGTCACCTCCTCCATCTTCTCCCTTATCTCCTCTCTGAGTTCCTTAGCCACGGCAGAGACCTGAGCTTGCATTGGGCCATTGATGATATTCTCATAATTTCTAAGCTTGTTGGCTACAGAACCCACTGTCTCTCGGTTGGTATCAGGATGAATTGTTGCAATGTATGTGGCGTATTGAGATGGTCCTAGAGTTGCCAGATTCCACAGCATTTGCCCTGTGCACTTGACTTTGTCGGGGTCATTATCATGCTGTCCACCCCTCCCAAAGAGTACCTCCAATACCGCCACTTCTCTCAACTGTTGGATCCCTTCCTCAAGGGTCTTCCAGCGCATTCTATGATGGTGCTCCTGCATTCTGTCTCTGTGGACAAACTTCTCCCGTACACTCATTAAAAGCCGCTCCCAAAGGGAAAGGGGCCCTGGCTCCCTTACGAATACCTGATTCACACCTGAGTCCTGGGTCAAGGGTCCCAAATTCCTTGCCTCACTACTATCTAGCTGCACACCTGTACCTATAAGGTCCCAGACCCGAAGTAACCAGGCTGTATAAGCCTCACGTCCCCGCCGTGCAAGATCTTTTTGCAGATTACGGAGACTTTCATATGTCAGGGACTCAGTGATGATCTTAACCTCTGACTCCTCCCCGGGTTGTGAGGGCCCTCTTTTCTTATCCTTGTTGCCTGGGTGCTCTGATTTCACCTTATACTTCTTTGTTTCCACAGGGGCCACTGCTGCTGGCTGTGGCTGCCCCTGTGGTTCAGCTGGAACCTGGACGGTTGTAACGTCTGTGGGTTCTGCTGCTGCACCATCAGACTCTCCTTTGTCGGGGCAGGGGGAGGGTTTCCCAGCAGCTGGGGCTAATGAGGCTACTACAGGGGAAAGGTACTCCCTCAGCATCTCACCTATCTCCTTCACCCAATCTGGGTGGTTTATTCCTGAGGCAGGCTGTGGGACAGTGTCAGGTTGTGGGGCAGGGTCAGGCTGTGGGACGGGCTCAGGCTGTGGGGCAGGGTCAGGCTGTGGGACGGGCTCAGGCTGTGGGGCAGGGTCAGGCTGTGGGGCAGGGTCAGGTTGTGGGGCAGGGTCAGGCTGTGGGACGGGCTCAGGCTGTGGGGCAGGGTCAGGCTGTGGGGCAGGGTCAGGCTGTGGGACGGGCTCAGGCTGTGGAGCAGCATCCTTATTCTCTAGTGTAGGTATCAGGGTAGTTATCCAGGTCAGTCTCCCCTTATCTCTAAATGCTAAACAGAACAGGCATACTAGCAACACCAGCCACTGTATGATGTCATTAACATTCAGAGATTTGAACCCTTCAAAGACTGGTGGGGTAGGCCCAAAGAGCTGGGTGAAGGGTTGTGAAAAAATTTCCCCTGGTGTCATTTCTTCACAGTAGGTACCGTTGTTAAAGTAACTCCAGAAACACACAGTTAGTGTATGATAGCCCTGAATCCATGTGCCTGCCTTCCAGAGGAAATTAAAAATCCACGATTTCCTCACTTCGTTAACCCATATAGCAAGATTGATGACAGCCACAGTAACCTTAGTTACAGGGCCCATGTTTAGAAAAGGGCCTGCAAATGGGAGAAATACGGCCACACCCACATGCCACCCAAACCACGTTAAGCCAGACCACATGATATCCAGTGCACAGCAACGTAGGCACTTAAGAACTGTTATTCCTTTTTCTCTCAATGCCCCACGTTGGACGCCAAATTCTGTCCTGGTTTTGAAAAAAAGACAGGTGTCTGCTAAGGAGAGGCAGGCCTCTCTAGGAAATGAGGAATTTGAATCCTTCCCTCCGTGTTATTATAATTTGGAAGATTAAAAATAAAACTTTTCAGTCAGAGCTATGGGGAAAAGGAATAACAGTCCTTTACTAGTAAATATAACAGGACAGACAAAAAACAACAGCAATTATAACAATAGTAGAACAGAACCAAGAACCCCGAGGGCACACGGTGGAGGCTCCGGCGCTGATGGCTGGAAGCCGGGCGCGGTGGATTGTCCTCCGCAGGCACGGGGTGTCCTCGGCAGGCAGAGGTGGCAGTGCCGGAGAAGCTGCGGCGGCGGGACCCGGGCTCACCCAAAATCCAGCAGGACAACGAAGAAACTCCGAATTCCTGGATACTCCAACAGATGATAGAATTCCCAGGACCAGACTCCTTCGTTAACTGTGGACTCCAACAACTGTGGCCCGCTCGGTGCTCCCCCCCGGAAGAAGAAAAAAGAAAAGCCGCGAGATCCCCCCACCCTCCGCTCTCTCCGGGAGCTTTTTTCCCTCCCCCAAAACTAAGTTATCAGTTCTTTTGTCCACGTTAAGCACTCAGCACTTAGTCTCCTAGCAACTTGGGAGGGGGGAAAAAATTCCACAGAGACTTAAACCCCAACAGTCAGCTTCATGTTTATGTAGCTGTGCTTGTAACGAAAAACAAAATGCGGTAAATAGGACATAAGACAGCTGCAGATTTCCTGCTTAAAGAACCCATTGAACACAGGAAACTATAAGTTCTACCAAGGATTCATTTGTCACGAATGCATTGAAAAGGTAGAAAGGTCAGGACGAGGAAGACTCATCTTACTTCCTCATTTTGGGTGACCCCTCCCCAGAAGAGACCCACGACTCATTTTAAGAAACAAAGTACGCATGCTTAATAGCCTTTTTGCCAATTACCATAGGAAGCGAGGAATGGGAGGCAACAGGGGTATGAATATGTATTTGTATTTTGGGTATTCAACACTTCTGTAAATAAAAAGCTTTGTAATTACCTGTGAATTTCGCAGTGCGTATTAGGGAAATATCCCGCGTGCTGCCCGGCCATAATAAACATACACTTTCTAACTTTAAACTGTTAGAAAGTTTTTGTCCGTCACAGTTGGGTATCGATACTAGATCAATACCCATATTTCTTTAATAAGTCACAGGGGAGGAAAAAACCCATTCCTCCAGTATGACTTTGGAACAATGAGAGCAGCAGCCGTCGCCTCCCCACTGCCACTGTCACCTCCAGGACACAGAACAGTGATGCTCCCTGATCACCTCCTTCATCCTCTGCCTCCCTCACCTCACCCTTTATTTCCCAAAGGAAATAAAGGTCACAAATGAGGTTACCCAGGCCCTGGGGCTGTTTAGAGTTATGCAGGAATTTACTTTTTTTCCTTTTAGGTGAAAACATTAGCTTTCAGCTCCTTACAGGAACAAGTGTAAAAAAAACCTCTCTAAAATAACTTGCTTCAAGTGACTGCCTGTAGGACAGGGAAGGGTAGGAAAGTGGGGTATTTTGCTGTAATAACATTTTCCTAGTTGAGACAGCTGATGAAAATCTCTCAGGTATACATGCAGTAAAAATTCTCTTTGCTTCTTTCCATCACTGCTTTGTTTTCCTCCTAGTTTCTCGCAGTTGAATGTGTGATCTTTTTGTTAGCCACCTGCACAACATTATAAACTCAGAGCACAAGAATACTTACAAGCAAATTGAAAAAAAAAATCTATTCTGGGGTTGTAAAACACTCAGAACCTCTTAATGACAACAGTCTATCCAAACCATTTCACTGTTAAGCTTTGCCAAAATCTTGATGAACTATTCTTACCAAACAGCCCTGGAACTTCTGCATCACCCAGAAATCTTATTTTCAGCTTGCAGCTGTGTGCTCCCAACTTTGAAGTCTGGTTGACTCTGACTTGCAGTTTTCACAATGAAGACAGATATTACAGGAAGCGCATGCAGCCGATTCTCTAATTTTTATTCACAGCAAGCCATTTCTGGAGTCCCTCATTTTGCATCACTCCTTCCTCCCAAATACACCACCAAAGCTAGGTACCACACCAGCTTATTTCAAACGGAAAGAAACAAAACAGCAAAAAAATACCTTGTGAAAGACACAACTTTCTTTAGATGATTTTTCAGAATTAAAAGTAGGCTCAAAATGAACTCTACATCTGGAAGCTGCTGATGGATGGGGTCTGTGACAATGAGAGGCTGCCAGGGACAGCCCAACTCCTTCACTCTCACAGGGAAGCAGCACCTGCTCTTTTGTTCTCAAACCAATTCTATAAATTTCCTCAGTGGCAACTATTTCCTGTGCTTATTTCTGAACTGATATTAAAGGACAGTTTTATGGCATGAATGAATAGAACATAATTTCGAGATGGGCAGTAACTGTCTCCAAGAACTCAGACACTCAGGGAAGTAAACCCCTTGAAATAATGAGTTCTCAAACTGCTGATCTCAATTAGACTGCAGTCAGTAATTAGAACTTGAGGATTTAGGGATTCGACAGTATATGGCCTGCGAGTGCTTTTCTGTGTCTGGTGGGAAAGGGAGGGCAACCTCCTATTTATGACATAAATATCACAAGAATATTTAAAATTCACCACTGATACCTAAGGAATGCTTCTTGTGGTAAAGCCAAGGTCCCAGCTCCTGCTGTGACTGCTGTGCAAGGCAGAGTCAGAAACACCTCCACAGGCAGCTGCAGCCTGCACCTCAACATTTCCCCTGCCCTGGAGGGTTCCCCATCCCACACAGATCCTGTGTGTGTCTGTGACCCCAGCAGCACCCATGGGAGCCCCAACATCACCCCAACAGCCCCAAACTGATCAAAGTCTGCAGCACACACCCTACAGATTCCTGCCAACTCCTAAACCTGACTGGGGGGCTCATTCCTTGAGCAGCAAACAGAAATCCCCCTTGCAAAGTGTGAAGGAGTGGAATGTCCCAGTCCTGATCCCAGGGCTCGGTCAAGCCCATGTAGAGCAGGAGGGTCACCATGGCCCTTCCAGTGCCACACTTTCAGCATCAGTGGAACAAAATCCACTGAGAGCTGCTGCAGCTTACACACAGGTGGGCTTCTCTTCTCCAGGCAAGAGCTGATCCCTGCTTTGGATGGATTGCTCAAAACTACTGCACAGTCCCTGGTGAGACACTCCATGGAATCCTTATTAGAGAACCAGGAACCAAGTGAGCCAAAATTATATGGCTGAAACCTACTTTAGGCAAAACATTTCATGCTATATTCATTCTTAAGGTTTGCACAGCTCCACCTTCATTCCCACATCAAAGAATTTCTCTGATGATTTTAGATAGTGATTTATTTACTGTTTTGAAACTACTTTCCATCGTGAAATATCTTTATATTTTAAATAAGTGACTGTCTTGTGATCAAAATTGAAAGTTGTCAGCTCTTTCAACCATGTTTCCCCCAACATATGTAGAAATTTCTTAACTTTTTAATCTGCTGAAAAATCCTGAAATATGCTCTTTGGGTCAACACACAGAATAACTGTTTTCAGATCTTCCAAAAATATTAGCACAGAACACTCCCCCTTGACCTAAAAGAGTAATTGGATTAACTGCTAGCAGTAATAGGCTGTTAGCCTCTGAAAAGACTAGCCCAGATAAGGCTGCATTTAGATCCTTGTGGATAATAAAGACAAAGACATTCGATATCAAAAATTTGTTGATAAATGCTGCTAAGAATCTATCTCCTCTTTCCCCTGTGGAAATGGCACCAGGATTTCTGCAGGGAGCCTTATCTCCCAGCTATTCCAGGCACCCATCTGCCACCAGACAGCCCTGGATGAGCTCTGCCCTGGCCATTCAGGGATGCAGCTGGAACCACGACCTCACCGTGACCACCTGCAAGGACAGGAAATGAAGGGCCAAGATGCAAACTGGACCCAATTCTTGGGGACATCTGCTGCCTTGGCTTGAGCTCCTGATGTGGAGAGAAAGCCTCCTATCCTGTACAGCCTCAGACTGATATTTATTGAGGATTTACTGACTGTGCAGGTGGGCAGCAATGAAGTTGCAAAAAGAAGTCCAAGGGCAAACGAGGGAGACTGGGGTGCCTCCGTTAAAGGATCAGAAGCACAAGGAGTGTTCTGTTCTACCCCTGCAGCTGCAGGGAATAATAAGGGAAGAAACAGGAAGAGCCAGCACATCAATACCTTGTTCCAAGCCTGGTGTTACCAGCAGAATGCTATTTCAGTGGAGGTTTGGTATTAGGAAACATTGCTTCAACAGAAGGGATGCTGGACAGTGAGATTGGCTGCCCAGTGACGCGGGGAATCTCAGCCGCTGGAGGGATTTAAAAGATGCAAAGTGTAGATGTGTGTTGAGGGTTAGGTTGGTTTCTTTTCTTTTCTTATAGAATTTTTCCCCATGGATTGCTAGGAGACTAAGTACTGGTGATTAGATGGTGCTTGACCAACACAGAGGAGGTGGTCAAAAGTCAGGAGGGGGAAGATCATGCAAGCTTTGGGGCAGGAAAGGAATGGAGCTGGGGGCAGCTTGGCCCTTCTTGCTTTTGGCATTGGGGAGAGGACGACTGGGCTGCTGCTTGCTGCAGGAGAAGTCCTCTGTCAACAGAAAGTCCGGTCCTGGGAAATCTACCATCATCTGCCCGTATGCCCAGGAATTTTGAGCTCCTTCGACTGCCCTGCTGGAACTGGGCTGACCCTGTCCAGACGTCGTGGCTTCTTCAGCACTGCCCTCTTTTTGCTACTCTGTAGCCCCACACCCCCCTGCCTGCTGGGACATCCCGCCCTGTGTGCTGGGGACATCCTGCCGTTCCAGCCACCAGCCCGGGAATTTCCACCACTCTAGCTTGGTGCTCTCAGAGTCCTAAGAGATCAGGCTGCCCCAGTGTTGTAGTGCGCTAATTTGGTTTATATTGTATTTCATTTTTATATTGGGTTTTGTAATGTCTCTTCTGTTCCCTGGAAACTGTATCACGTGGTTTGTCCCTGCTCCGCCCCGCCCATCCTCCCACACTGGAATGTAACCCAACTCTGTTCCACTCCCACCTTGTCCCTGATTGGGTAGTGGCTTGTCCCTGCCTCTAGCCCCTGCCCCCTGGGTAAAAGCCCTAGGAGGAGGGGGGCAGTCTCTTTTGCATGGGGACTGGGACTGGACTCGGCTCTGGAGCTGCAGGGGCTGGACCCCAAAATAAAGCCCTGATCCCTTCTGGACAAAGAGCAGACTCTTTTCTTTTGCCATTGACAGATGCCTGTTCTCTCTAAAGAACTGCAACGGCTGTCGCCCAACTAGCGGCTCGAAGCCACAAGGGGCTCCCAGAAGGCCGAAACAACCACAAGAGGAGCACGTGGCCGAGGAACCTCACGCAGGCATGTGAGTCCCTAAATGTGGCCCATCCATGCAGAGAGACAGACCCGTCAGGCTTGGCGTTCGCTGTGGAGTCTCCAAAACACAGGACTCCACAGACCAAGGCTGTGGTTTTCCTTTGGACTTAAAA
Source organism: Hirundo rustica (assembly GCF_015227805.2). Taxonomy (NCBI): domain Eukaryota; kingdom Metazoa; phylum Chordata; class Aves; order Passeriformes; family Hirundinidae; genus Hirundo; species Hirundo rustica. The sequence continues at coordinate 28,668,757 of NC_053487.1, read as the reverse complement.
AACCCATCGGAGTGCTGCGAAGAAGCCCCCTGAACAGCAGGCTCCTCCCAGAGAAGGAGACCACGTGTTCGTGGACAACCGACCCTGGGAACCGAGACTGGAAGCCCTTTCTGCACCAAAAGGGTCAGTCTCAGGCAAAAGGAGTGACTGGGAAAGAAAGATTCGTCTGCACGCTGGGTTTTTGGTGAGTATTACCATTTCAGGATCTTAGGAAAAATCGTTCAGAGGCGTTGTTCCTCAGAGAAAGGTTTTTTTCCTTTGGGGGAAGGTTTTCGCTTTCAGAGCAAACCTTCAGGGAGCTTTAATAGCAAATTCCATTTCGGCTGCGCAGCCCAGGGGGTGGAAAAGGTAACAGTTTCCCCTCCGGGTTTTTTTTCTCCAGTGAGGTTTTTTTAACTTTTGGTTTCCCAGTCACAGTTAAAAGGGACACAGAAACTTAAAATCTGAGCCAAAAAGGGGTGCAAGGCTGTCTGTGTCTCAAAAAAGAGTCTATTACCAAATTTTAAGTGCCTTGGATGATGGGGGGACCCATTGTTCAAAGAAACAGCTGAAAAAATTAATTTGGTGGTTGTTTTCTCAGTTTCCACATGTATCATTAGAGCAAATAAGCTCCCCAGAATTTTGGGAAGCTGTTGCAAAAAAATTGTCTCAATCAAGCTCTCCTAATTATAAGGAAAAAGCAAATTTTGCTCTTTGGAGCTTGCAGATTTTATTTGCATTGCAAAAACAAAATGAAAAGAAAAAAAAGACAGTTCTTTGTGGATTTTCACAGTTTCCTCAGTTTCTCCCTCTCCCGACCCCAAAATCCCTTCCCCAAGCTCAGATATTCTGAGGAAAGCAGCCCACCAGACAGGGCAGGGAAGCTGCAGCTCCCCTGGCTTTCCCCGAATTCCTGAGTTCCCCTGTGTAAGAGTCTGTCTGAAGTTCCCCTCATTTGCCTCACGATCGTCATAAGGACCCCGAGGACCCCACTGCAGTTCTGGCCTGCTCGAGGTCGATGCTTGCCAATCGTATGCAGGCGCATTTTCCTGTGTCACCACGCCACGGTACACTGGCTTTGAGCAGTGTAATGGCAGTTCTGTACCTGAAGACTGCACCCGCTTCACGGTCCCTGCTTCACAACAATAGCCGATGAATTTCCCCACTTCTTGGCCAAGGGGACTTTCTGGGGTAACTTTGGTGGTCCTCCACGGAAAAACCCTCATCTGCTTCACAACCACCGTGACAGACGGAGATCAAAGAAGTCCCCTTCCAAGGACTGAGATTGAGACCTCTATATGAAGCCCCTCTCAAGGACTGAGACATGAGACCCCGACAACCCTAATACAGGGGGTGGGGGCTGACTTAACCGAAGCGAGAAGTTTGCCTGGAGGCGTGATCGTTGGACCAAGAAGACAATGGCTCTCGCTTACTGCTAAGAACATGGACTACCTGTTCCCCCTCGGTGGCTTCAATAGATTTACCTGTTCCCCCCGTGATTGAGGACTGTAATAAAAACCCCTGAGTTAACCAGAGATTTGGAGAGAGACTCTCCCCGACGTGACAGGCAGACCCATCGACCGGACCACGAGGACTCCGTCTCCACGTTTGGTAGCTATATCCCCCCTTTCCTCTATCTCTTTCTCTCTCTCTCTCTCTCTCTCACTCTTAATCCCTCTATTGTCGCAGTGTCCAGAAATCGCGCTGACCAGCGCAGCCACAGGCTAGCTCAGAGTAACTCACTGCGGCAGCACGGTAAGGTCGAAGCGACAGGCTAAGCGCGCCGCTTCCTCCCTGTGGGAACTTGGATCCCACCGCCAGCGATGGGCACGTAGATGACGTAAGCGACCCCGGCAGCTAAGTGAAAGGCGGTCTCTCTCGAGCAGGATGTAACGTAGGTTTATTGAAACAGAGGGAGCGCGGGGCTCTGCACTCTGCACCTGCTGCCCAGGAGAGACCCCGAGGGCAGGCGTGCGGCAGTTTTTTAAGGGGGGGTGGAAACGGGGGTGGCGACAACCGGTCAGCCAGTCACAGGAATCGGGGGGTTAACTGGGGGTGTGAACCCTAAAACTGGGGACCAACCACGAAATGATGGGAAGGGGTCTCCAGGGCCCCAGCCTATCACTCGGCACCCCTCCCGGAGTTTTCCAGAAGCCAGGGAAGGGTTTCCGAGTGACAGACAGGGCGACCACGAGGAGAGAGGGGGGGATTGACAGCAACAGGTGCAGGGAAGGAATGAATGACAGAAAACGTCTGGTTATACAGTAGACTAAACAACCTAACTCATAAGGGGAAAACCAATGCAGAACACAGGGGTATACAGTAGACTCAACCATTATAAAAATAACTTAAAAATCTTACAAAAATAACTTAATAACTTAATAAAAACAATTCTCACACCACCACACTCTATCGCATTTGCTATGGTCAGTCAATAAAAGGTGCATTTGTTTTAATGCTGAAATCCATTCTGTGTTGTATTTTGTACTCTGAGATCAGTAAACGAACCATCACGAACCCCGCTTGTACGAGCGGATTGTGACACTCTGCTCAAGGAATTCTGGCCAGATTCCTCGAGAAACCCCTAAACTTTCCCCAAACCTCCCTTCTTCCCCAGTTTGTACTTTTGCAAACAGTGTGGGTTCTCAAAACTCCCATCTTAGTGATCCCCAAGCTGGTCTTACTTCTGTGGGGGATCACAAGATGGCGGAGACTCCTTTCTTTCCCAAAATGGCAGATGCCACGAGGAGCCTCTTTCTTTGTCTGTCCCTCCTTCTTCCCACAATCCCTTTCGCAATCCCTTCCTCTCCCCAGACCCCTCCTTCCCTTAGGCACCACCCTCTCCTCCAACTCTTCCCCCTACCCTCAAACCTCTGCCCTCTGACTCTGCCCATTGTGACTCAAGCCTCCAGCCCCTACCTGCCTCTAGTTCCCATGGTTTCCCAGCCCACAATCCCAGTTCCCACGCCCTGGAGGAGTGGGGAGGGGAGCCGGGAACCCGGAAGCAGGAAGTGATCCCAGCTTTTCTGCCACCCCTGTCACATATTGACGGTCCAAAAAGGGGAGGTGTTGTCCACAGTAATTGGGACCCCCTTCCCCCAACAAGCGATTCAGGATTTATGCAAAGCTCAGATCAATTTTAGATATGAAAGTGAATACTTTTGCAACCGTTTAAAAGCAAGTTTAGCAGGGAATCCTATAGTTCCCTTTGACCTCCGAAGAGATTTACTTCCGGAGCTCTGGCAAAATCCTGAAATGGCTGTTGAGAATAATAATTTGCCAATTCGATTCGAACATCTATGTGGTGATGGTGAATGGGTCTCAGCCCTCAAGCAGGCTCAGGAAATTCCTTTGCTTCCATCAGAACCTTTTGTAGCATTTGTGGAGCGATTAACCAGTACTGTCTAGTTACAGGTTAAAGGAGGAAGGAGCCCAGGAACAGGTCCTGGAGGAAATAACTCTGGCTGATGCAAACGAACAGTGCAAGGCAGCTATCCTCAGCCTCCCCATGGAACCGGCTCCAACCTTAGATGACATGCTCCAGGTGTGTGCCAGGAAGGTTCCCTTCATAACAGCTTACCAAAGCCACAGTTCCAGAGTCAAGCCACCACAAAAGGCTGCTGCTGCAGACACCATGCCGCCTGTGCCTGTGCCACGACCACCGCCCAAGAGAAGAACAACGTGTCTCCTGTGCAATCAGGCTGGACACTGGGCATCTCAATGCCCTTTAAAGAGACAATTACTGGACTTTTGGGACGATGGGGGCGGGGGGTCTCGGGGGCCCAAAAGGAATTTTTAAAAAAACTAAAGGATGAGCACTGGCTTGCCCAGCGTGCTGACATAAATGGGGAAAGTCCAAGGAGGGGGGAGAAAAAACTGGAAAATGCAAATGTTGAATTAACTAATCCTGCTCTAACCAGTTCTGCCTTTCAGCAAAAGTCATGGGATGTTATAGTAAAGGATCCAGTGACCAGAGAAACAAAAAGTCCTCATGATCTGGTCACCTGGGGTCGTGGGTACACCTGTGTGTCCACTCCCTCAGGTTTCAAGTGGGTGCCAGCTGAGTGGGTGAAACCTTTCCTCCCTAAAACTGCAAAGCCACCTGCAGAGGCCCCACAAGTGGCCAGTGCTGCCTGGAGGAGGAGAAAGCGCCGAACCCTCTCCTAATTATCCCTTAATAGTGTTTTTCTGGACAGTTTGTTTGCACTAAAGGTCATTTTTTTCTTCTGCAACTTTAAAGGTACTCAAGGTCCAAACTGTGAACATCTCCCACGGACTGAGCCTTCCTCCTTCTCAGTTTAATAAGAAAAGGGGAAATGTTACAGTGTGTTAATTTGGTTTATATTGTGTTTCATTTTTATATTAGATTTGTAATGTTTTCCCCTGTTCCTCTTGGAAACTGTATCATGTGGTTTGTCCCTGCTCGGCTGTGCCCATCCCCCACACTGGAATGTAACCCAACTCTGTTCCACTCCCACCTTATCCCTGATTGGGTAGTGGCTTGTCCCTGCCTTTAGGCCCGTCCCCTCTGGGAAAAAGCCCCGGGATGGCCTGGGGCTTGGTCTCTCTGGGACTGGACAGGGACGGGGAAGGAGCTAAGTACTGAGCTCAGGCCGGCGGGGGCAGGACCCCTAAGAATAAAGCCGTGATCTCCCCCCGGATAGAGAGCAGGCTCTGTGCCTTTTGCCATCGATGGTCATCTGGGTCTCTCTAAAGAACCACCACAGCACAGGGAGCAGGAAGCACTGGGAGCACACCAGTGTCGAACTGGGGACACTGCATGGCTCAAGGGAGGACACTGGTCAGCAGGACCTCCTTGGCCAGCTGCAAAAGATAAACCATCCAAATTGCACAGCCACCAAGGATTTGGCTCCTGGGATCAAGCTGTGGCTGCCACACTAGCAGCTGGAGCAGACATTTCTCTTTCTGCTCCAAAAACACAGGACAGGACCATCACAGAACACAGGAGATGGACAGCAGCTCCAGATGAAAATATGAGCCTCACTCGTCCCTGTCTGTTGGAGTCCAGGGCATTCCTTTGGCTGCCCTGGAGGGTCAGAGACCTGGACAGGGGGGTCTGGGACCCTGGCCCAGAGCCCAGAGGGACATTGGCTTTGATCTCAGTCCATGGGAAAGGCTTCCTGCACTGTGGGAAGGATTGCAAGCCACAAGAGTGTGAAAGATAGTAGTTTAGCTTATCACAGGGTGAGAAAACAGTAGGTTTGGGTTTTTAGTACTGAAGTGAATGGAAGCAAGATGGAGGATTTGGGGCATTGTCTCCTGCTTCTTCTTTCTTCTTCCCTCACTCCATTTTCTGCAGTGACAGTGGCATAAAGCAGTTTAAAGAGATTGGGTCAAAGTAGAGATGACCTGTTTAGTATAAGTGATAGGTATTAGCAAATAATGATAAATAAAGAATACATAGCAATTAGTATAAAAGATAGCGACAGCCCAGTCCAGGAAGAGTCGAGGAGTCACCAGATGCCCAGGCAGCTGCACAGACCTTTGTTGGGCACTGAGAAATTTGTAAGATAAGAAACAATAAACGAAGCGCGCAGCCTTGAAAAATCAGAACCTGAAGACTCCGTCTCTTTCTTGCGTTTGGCTCAGAGCTTTGCAGAAGGCGAAAAGACTCTAAAACCACCTGAATCTCGGAACAAAAAAAACCCCGAGACCTGTCTACCATAAAACCTACTGTGACCAGCTCACAGTAAATTTAAAAATCATTGTGACAATTTGTGTCAGTACAGTGAACTTGCATTCTTCATTGACAAAGTTTGGGATAAAAAGCAAGGAATGTTGATGTTTCTAAGAGAATATCCTTGAAGTGTGGTGAAAATCAGGCATGCAGAGAAAAATGTGCCAAAAGGCCTGCTAGAAAGGTCCAGGATGAGTGGGAAGCTAGCAGTTTTTGAGAGCTTTGGACAGCTATAGTTTGCTGCTTATGAAATATTAGAATTGTGTATCATAAATTTAATGAGAATTAAATTATTAATGTAGCCCTGTTTGGAGATGGGAGAATAGTTTTAAATTATAAGAGAAGTAGAGAGGTGGGAATGCCTTTTTTCTTCCTATTTATGGAGCATTATTGTCAACAGCTGGGCTACAAAAAGAGACAAACTTCCCTAGTGTTGGGAAGACCAAAAAACCCCAAAACAACAAAAACACAAAGAAATAACTGAAAAAGATCAGGATCCTCAAGGAAGATCAAAACAAGGAAAAGTAACCTTAAAATGGCAAGAAAATCATCAAAGAATAGACTGCATCCCTCCTGGAAATCTGGAAGGATGAGCCATGCCTCTAGGGAGTAGGAGATGAACACCAGCCTGGAAGTCTGTTCAGAGATTGTCACTGGAAGTTGCAGCTCTTGGGCATTTCTCTTGGAAGAAGCAGAAAAGAACAGAAGCAGCATTCATAAAAGGACAGGTGACACCTCCCAATTATTTGCCCCATTTACTGAGGATTAACAAAAGGAAGGATGCAAGAAATTGAGTGTTTTAAAATTCAAACTCATTACAGAAAGAGCTGTTCAGAGAAATGGCCTTAGAGGAAATTTTTCAAAGCAAAGCACAGAAAGCTCATCAGCAGAAGCCAAAAGCCTGAGTGTGCCATGGAGAAGTACAGTATTCTCACAACCCTGGGGAGCAGCAGAACCATGGACCTTGCTCTGCTTCAGCACCCCACCCAAAGTGGCAAAGAGCTCTGACCAGAGCTACGCACATAGAGGCTGAACAGCAGAAAAGTCCTTTCAGAAAAAAAAATTATATATATAATTTAACCTGAAATTAACATCACTCTTCATTTTAAGGTTGGAAATTATTTTTAACAGGTTAAAGATTAGGCTTATGCAGATAGGATCCCTATATACAAACACACATGTACACAAAACAGTTCAATTTTAAAACAGTCAAATGAAAGGCTGTGATGTTTTTTCACATTGTTTTCTTAGACTTAGCTTTAATTAAGCTGAATTCCCACCACAGGTGATTTTGCACAAATCGATGCACACCCCAAAAATTTACCCAGCAAGTTACACCATCTTGAAAAATACTCCTCAGCTGTATACTCAGTGGAGTCATTCTCACAGCCAGGAGAACCCTCTGCCTACCATGTCACTTCTGTTTAGTGTGTTACCGACTGCAGCAGCCACTGCTGGAGCAGCTTTCCCCAGCCCAGCTGCCAGCGTTGTGACTGAATAATCCACCTTCAACAATCTGACAATTAGCCAGCTCTTTTTTCCCCCCATCTGGCCCGTGCAGTGTTATTATATCCACTTGAACAGCCATTGATTGAGGAATAACAACCACAACACCCCATTCCCCCCTTTGCTGAAATAAAAGGACTGTACTTCAGAAGCCTGCATTTGACACAGTTTTAGAAACTGTACTTGAAAATGTTTTTCCCCTCTCTACACTTACCTAAAGCCTTTCAGACACTGCAGAAACCCACGTGCAATTATGCTATCACTGTTAGTGTAGCTACAACATGGTGTAAATACAGAGAATGGTTTAGCTTTTCACTGTTCATCAATTTACTCAGCAACAAGTCAAATTAGCATAAGACTGAACTGCCTGTTTTCCTGTTACTGTCCACCTTAATGATCACATGTAGAGTCCAAGTAGATGTTCTGTATGCTGAGATCCTTTTCAGCTTCCCTACAACTTCCTTTTGTACACTGCCATGGTAGTCCCACATCACGCCCAGCACATCTGCTCTGTACTAGCAACCTAAGTGCACCAGAATTACAATAATGTTCACAGAGTATGGCCTTAAGTGGTATTATTATTTTACTTCAAGTGGTATCTTTCAGTTCCTTGAGACAGCTGCTAGGTCAGTTGAAGGCAAGGCAAGAGGGGCAGTCAGCAGCAGGGCAGGGTTTTGCTCCCTGGCTGTGAGCAGCCAACGTGCAGCAACTCGGCTGACCATGGAGCAGGGAGGGTTTCCCTGCTCAGGTATCAGCCTCAACAGACAGCAGCTGGCAGCAGGAACTGGGGCAAGCCTCACCTCAGCAAGCTGAACCCACCAGCTCCTTCCTCTCCAAGGGGACCCTGTGGGGGGTGTCCTGGCAGCCCTCCTGCCCTGTGTGTGGGCAAAGGGTGAGCAGGACCTTCTGGGCTATGCAGAACGAAGCAGCCAAGCTACCCCAGCCACACACCCTGCCAGGGGTACTGAGCCAGGCTGTACTTGCAGAGCCTGGCAGGAGCTCCTGTGCCTCACTGCTCTGGCCACCTCTGCCCACCACTGTGCTCGGGTGCACCGCAGGGTGCTTGGGCAGGGAAGGAGGGTGCCCAGGGTGAACAGGGTGACCAGGGGAGCTGCCACAGCTGCAGCTCAGAGCACCTCACAGTGATGGCTGTGTGCACAGAGATGTCTGTGCTCACACCTGAACTCCACAGTGCTGGCACTCTGCAGCCTGATCCAAGAGGGATTTCAATGCTATGTGTCTGCCACAAAGAATTAAACCCCAAGACTGTGCTAAGTCAAACCATAAATAACTCAGCTGGGTAACTCTGGCCCAGCAGATCCCTGGTCTGCACTAACAGCTCAGCCAAGGCCAGCGTGTTGGGCAGTCACTCCTGACACATTGTCACCAACAGGAAGGACACAGTGACAGGGTCACATTACAGAAATGAAATGTAGATCTTTTACAAACCAGCACACATTTCCACACAACTTGGCATGAAGTTCAGATGTCTGCAAGGTGATCTCCATGCCTGAATGGCTGCCACCCTCTGAGCTACACAGCTACCATCCACTGCCAGATATGGGAGACACCTGGAGCTCTGCACCAGGAGCTCCAACTGCTACACAAACATGCACACAAACACTCCAGATGCCATACACTATTTGGAATTAACTTCTCCAGAAATCAGAAGGTGAAATGATCAAATGAGGTTGTTCTGATAGAGCAGAAATAACAGTGGAGCTTATTGTCTTTGTGTATTTTTATACTACATTGCATAATATGCTCACATTAATGTTCATCACCATAAATGACATAAAAAAACAACCCAAGGCAGCAGGCACAGCAGAGTTCTAAGAAAAAGAAAAAATCATCACATTTCACATTCCAGAGCATGAAGCGAATGCTGCAGTCCTCTAGCTTACAACAGTCTATCAAAGTTAGCAAAGACAAATGTGTGTCTTAGAAAAAATACATTGTTTTAACACTGAGCTATAAATTAGCTTCTGGTTTTTAGGAGGCAGTAAGTGGCCTTTATCTTAGTACAAGAAAAAGCCACTGTTCAAACTAAGGACGTTGCATGCTGCATACTGTAGCTGGGGAGCTGCCTCGGGATACCACACTCACTTTTTACTGCTTTGAAATCATCCATGTTAGAGACAAGTCCCTATTTTGTGTCATTACTGTATTTATGCCTACTGGGATTTTACATACCTCCAAAGAAATTAAAACATTCTGAAAGTTGATCGAAAAACTTTTAAACATGGGAAGGATGCTGCTGCTGTAAATGTCTGAAACGTGTGGATTCATACTGGCTCCAGTTAAACAAAAAACAAAAAAAAAAAATCAAGAAAAGCTTCAGATCCATTTGCAGCAGCTGAATATTTGGCCCAAACAACTGTCAAAACATGTGCTGGAGTACACAGGGCTTGTAAACCCTCATTCCTGAGCCCTGCACTGCTGTGGACAGCTCCAGTTTGCAAACTGTGTTCTCAGCACCATTTGCACTATTCCCAATCACCAGTGCCCGGAGACCTTCCATTGTTCCTTGCCCTGTACACCACATAAGCACTCACAGTATTTTTAATATTAACCCCCACAACCCCACTTGCACCTTAAGTGACTGCAGGAAAATTTGAAATGAATTTTTAACAGTTTCTCAAAGAATTGATTTAGGGAACGAGGTCTTTGCAGGATGCAAACAAACCTACCTCTCCTCACTTTTAAATTTACTAATCTGTAACTTCCATTCTACCCATGTACTCTGTTCCTGAACTGAAATTTTAAAGAGCATTTTGAAAAATTTTATTAGCATTTTAGTTTGGCTTTATCTAATAATTTCACAACATATACACAACTGACAAAGACTTCCGTGCTTGCTATTGCATGCACCTGCTTGCCTCCACACTACAGAGAAGGGGATAAAAGCTGCAGATCCCAGGTGTGCTATCCCACCCCCAGAATGATCCTACCTGTCTCAGAGCTCTGCAATCAGCCTGTGAGAAGCCCTCTCTGGGAGGCAGTGACTTTGAGCTGCTCTCCTTGTCCTGAGCTGTCAATGCAAATGTGGGATAGAGGCTGTCCTGACTGCCTGTGGATCTCCAGGCTGCTAAACACAATGATCAGAGATGACTCACTGTCACTCTCACATACATTAAATGGTTCTGTCAATTTTCTGACTGGAGGTATTGCTGTAATTGTTGTGTCTCCCAGCTGAGGGGCTGACAGACTTGACTCAGCTCTGCAGCGTGCTGGGTCAGGCTGCTCGTGTCGCTGGGGCTCAGACCTTGCCCTCGTCCAGCAGAAGTTTTCCTCTCCCATGAGATAAGAACAAAAGGGAACTTCCCTTGGCCATATCTGACATTTCAGCGCTAAAGTTTCTCTCCAGGAATGCTTTTCATATCGTATATTAATAGATTCTGAGTAACAGCTTTAGCTTCACATCATATCTAGACAAAGTGTCCCGCTGTGGGCAGTAGCCTGGAAGGGCACTTGAAACATTTGTGGGTAAACAAAACATAAACTGTGTTGCTGACAGGTTGTGTGCATACTGTATCTCATTTAGTTATTCTCCAGGAAGTGAAAATAATGGGAATTTCACTGAAGTTTTAGGCAGAACAAGGCCAAAACTCAGGTTGGCTAGAGAACCAGGAACAACCCATGTTGTCCCTAGCCTGGACATCAGGAAGAATTTCTTCTCTGGAAGGGTGGTGAGTGTGAAAAGTGCATATTATATGGCTCTACACAAGATATTTACTATATGTATTATGTTGTATTGATTGGTAATGTTGTATTAATATTTTGATAGTATGGTAAATGTAGTTTTGTAGTTAAAATGTAGTTTTTATATACCAACCACAGGAAAACATAAATCTTTCAGAGAAAAAAAGAATTTACTACTTCCTTATCAGAAGAGACCAACTTCTCCTGCCTTGCTCAGCCCTGAAGATGCCATAGAGACTAAAGGAAAAAAAATGACACTAACCAGAGACAATTCTTTGTTTGAATGGAATTTATGCATCATGTATGAAATGTATGAATATTCAACAGGCTATTGCTTTTAAGAGATAATCCTTTGTTAACGGGGGTCCTTCTTTGGAGCTTTTTGCTCGGGAAGGCACCCAGACATCTGTAACTTTGTTTTTATTGTCTCGTATTGTCCTAACCCTAATTGTTCAATTTTTTTACTCTAATTCTATTTTTATAACTATTTTATTTACTATTAAACTTTCAAAATTTTAAAAACAAGTGATTGGTGTTTTTCACAGTGAGGAATTGGAAGGGGCTGCCCAGCTTGGTGGTAGAGTCACTATCCTTGGAGGTGTTCAAGAAGCAACTGGGCATGACAGTGATCTGGGCCACCCACCAAGATGGTGATGGGCCAAAACTGGTGGGACTCCATGATCTTGGAGGTCTTTTCCAACCTTAATGATTCCACCATTGCATGAGAAGCTGTGGCTGCCCCTGCATCCCTGGAAGTGCCCAAGGCCAGGTTGGACAGGGCATGGAGCACCCTGGGCTAGTGGAAGGTGTCCCTGCTTGTGGCAGGGGTGGGACAAGGTGACCTTTAAGGTTTCTTTCAACCCAAACTACTCTGTGATTTTATGTGCATCTGTCATGGGTTGACACAGTTTAGTTAGGGAGGAATGTAAAGTATTGCCCTGTCAGGACCTATGAACTGTTTTAGAAAGGACAGGGACCTATTGGAGGCTAGTCTGAGATATTGTCATCTGTTTTGACCACTGAGAATGTTGAATGTGACTTTGGGAAGTACCCATATAAATCCTAATTTTGTTCAAGTCAGCCTTTTCCTCTTGGCCCGCTGAACAGGTAACATCGAGTTGGGCCTGCTGCTCCCCCCCCCTTTTTGGGGGGGAGCTGGCCCGAGGCCTAGCCGGGCTCCATCAGCTCCCAGCAGGGGAAGAGAAGCTGCAGCTTAACATCAACTACTTTGAAAACCTCCCCAGAGCAGGGAGGGATCTCTGCCAGGCCCCTGATAACAGCTATGGGCCCGGTTGGGCCGGGGCCACCCTGATTGTCACCTAGGGGTGGACAGAGCTCTTCCCCCTCCCCTCCTACAGTGATTCCCAAGCAGAGAGGAAAAGAATGGAGGGGGAAACTCAGCCAATCTGAGATGCGTGGGGGATAGACTGCTGCCGGTAGAGATCACATAGCCAGTGCAGGCCTGGGCAGATTTAACCCTTTCCTGGCAACATTAAGCTTTTAAGGCCTAATCCTTCGCTGAGAGAGAAGAAAGAGACAGAGTGGATGTAGAAAAGACACTGTATGAAGTCAGTAGAGCAAGAGTGAAAGAACTGATAAAGATTATTGGAAGGAGGGATTGAGAATTTGGACATTTTTAACTGGACTTCTCTGGGGTAAACTATGGAGAAATGGACTGTTTCTTATAACATCTTAATGTTTGGGGGAATGCTGGTTCTAGTCAAAGTTGGGGATTGATATGATTGAGATTTAAGTGGGAATCTTAAAGCCCCTCACTCCTGGGGTAAAAGGAGGTCTCAGCCTTTGAGACGAAGATGATTTTAGAGAGAAAGTGATTTGAACCCCTCGGCTCCTGGGGTAAAAGGAGGTCTATTTCTTTTGAGATAGAGACAATTTTTGAGATAGAAGAAGAGAATCCTTGTTTTATACTAGAAGAAGCATTCTTAAACAGTACCCCAGATACACTGAGAGGCCCATAAGTAGCCAGGGGAAAGGCTGATAATGGGTGGGACTACACAGTCTGCAAAAACTTCAGGCAGATGCAGATTTGTGACATTAGGAGCCACAAGACTGTTTTTGTCTTGTCGGGAATGTCCCCATAGAACTCTAGAGACTCCTCTCCCAAAGTGATGAAAAATTATGTTAAAATGGTGAAACTGACTGAAAATCATAGGTTGTGTCTCTCTATATTGTTTGTAAGAAAGTTAACAGCTTGTAAGGGAAGGGAGGAGTGTTTTGAAGTTTCATTTCATTTTTCTTTGTTGTTTTTTTTTCAACTTTTCCATTCTTTTAGTGTGCGTTAATAAAACTATTTGTTTATTTTTTAAGCTTGAGCCTGCTTTGCTCCTCCTGATCTTTTCCCACAAAAAGAAAGTAAACACTGAAACCACTACACTAAATTTAGCAACTGGCATTTGGCGAATGTGAAACTACTACATTAACTGGTGTTTCTGCCCGATTTTAACTAAAACCACTACAGCATCATTGAACACCCAGAACAAATGAAACAGTCAGACAACAAGAGGGGAAGTAGATAAAAGTTCCACAGGAGATTTTGATGGTAAAAATGTGAACAGGCTCTCTGCAGAGTCCAGGTGCACCCGGCAGTGTTCATCTACATCCTGGCTGCATTCTGACAATACAACTGCACCCAACACTGAACAAAACTCCTTCACACCACAAGATTCCTGCAGAAAAGTGACAGCACAAAAACACCACAATTGCAAAGCCACAGTAAAGGGATGTTGGAAGCAGAGAATAGGTGGTAAAGTATTTATAGCCCACCAGTCTCCACCACTTCTCAGCAACCACCAGAGTTTGCCCGCCCTTGGGTGTTACTTGTTAGGTGAACATTGCATCCCGATGTAAAACTGTAGCACTGCTTCCCTTCATTGAAATGAGCTGCCTGAATTGAAAGCATTTAACTCCCTTCCAGTGCCTTTCACTGTGCTCTAACATGCTGTGGTGCCATGTCCTAGGGTAACTTTATGATGCTTGTATCCCCAATCGTCTGTTCTGTTTGTGTTGTATATTGAGTCCTGTGCCTTTAAGACTGGTTCTAAGAGCAAGTGGAAGCGTGGAGTTTGTTTTGAGAAAACTGCCTGACTCCTCCACATTCTTCTGTGGACGGGGTGTTCGGCGGAGGCTTGGAGAGACTGCAGGACAGAGATTTCTTTTGCTTTTAGTTAGTTTCAGCTAGCTAGGGCAGAGAAGTTCCCTGGACTGTTTTTTCCCTTTTTGTTGGAACTGTTTAAACCTGCTCTGGACTGAAAACCCAGGGGAGCACTGGGGGCTGCACCTGCGGCCCACCGGGGCCTGGACCTCGGCATTTTCCAGCAGCGCTGGAGGGACTGGGACTGAGGAGAGACTGAGAGAGAGCCGAGCTACACCCATGGCAAGAACTTTCTCAATTTGCCATTTTACTTCAGAAGGAGAGGTTTTATTGTTTCATATTATTCATTCTTTATACTTGTATGCACTTCATTTGTTTAGTAAAATAGCTTTTTCCACTTTTCTCCAAGGAGTTTTTTTTTTTTTTTACCGGACTGGTTGGAGGGAGGGACCACTGGCGTTTGCTTCCCAGAGGGATCCTATACAGGGGTTTTCTCCCAAATTTGTCCCCAAACCAGGACATGCCATTACAGCTTTAAATATTTACTTGACATTATCATGCATCTGGCAAATGTATTCTGATACTCCTCAGCAAGTCCCACGCAGGATTAAGTTCTCCACTGGTCTTTGCTCAATAACAGATCCCATTTTATTTTACCACTGCAATTCTGTTACCTCCGCTGAGGCGTAGCGACCTGGTTCCAGGAACGACATGGCAGCCACACCCAGGCTGCTCGGACCACCAGCTCACAGACACCAGTGTGGTGGATGGCTAATGGCGTTTATTAACTGGTTACATGGAGTTATAAAACCTCTGTTTGCTACATCACTTCCGTCTGCTTACGTTACAAGTTAGGTGTTGCTTACCTTATCAAGGACACTAACCAACTAAGAATTGAGGGAGGGGTTCTGTCTGCCCATACAACGCGATATCTTCCGACCGCCTGTCCCTAATCTCCCACACAATTCTCTCCAAATCAGGTCTTCAAAGTCCAAGAATTTTTCCAACAATTCTGTTAAGACAGATGAGATTTGTGGGCACCAGACTAATTTCTAAGTTTTTCTAAAGCTTTCTCATTTTCTGTGCTGCTCAGACCTATACAAAGACTCTGTTAGTGCTGTCAATCCATATGCACCTTCTCAGTTTATTCTCTTACTGTTAATTAACTATTTCATATCGCAAATTCCCATTTTTCAGATAAGGTGGTGTTGTCACAATAGCCCTGGAAGTGAATTATTATAACTATAATGCATTTATAAATAACACATTAAAGGCTTAAAATACATATTTTTTTACAGTTGCTGCAATCCAGTTGGCCTACCTGTAATAGAAATTGTGCACCCATGAAATTGAACTGAATAAAAAAAAAATAATTTTCAAAGGCTTAGTTCTCTGAAAAAGTTTTTGCCTCTAATTCTTATTTGTCAAATGTTATTTTCTTTCTGATGCTAAATTAGAATACTAGAATAAATAAAAATGACAACCTCTGAGTAGGGAACTGAAGTAATGAACAGCAACCAAATTCTACTGAAGGCCAGGCAAACATAGGGGTGGGAAGGAGAGAGCAGAAAAACAAACAAATATTTTCTAATGAACCAGTGGCAGGATAACAGTACACATCTTCAGTGAAACACTCCAGAGTCAACTTCTGCATGAATTTCTTCATGGGCACTCACAGGCTATTTTCCATGAACCTTCACTGACCTTTGCAAAGGCCACAGAAGTGCCCTCTGCTCTGTGCCTGTGCACAGGTGTTACCTGTGCTGCCCACAGGTAACACACACCTCATGGCTCATTTCCTACTGCAAATCACCCCCATTCCACCCAGGGCATGCACCCAGTGAGACACAGGGACCAACAAAATCCTGCTTCATTCTAGGCTTTGGCTGGGCTTGCACAGCCCCAGGAGAGTCAGCAGGACTTCAATCTCAGAGCCCTGTGCAAGGAGATCTGTCTCTAACAAAAGGACCAGCTGACCAGCACAAAAGGGCTGCACAGACTCCCCCCTCCCAGGGATTCAACACAGATGCTCCAGCACAAAGTCAAGGGAACATTTTGAATATTTCTGTCACCTTGCTGTGCCCCTGATGGCTCACACTGCAAGCAGGTTGCTGTGCCCACATTCCTACAGTACTGCACAAGTGCAATTTTTCCCATTTATTTCCCGTGAGGATACTCAGCCAACAATAAAACAGGAAGTGGGAGTTGCCCAAGAACAATTTTGTCTGTTTTTAGATGTAATACATGATATAAATAAATTTCTGCTAAAACTAAAGTAATCTTGTCTGAAAAAATAAAACCAGCATGAATACTTGTCTGGGAGATACATAATTCCAAAGGATTTTCATCCAGCAAGATTACATTGAAACCAGCATGAATATTCATCTGGAAGGAGTGCATTCCAAAAGATTTGTCAGTGCTCCAATAAAGAGAGAAACATGTCCGAACATGTAAGAGAGGGCAAGACCAACAGAAGAAGAGGACCCCTGAAAAGCCTGAGAGCATATGAAAGGAACTCTGTGATATTCGCATTTCGTGAAGCACGGTAGAGCGGTGCCAGAGAGCCCCTCCCTGTCTCATCTGGTACTGTTCGCCTGGCACAGTGCCAAACTAATTTTTGCTTGTGGCTTTTTATGATTGTATTTTTACTATAGAATAAATTCTTTATATTACTCAAATTGGCTATCCATTTATAACAGAGAAGTAAAAACTCCAAAGAATGCTTTTTCTCTCAAGCTGCAATAATTAGGCAAGCCCACGTGTTTTGGCCAGCCCAAGGCTGCAGTCAGTGGAACACCTGGAAAATGTCTCCTCAGCTTCTCCTGAATGGCCTCAGAGCACTGGAGCCTGCTGACTCAGCACCACACACAGCTATTCCCCCTGAGCCACAGAATGAATCTCTGCTAGCCACTCATGCCTGTCCCACAGGGCAGAACACAATTCACCAGAGCTGCTCCCAGCACTGACTGCAGTATGGACATTTAAATTTCCTTCATACCTAAACCAGCTAGATTATAATTTTATTTTTTGCTCACTCTTCATCACAGAGCTATTAAGACCTGGTCAGATAAGGCTTTTGCAGGCTATCCAAGGCTAAATCACCTAAATGCACACCTCCACCTCACGGCATTTTATTGTTGCTGCTTCTGGCATATGGAGAGCTTAGATGAAAACAAGCAAATACTGGGTAAAAATTATTCCAGAAAAAGCTGAATATTTATGGCTTGTACACAGAAACTTGACTGGCAAGTGAATGCTTCAGGTAGAGATAAAAGAAGTGACAGAAGAGTAACTTTTATCTATGCATTGTAGAGGCAGATAAGCTCGCCAAGCCTCTCCCCCTGGAGGGATGTCCCTTGAATGGAATGTGATAAGCTCATCTCAACCCTCCCTGGGAGAGATACCCCTTAGATGAGGATGTTCTCCCTGGTCATGGTGAGGTCCCATAATGCTCTGATATACCCATGTAGAGTCTTTCTAACCCATTGGTTTTTCCTCTTTGGCACCACCCTCACTTTCCCCCATAAATACCCCAGCTTCTGCCCAGTTCAGGAGGGGGCTGTTGTCCCTGGCCCCCTTCGCAGGGTGCTGGATAATAAAGGCTACCCTGTGGAACCGCCACACGACACTCCTGTCTCTCCGTCTCTGAGTCGGTCTGGGAGAACCTCGCAAGGCAGAGCTGAAATCACTGCTAAGAGCTGATCAATTGCAGCCACAGGCTGCGACCACCTTGCTGAGCTTACCCGGCAGCCAGAGGAATGCCCGAGACCCCTAGAAGGTTGTCTCTTGCAAGACCTCTCTCTCTGGGAAGGTTGTGGCATCCCGGGTCGGACCAACAGAACCCCGGCAGGCCGCCAATAATGCAGTCTACATTTAATGACTGCATCAACATTTGCAGATGATTAGGGCCAACCTAAGTGCTTTATTGTTCCTTTGTTCCATTTCTGAAGGGTTCAGAGTTTATTTACTCTTTTTTTTCTTTTTTTTTTCCTTCCTTCTCCCCACAGCTGCAACTATCTATAATTTTTGGCTTTTAAAGACCTATTTCCATTTATAGAATCCAGCTGACAGGCTGGGGATGATATTTCCTAGCTGAGGCATCTGCCTCCTTGACAGAGGGAGAGATAATCACGTCGGGTGAAACAGGTTCAGCATCTATTACAAGCTTAAGATGACAGAGCTGAGAGCATCGTGTCTGGCCCCTCCAGATGTTTTTTCTTGAGGAGTTCAGCCCCATCTGGTGTGGAAGGCAGCCAGCCTGCAGTGCTGGGGACAGGGGACGCTTCACTGCTGAGGCTGCCACAGCTCTTGTTTACCTGCTTGCTTATTTATTTAATTATGGCAGCCACAAGAACGAGTGGTCAAGCTGCCAGCCTGCTTTCCCTGAAGCAATTTGCTGCTCTGGAACTGCTTGTGCTAGACAATCCTACTTCCCCTCTGGATCTGCACCAGGAGCAGCCCCACCTTCAGCAAAAGTCACAGCTGGCTGGAGCCACCTTGTCCCCAGGCAGCAGAGGCAGAAGGGCCAGAACATGAAGGGTCTGCAAAGGGGCTGAGTCTGGAGAGGCATTTCCATGGACTCAACCCTCAGATCCAAGAAATGCCCCCACTACAGGTGTCCCTACCTCCTGGATCAGAACAAACTCACAGCACCTGCCCCCTCCACACTCATTTAAGTTCTGCTTTTAATTGGTAGATCAAATGTTCTGCAGTCACAAATCAAATTATGCTGATAAAATTAGTGTAATGGCTTTAATTTAATAAAACCGTGCAGAAACACTAATTAATGTAGGGGTTTTAGTGTTAATATTTTTGTGGGAGGGAGAGATTAGGAGAAAAATAAACAAAGCAGGCTTAAGCTTAGAAATGAACAAACATAGTTTTATTAACATATATTAAAAGACTGAGAAAAGAAAAAAAAGTTGAGAAACAAGAAAAACTTAAACTAAAACAGAATGATACCTTAAAACATGCTTCTTTCTTCTTACAAACTATTAACTTTCTTATTGAACAACACAGAAAGACACAACTTAGGATTTTCAGTCAGTTTCACCACTTAGACATAACTACTCATTACTCTAGGAGAAGAATCCTTCTAAGATCTTTTTATGAAGATGTTTGCTACAAGACAAAATAGTCCAGTGCTCTCTCTGTTAGACATTCTGCTGCCACCCTGAGTTTTCGCAGACTGTGATGTTCTATCAGCAAAGCTTCTCAGTGTATCTGGGGTATTATTTACGAATACTTCTTCTGATCTAAAATTATCTTTGTCTCAAAAACTGAGACCTCTTTTTTGACCCAGGAGCGGGGGGTTCAAAGTTCCCAAATAAATCTCCATTACATCAGTCCTTAATTTTGATTAGAATAGCATTCTACCCAAATAATACTAAGATGCTGCAAAGAACAGTTCATTTCTTCATAATTTACCTTAGAAGAGTCTGGTTAAAAATGTTCACTTCTTCAATCCTATTCCAATATTATTAGTTCTTTCACTTCTCATCTAACTGACTTCATGCAGTGTCTGTTCCATGTACCTTCTGTTTTTTTCTTTCTTCTTTCTCTCGAGGAAGAATTGTGCTTTAAAAGTTCTGTGTTGCTAAGAAAGGGTTAAAATCCGCCCGGGCTTCCAAAGGCCACGTGCACGTGCATGCGCCAGGCTGCAGGGCTGAAGAAAAAAAAAAAAAAAATGCAAGGCCGTGTTGGTAGAAGAAGCTGGTAAATGTCCTTTTTTTCCACCCCTCGGTCTCATCCAGGGCAGTCCAGCTCGGAGCTATCACTAAGCTGTAAAAAGGCTTCACCCAGTCTGCTCTCATGTGGGCAGCAGCTCTCAAAGGCTCGGCTGGGCCCGGCCCAGCCGCCCAGAGGGTAGAGGGGCCCGACCTGGGCCTCCCCCACGCTGCATGCGGGCAGCAGTTCTCAGAGGCCTGGCTGGGCCCGGCCCAGCTGCCCAGCCGGCAATGGGGGGCCCAACCTGGGCTCCCCCGCTCTCCATGCAGGCAGCAGCTTCTGGAGGCCCGGCCGGGCTTGGCCCGGCCGCCCAGAGGGGCAGCAGAGCCTGACCCGGGCCGGGCCTGGCCCGACCCGACCACAATGTTACCTCATGGCAGATCACCGAAGCGAGAGAGAGAGACGAGCCCAGCAGATTAGTTTTAAATGTTCCTTCTAAAGTCGCACTGACAATTCTCATTGGTTAACTTAGCTGCAAATATCCTAGCCTGCTTTTTGATAGGTCCTTGTCCTCCCCCCCCCCCAACCTATGCTATGGTCAGGGCAGGGAAAAACAGTTTACATTTCTCTATATCTAGAAAACAAAATTGTGCTAACCCATGATAATTAGTTAGATCATGGTACTACTTTTCTTTTGAGATGGGCCATTTGATACTGCAAAATGTCACCAAATTATTCTTTCTGAAAGTAGATTCTTCCTCACAAGTAAATTTTTCTTGCCAGATGCTGATGTAAATGCTCACAAATCATGGAAGATTTCCAACAGATGCGCAACTTGCTGCCACTCCAGGACTGCTGCTCCTCCCCTCTCTCCTACCTGTTATCACACAGGACAGCTCATGTGAGGGCAGATGTGAGAGTCTGGCAAGACATGAAGGCTGTTATTAAAATTTATATCACAATGAACAACTGTTCCCTATGACCCTGCAAGAGACTCCTTCACAGGCAGCCACAATCTCACATGGTGTCCTGGGGGAGAACATCTGCTAACACTTGAGCACTCCTGAGGTGCCACATTTATACCCAAATTTATACCCAAACAGACAAGAACACTTCAATTAAAGCCTGTGTGTGGATGTGTCTGTAGGTACCCACAAACCTCAGTCCCTGCATCAGCCTTGTCCAGCCCTCTGTGCCTTGCTCTTGGTGCTGTGACATCTGCTCTGTCACCCTCACATGCACTGTTTAAAAACCTGTCCAATTTCTCACATTTCCTCTCCTCTGCCAGAAGTGGAAGAGATCACCCAGATGTAATTTCAGCAAACAATAAATCCCTTTATCAATGGTGCAGCCCTGAAAGTCAGTAGATGGAAATTGATTCTGATTTTCCAGCTTCTACAGCATTTCTTTCCATAAGATCATTAAACTGCAGGCTCAAAGTTACAGTTTAAATTGTCTTTTTGCAGAAAAGTCTAAGCTCCAAACAATCAAATTGTGATTCATAATCTGTCATTTTCAGTCAATATATCATGTCTAGTAAACATTGATTTACATGTAAGGTTGTACTTTCCAAAGCTATTCAATAACAGCAATCATAGCCAACAATTGATAGGTAATTTTTCTAGCATACACAAATTATTCTTTGCTAATTTGACTCTAAATTACAAAAGTTTCATGATTCATTTTCCCATACAAAATTGCTGGTTGGTTTGGTTTCTTGGTCACATCATTCTTTCCCTGCATCTTGTCCTTTGACTATTAAACTCTTTGCTCATATCTCATTCTTTCAAAGTTTACTTCCTTTGTATATTTGCTAGAAATGCAGACTGGCCTTCTCCATTTATACCTGTGTCTTTGAGCTTTGACTCTCTTGCAAAGTATCTTCTCATTTGTTAAATTCTTTCAACACATCCTTCTGTGTGACGTCAATGAGTTACCTCTAGGAGTGTCCAAGGAGCCCCAA
Organism: Hirundo rustica; assembly: GCF_015227805.2. Taxonomy (NCBI): domain Eukaryota; kingdom Metazoa; phylum Chordata; class Aves; order Passeriformes; family Hirundinidae; genus Hirundo; species Hirundo rustica. Next base: position 28,647,130 of record NC_053487.1, on the reverse strand, counting down.
AGCACAGATTTATCCATACTCTGAGGGGATGGATGTGTCTGTTTGCCCTGCCCTGGGTTTTCCAGGAGTGCTGCTGCAGGAATCAGCCTGATGGAGGGAATGTGCATCTTCCATCACTACTATTCTTTCTCTCTCATATCTGTCCTATTTTGTCTTCAAGGAAGAGAGATAAACCTGCAACAGCAGCTTTCAAGCATTTTAGCTCCCCCCTGGATGTGCCTTCCCTCTCCCTCACACCATCGAACATGGAACTCCCCCTTCAAAACTCAAATTTGGATGATATTCCCCTAAATGGAACAATGGAACTCCTCTTCCCACCTTCCTCTCTCATTTTTAACACTCTTCATTTCAATACCATCAGCACTTGCCCAAGCATTCAGAAAGTATCAGCATAATAAAGTACAAAGCTGAAATTCATCATGATGAAGAAGTGATAGCAAGTAGGATGTTTTTATAAAGATAGATTACAATCAAGCTAATCAGTCTCCAAACTACTCTATAGAGAAGCATTTAATTTCTGACATCAGGAGGAATTTTCCCCACCTACGTTGTCATCCCTGAGGGTGAAGGAGACTTGGAAAAATGGAACGGTGTTGAAAACACCAGCATGCAGCACAACCATGCCTTCAAATTAACCAGAAGGCCAACAAGCCTGCACACTGAAAGCTAGGATCTATTTAAATATTGTCATTGTGAAGTGGATATATCTTCATTTTGTCCAAAAGGCACTTAAAACATGGCAGCCTTACCCATCTATCTGTGAATGTGCTCCAATCTCACTCCTCAGTGAGACTGAAGGAATTAGCACTGCTCTGAATCACACATCAGGTTGGAGTCCCATTAGACTCCTGAGAGGTTGATTACAATGTCCCATTCATTAGGTCAGAAGGAAACACGTTTTGTTTGAATCTATGATTCTCTTCAACTGAGAAGCACTAAAAGAAAAAGAACAAAACAATTTATATGTTTAAGAAGTGAAATGAAGGCCTGTAATCATCAGGGTTTTAATGATCTCTACCAAATTACTGTCTCACAGCAATAAATGTGCTAAAGGATTTACAGCAGTAGCACCTTAATGCTCCAGCACACCATTGTGGGGTACAGAGAAAAGGCTCAGGAGATCCCAGGGCAAGGAGTGGTGCTAGCAAGGAAAGAAGGAAATAACTGGGAGTCAGGAAGAGATGCTGGCAGAGCCCTGTGGGCACAAGCCAAAGGAAAACAGTTCCAGGGAGGACAAAGCAAAAAACCTGTCACAACAGCCATGATCACCCTAGTCTGGGGGCTTTAACCCCCTGGGCACAGGAGTAGAAGAGGAAAAGGCACATCTCCTACCTTGAGCTATGGACTTCCACCTTCTCCCCATTCCATCACTGCTGGGCTGACTGGGTCCATGGGAAAGCAAACATTGTCCAACTTGCCATCTAAATCACATGTCCATCCCACTTTAACAAAAATAAATGCTCAGGATGCATTCAAGCAGCAACTGGAAAAGTCTGGAGCAGGAGTGCCCAAGGAATGTGAATGTGTTTTAGTCAGGCAGGCCAAATTCTCATGCCTTCGTGTCCTGCAAGCATGTGGGCAGCAGCAGGAGGTGTTCCAGGGTGCAGGGCTGGACCCCACACTGCTGCCTTCTGAGCTCAGACTCTGAAGATGGAGAGGAACCTCAGCAGGGTGTGATGGAGAACTGCCTCAGCTCCCTGTGTGAACACAAGGATACAAACATCCTCCTGGGAATTAGCATTTACATTTTATTTGTGGCTTGTTGGCTTGTATTTTTTTTCAGGCTGCTCTAGGAAACATATTTGTACTTCACTGGACACAGCCTTCCTAATAGCTATTACTGTTCCTGGTAATTTTTTAATGAGTTGATGCAAGGCAATTTCACTTCCTTCCCCCTTGTTGTGCTTTCAGGCAGATTTTGGGAGAAACCCTCCCACGGGGCCCCCCTCCCCTCCCCCAACCGATTCGGGAAAAGACTTCCTCAGAGAGAAGTGGAAAAAACCTGTTTATTAAACAGGCAAAGCACTCCCAGCACAATACCTGATGACAAGAGCTTCGTGCCGCTTACGGAGGGATAACAAACTTAAAGAAAGAAAGTCTCCTCTTGAAGATAGTCACTGCGCTCCACTGCTCCGTCTCCGCTGGTGCTGGGAGAAAAGGAGATGTGCAGGGCTGGTCTTGGTGGGGTGGGTGCCCTGTGGAGGCCCCCGGTGCTTCCCCCAGGTCCTTAGTCCGGAGAGATTGGAACAGTTCCGAGGAGAGGGCAAAAAAGAAAAAAAGGAAGGAAAAAAAAGAGGAAAAAAAAAAAAAGCAGAAAGCTTCAGCTATTCTACAGTATCTAACTACGCTAGCACTAAACTAACTCCTGGGGAAAAAACAACAGAGCTTCTTTCATCTTGCAGTGTTCCAACTCCCCCGCTTCAAGGTCACTCCGAGGAGCAGAGTTTTCCTGGGGAAAAACAAACCGCGCTTCCCCTCCCCTTTGCATCCAATAGATGATTGGGGGATACACAGTCACCCTAGGACACCCCTTCAGAAAGAATTTATTTAAAAAATCTGTATAGGAATAATAGACTCGTAATCAGAGAAGCCACATGCCATGATCAGAATTAAAGGAGCCATCTGTTTCTCTACAGTCATGCACATCTCAAACAAAAAGTACACATATGACATATGTCATTACTTCCACTTTCCTGAGAGAAAATATTTGTCATGATTGCCTCCCACAGGAGCACAGGAGGCTCCACCACCAGCTTGCAGTGCTGGAGGAACCCCTCCCACTGAAGCTCTCCAAGCAGTTAATTCAGGTTTTACCTCTTCCTCAACCAGCCCAGCAGAGCTTTTCATGCTTCTGTGAATCCCTTGCAAACTTATTTTCCACAAGATCTGCAGCTGGGGCTTGGCTTGCTGTTCCCTACCACCAACAGAAACTGCCCTGCTGAGCTCCACACACACACTTGTGTCTTACCATTTAAAAGTCAACTTAGGAAATTACGCTGTTCACTGTGTTATAAATGAGAAGACCAAATTCGATAAATCAAAATTTTGAATTTTATTGAGAGACAAAACAACAGTTTCGGACAGCCACAATTAAAAGGACAGCGTCGAGCCCGGGGTCGCCGCTGGGTGAACAACGATAACACACTCTGCCAGTCTGTTATCCCCAAGTTCACATTTGTGGTTTGTAGCAGTCTCTTTTTATACACTGGATCGCGGAGAGAGGCTCGGGATGTCGAAAGTCCTCCCTCTGAGGCAGCTTCATTAAACATGCAGGTTTCAGTTCTAAGAGTCTGAATGGATCAGCGGAGGACAATGCTGTTAATGGTCGGTTCCAGGTGTGGTGTAGACATGTTAATTTTAGCCGGAGACCATCTAGATACGGATCTGAAACTATCATCGGGTTCTCCGGGCTATCATCTCTGTTTTCCGTTGCCTTTTGTTTCCTTTCAGCGATTCCTGGCAGTGACAGTCTTCTGTCCTCCTTTCTGGTAATTCCAATCAAGCTCTCTTCGTGTCCCTCCCATGCCTTTTCAGGCTAGGGACATTCTTGTATTTTATTAAATCCCCTTCTTCCCGAGTTAACCCACAAAATGCTATTTCAAAGCAAAACTTAACTTCTAACATGCTAGTTTATACAGAACTTATATTTATACATTCGGTATTACATTTTATATTCTATTAACATGAAGTAACTTTAGAGCAGATGTTACATTCCTTTTTAACGATTTGTAGCCAAGGCATGTTTGTGTCTCTCTCCTGGTAATTCTAATCATGTTGTGTCTCGTGTCCGCCCCCCCCTTGTCTTTTCAGGTGAGAGAAATTCCTGCACTTTTACTGAGCTGCTTTCTTCTGAGTTAACTCATAGCATATTGGATTAAAACAAAACTTATATTTATAGGGATAATATTACACTTTTTATCTTTTAACACGAATTAACTTTAGGACATATATCACAACTGGATGATATATTTTCATGTCAGTATGTTGTAACATGCAAATTATTTTTCCTTTCATCTAATTTCAAAATGCAGCGATAAAAGCAGTGCTGGAAATTCACCAGACACACCCAGACACACTCCTCAACATCAATTTCCCTGCAGTCACAGCCAATGTGTATAAATATTCCCCTCTCTGGCAGGAGTCAGCAGTAGCACTGTGCTCTCCATCCTTTGCTCCTCAGCCCACAGTCATGGCCAGCTGAGCCAGAAGCTGGAGGTGACACTGCAGATGACACACCTGCACCACCAGCACATGGCTGCATCCCTGCTTGTGCCACCTCAACAAAGCTGACAGGCCCAGATGCATGTTCATAAAGCATTCAAAAGCATCACCTGTGGTCACACATAACCCCAGAGTGCTCTACTGGAGCAAAGGATGCCTCTCATGGGCCAGGTTTTGGGACAAACCACTGTGGACAGCGCAGCTCTTTGGTGCTCCTCTGCTGCTGGGAACGCTTGCAGGCACAGTCACTCCTGCCCAAGGCTCCCTGCACACCACACCTGGCTGCATCCCACCTCAGCCTTAAAGGCTGCCTCAAGGAAATGCCTGCAGTGCTCCCAGAAGTTTCTCACCTTTATGGTGTGTTCAAATAGGATATAACCAAAAGGAAAGCAGGATCTGTAGGACAATTGAAATAACCAGTATTTCTTTAATCCAACCAATATCCAAAGCCCTGACCTGTTGCTATGCAGGTACAGAATTAGAGCTGCTCCTCACCAAAGCCAGAGAAGGAATCAGTGCAGCACCTGCACTGCCAGGGCTGGGTTTGAGCAGAGGCACTGCCCTGATGCGAGCAAGGCTGCTCAGGGGAGCCATCAGGAGATGTCACCCTTGCACTGAGCCACGGTGGGCCTGCTGCCCTCTGCCCAGCCCTGCCAAACACACCAGCCCTCGCCCACAGATAACAGACCAATGACAAATGTTCTCGAAAAAGCCTCTCCTGAAATGCTGTAAAATCCTTCCATCTAAAACATCTCCTCTTTTCCCTGCCTTGCCTTAGTTCAAACACTGAAGGGTTCAAGGCCACCTACTTTGCCACTGAGATATTGTGAAAAGATTTCTTCAGAAAAATCAAAGAGTAGCCTAATTTAAGTTTGTCTGACCTGGGTTGTTACTCTTGCTTTCAGTTATGGAAAACCTTTAAATAGGAAAAAAAAAAAAAAAAAGTTGTCTCTGGTTCTTCAGCTTTTCTCTCTGCAGGCCTGAATGTTTTTGCTATAAGCTGTTCATCAGAGGCTAGGAGAAAAGCTCTGAAGTTAAAACACTGGCAGCTCTGCAAGGGGATGTTTCCTTCACCCATCTGCTCTCCCCCTAGATCATCATTCCTGTGCACAGACATGTATTTCAGTGACCCTGACATGTTCTGTGTGAAAAGTGCATATTATATGGCTCTAGACAAGATATTTACGAATTGTATTATGTTGTATTAATTAGTAATGTTGTATTAATATCTTGATAGTATGGTAAATGTAGTTTTGTAGTTAAAATGTAGTTTCTATATACCAACCACAGGAAAATGTAAATCTTTCAGAAGAAAAAGAATTTGACTTCCTTATCAGAAGAGGCCAACTTCTGCCTTGCTCAGACCCAAAGATGCCACAGAGATTAAGGGAAAAAAAGTGACACTAACCAGAGAGAATTCTTTATTTGAATGGAATTTATGCATCATGTATGAAATGTATGAATATTCAACAGGCTATTGCTTTTAAGAGATAATCCTTTGTTAACGGGGGTCCTTCTTTGGAGCTTTTTGCTCGGGAAGGCACCCAGACATCTGTTACTTTGTTTTTATTGTCTCGTATTGTCCTAACCCTAATTGTTCAATTTTTTTATTACTCTAATTCTATTTTTATAACCATCTTTATTACTATTAAACTTTTAAAATTTTAAAACAAGTGATTGGCGTTTTTCACATTCTGTAAATTCTCCATGTCAGTTCAGTGGAAAACACTTTCTTACCCATGTCTATCCATATTCTGCTTCTGTGACGTCTTACATTATTATGCAGGACTGCCCACCCATGGCAATCATTCCTCTGCTTTGATCATCTAGGGAATGCACAATGATGAAAGATGTTACGATGAAAAAAATAAAGCACTTTATATACTTAATTCAAACACTGTATTAACACTGCACATTTTAAAAGTACATTTTTACACACACACATATATATATACAGTGCATCTATTTTTTATCTAGCCTTCTAAACACAAACTTGTAGTGAAAGATTTGCACTGGGGCTACGATCAATACCAGATTTGTGTTTCAGAGGCACGAAATTAGGACATACTTCATAATTCCCACCCTCTTCCATTCCACAAACACATTCCTAAATAGCTACATACACTGACACCTTATTTAAAAAATAACTGACATAAGCCTCTGTTGAAGAAGAGGGCAAGCTGTAATCAAGATTTATTGGTATTTCAGCTGTCCTTCTGCACTTTTCACATCATTCTGCTTTCTAACAATTACACTACTGCAGGGCACGTAGGCAAATATATCCATCATGAAAATGGCTCACTGCCAGGGCTGTGGGTGACAGCTCCGTGTCCTGAATGCTGTCACTCCCCGGTGCCACCAGCATTACCTGGGCAGAGCCACCTGGGCAGTGCATCCTCCTCCTCCTGGGATACACCAGGAACCTCCTCATCACCCACCAGCCACAGTCAGGCTTTTCCTGGTGATCCATTTTGCTCCACTTTGATATTCTCCCTGACAAAGCAGTTTTACCAGTCAGCAGCTGTCCACATCTCGAGCTAACAAACACTATATATTATTTATTTTTATTAAACCTCTTCTAGCAATAGTAGAGGCTATTTTGAGACTTGGAAGGAAGAAAGCAATCATTCAGTCATTGAGAGGAGTGTCAGTAAACTGAGATCAGCCAAGGAAACCAGTAGTATTTCAGAAAAGCTCTTTCTGGATCCTTCCACTGCTTCTTGACTAACAAAGCCTGGATTAAATGAGGCACAAGCACACACACATGGAAGTAATTGTCACTTGTTGTTTATGCAGGTTTTGAAATTCTCTTTTAATGCTCTCTTTACAGTGGGAAGAAATCATCTAACAAGCACAGTTTTTCATCATAAACCTGAAGCACCTACAGCATAAAAGCCAAGCAGCCTGGAGCTGCTAACTCACCCGAGCTGAGTGCAGCTCCTGTGTGGGACAAGGGGATGCCGAGGGGATAATAAGCACAAGTGCTTTGTGCAGGGCACAGATTGTTCCCTGTTCCCTTACTTGGAGGACATAAACCCCAGAGCTGCAGCTCATGGCAATTGTATACAAGTAAAACTTAACACCCAGAGGGATGGATGGGAGATGCCTGGCAGGGAAAAGTACTGCTCTGCTATGTGCTGCAACCCTTGGCTCTGTTTCAGCTTGAGGGAAATACTTCAGCGTGGGCATCTGTTTACCTTAAAGATGTCAAACCATCAGCCAGTTTTATAAAACAAAAAGCATTCTGAATGGAGAGTACCTCAGGCTAACCAACGTGCTGCAAAGTTTCTTCTGGCTAATTAAAAAAGTTCTTTATAAATGTTTCTCTCTTTGCATGTCTAATTTGGTTTCAGGTCTTAAAGCAATGTTTTAAAAAAATAAATAAAAAAAGGCAGCTAGAAGATGCACAACAAGTTTTGGCAAAATAAAAACTTTTATGCAAAATTGACCTGATTCTGTAAGAAGCAAAATGTGAACACAGCATGGCATAATTGCATGAATTTGTTCTTACAGTCATTCTAGCGACATCTGCTTCTTTCTTTGCCTCACTGATTTGCACATTACAAAAAGCAGATGGCATTAGATGCTGGTCTCAGGAAGGTCACCCCCTGGCTGTGATACATATTTCCACCTTAATTATTTTAGGCTTATTTCTGACATAACAGGAATTGATTACTATACAGAGAATAACCATATTCCAAAAGTATATTTCAATAGCAAAGTTGAAACACTTCTAAAATGGGACTGAAGGAATAACTTGAAAACAAATATTAGAAGAAGGGTTAATTTTCTCTCCTAACACTCCAAGGTTTTCCACCGGGAGTTGTTTTTCACTGTGATTTATCGCTTTGATTTTGCTTGTGTTTTCCACATCTCATTTTCATGCATCACTGTATCACATTCAAGAACAAAGTTTAATTGCACTGCTCCTACTGGAAGGGTGTTTCAGGGTGTCCTGCTCAGAAATCCATGCCCTATACAGAGAATACAGAAATCATCAGAGAGGATCATTAGCAGAAGGGTTATTACTTTCTCATTAATTTGCTCTGTTACTTATAATTAGACTGATCCTGCAATTAGGCAGGCAGTAGTCTAACATAAACAATAAGTCTGCACAAAAAGCAACTGAATTGGGCCAAATGCAACAACAAAGGGTTAAAAAAATGCATTAAATAGGTGCTATCATAATTAAAGAGTGAAAGATACAATGGCAAAATTCTCCTCTCTGACCTATGCTGTGATGAAGGCACAGGGTGTACCTGTACTGTCATTTCTGAATTGGGGATATAAATGGCACTGCCAGTGACTTTCATGGATCTCCCCTGTGCAAATAAAACCCAGAAAACCAAAATGGCAATGACAGATCCATAAAGGAAGAGAAAATTTTCACCGCAGCTTGAAGAGCAGTGCAGTGGTAAGACATAAATAAAATAATTAATGAATCTACATGGCTCAGAGTTGAGATACAAACCAGAACTGCCAAACAGATAATCACCAAACAGATAACCAGTGCTGCAGAGGGGTTGAATCAGCTGGGCTGCTCCAGTCCAGCAGGGCTCTGTGGGGTTGAGCAGCCCAGCTCTGTTCCACTGCACTCAGCCTGAGAAACCAACAAAGCTCCTGCACCAAAACCCAGGGGATGCCTCAGTGTCATGGGTTAGTACAGTTTGGTTTTTTAGTTATAAAAGAATGTAAAATAATTCTCCAGGTCAGGACCTGGGAATTGCTTTGGAAGAGACAAAGACCTATTAGAGAGTTAATTAGAATATTGACATCTACTCTGACCACTGAAATTGTTGGCTGCGACTTTGGGAAGTACCATATAAAACCCCGTGAATTTCCTGTAGGTGGGGCCTTTTCCTTCTTCCTTTGGCCAGAGAGAGACAGGCAACATCGAGCTGGGCCTGCTGCTCCCCCCCTTTTTGGGGGGGGGGGGAAGCTGGCCTGAGGCCTGGCCGGATTCCATCGGCTCCCGGGTGAAGGGGGGAAGGAGAGGTTGCTGTTTTGTAACAGCTACTTTCTTCAAACTTCCCTGGAGCAGAGAAAAAAAATCTCTGCTGGGCCCCTGATGGGAGCTATGGGCACCATTTGGGCCAAGGCCACCCCAATTTACACTGAGGGGTGGGCTGAGAAGGCATTTATGATCTTGCCTAGTTTTTTTTGTGATTCTGGACTGCCTGAGTGCTCCAATCTCTAATGTTTCTGCATGAGTTTTTCCTCCTTCATCAGCTCGGCCTTGAACATCTAACACTACGAGCTACAGAGAGAGAGAGACAAAGACTCTGAGAAGATTTAACTCTTTCCTAGCAACATGAAGCTTCCAGAGCTTGGCCCTTCTCTGAGAGAGTAAGAAATGACAGAGTGAACATAAAGAAAAAAACAGCATTAAGTCAGTAGAGCGAGAGTGAAAAGACTACTGGGACAGAGGGTTGAAGAGTTGGTTGTTCTATTCTTACTTGAGCCATGGAAATGAACTCTATATTTTGATCATTCCTTTAAATCATGGGAAATATATGCATTTGGGGAGATGATTGTTTTGATTTGTGTGTGGATTTGAGCAAAGGTGTTTGTGATGAATTAAGTAATATCCTATAAGATGCTTGAACAGAGATAAAGATGAGAAACCCCCTGTGCCAGTGAAGTGAGAAGATATCTCTGCACCTTGAGGTGAAGAATCCTTTGCTTTGGAGTTATTCATCTTTAAAAGGTGACACCCCAGTATGCAAAAGTCTAAGACCCATGACCCATAAGCAGCTTGGGAAACTGCTCCTGGGAGGGTCACAAAAGCAGGTTTCTCCGGGCGGTTGTTTTTGTGACAGTTTAAAACCCACAAGAGAACTGTTTTAAGTTGTCAGTGGGATCCATGACTCTAGAAGATACTCTTCCCCTAATGAATTGATGAAAGAGTATTATCAGATAGTGAAACTGACTGAAAATTACAAGTTTTGTCTCTTTATGTTGTTTTGTAAGAAAGTGGACAGTTTGTAAGGGGAGGGAAAAGTGTTTTTTGAAGTTTCATTCCATTTTAGTTTTTTTCCAACTTTCTGTTTTTCTATTCTTTTAATGTATGTTAATAAACTATTTGTTAATTTTAAGGTTGAGCCTGCTTTGTTTTTCTCCTAGTCTCTCTCTCACAAAAAGAGTAAGTACCAAAACCAAAATTTAGTGAACGTGAAACCACTACATTAATTGGTGTTTCTGCCCGGTTTGAAATTAAAACTATGACACTCAGCTTTACACAGCCCCTTCCAGACCTGCCCACTCTTCCACCCACCCTTAGGAAGCAGAAAGTTATTCCTATTCCTCTATGAAACAAAACACTATTAACTGATTCTGAATAGACACAATATGGAAATTGCAATTACAGTAACTCCACCTGCTGAGACAGAATATGAACAGCAGCCATGGACTCTAAATTGCACTTGAACAGCACTTCACAAAATTCCTCAAGAAGACTGATAAACATAGACAATCCTGCTGTGATACTGAAGTATGTTTTCCTAAAAATATCTTTTTGTTTTCATTTTTTATTGCCTTATGTAGACTTTTTTTTTTTTTTTTTTACATTCCATGCATTAATTGGAATAATACAAAGTATAAATATGATATGTGCCTACCACAGCAATTACAGTGCTGAGACCCACAATAAATCTCTAATGCAAATGCATTTATTGCAATATCTGAAAGTATCATAAAATATGCATTAAGTTAAAAATGTCATACAGGACAGTTGTAAAACCACAGAGTGGTTTGGGTTGGAAGGGATCTTTAAAGATCATCTAGACCAACCCTCAAAAGTCCTAAAGCTGTTCCAGTCTTGAAATCTGACAAGAGGAAGGCAGAAGAGGAGAAAGTAATTTTCAATAAGAATTAAAAGGGATTGCATTGGAATGATTTGTCTACTTATACTGAAACATCAATCACAGCTGCCACTCCCCAAACTCTCTCATCATTGTTGGTACACTGTTTACAAAAGAGCTAAAAGCAGAATGTTTTTTTTCTTTTCTTTTCCAAGTGTATCACTCCTGCTGTTCTGTTGGGATTTTTTTTTTCCTCACCCCCCCCCAAAGATGGCCATAAAAAGAACAAGATATATTTTATCATTAGATACAAACCCAAGTCACACACATTTATTGGTTTAAGAGCCATTAGGTAAAACTTAAAGAACAGAAAAGAAGCCCCAGTTAAAGTTCCATCAAAGTGAACTCATACTTTAGTCAGTTAATTAAATAATCCGTGCCAACCTGAGGGGTCTCAATCCTATCATAACAGTCCATAAGCACTGATGGTTGTAAAATATTAGTTCTGAACTCCTCTTATTAACATTAGGCTGAACCAAACCACAAAGTTCAAGCTTAGCTTAACTGGCATTAAAGAAAAGTGTGTGCATCTTTAAACTGCACAGGTACTGATCTTTGTGTTCAACACTTCTTTCATTTAAGGACATTTAAGAGTACAAGGTAACAGAAACCTTTGCAGTGAGAAATGCAGGCTATTACCACAGAACACAGTGAAAACCTGCCTGGTTTGCACATGCTTCACTGAGAAAGTGCCAGAGGTAATGAAGACCCATTGCACAACCCCAACTGCCACTGAAAGAGAGCCAGCATTGAAAGGGATCTGTTTTTAGAGGGATGCTAAAGGTCAGCTAGCTATGGCCTTTAGTCATGCAATATCATCTCCATGTTAAGTCTGAAGATGCTTTTGAACAAGGCATTTACTATACAGTAAATGGCAGACTTTTTTTTTTTCCAAGACTTTACTGATTTGCAAGTTCACCATCAGCAAACAGTGCCAAAAGTGCTCTCAGGAAAAAGAAATGGCACAATTACAACTTGAGCAGGAGACAGAAAATGCCTGTAAAAATATAATGAGAGCTTCTGGAATGCTGCTATGATCCTGCTCCCATAAGAACAGCAAGAATCAGAGGATCATATTTTTAGGAAAATATGCAACATTTCAAGTTCCTGAAGAGCCACTGAAATGCCATGAGGTCTACAGGAGGCCACAGAACCCAGGCAAAAAAAACCACCTTCTGTGTGCAGGCAATGCTAAAGCATCACTGCATACATGTACCCACAAATCACCCTCCTTGCCAAGGAGGGGATAACCCTAAAATGTCCCAGGTGCCTGGGAGCAGGAGCTGCCCTGACTCATCTGGCCATGGGGGACACTCAGCAAAGCCCCTGTGTTTCCCTGGCTCTCACAGCACAGGGATTCCAAGCAGTGTGGGACTTGCTGAGCCACCTCCCTGGGAAAACAGGGGCTGGCACCAGGCAGAACCTTTGGCCAAATACAGCCCATGCAGAAAGGCCCAAGCACAGAGCACAGGCACCCACCAGAAGGTGAGCTGGCTCTTGGGCTGAGCAGTTCCAAAGGCTGGACCCACGGCAGGAAAGCCAAGCAGAGTGTCAAGAGGGAGTTGCAGCTTCAGAGAACACCTCATGGAGAGGAGCCCAGGCATGGCCAGTGCCAAGGGCCAGGCATGGGAGGCAAATGTGCAGCCACAGCTGGGGAGCAGCCACCAGTCTGTAAAACCAGCAGAGAGGAAATGGCTGCAGGACTGTGCAAACCATGTCTGCTCTGTCTGTCCATCCTGATCTCTGACAGCTGGGCACAAACTGCTCCTCCTCATCTTCTGGACAGAGGAATCAGGCCTGAAGGTTTGTATGCATTATTTAACCCCTTTGCATTTGCTAATTAAAGTTTCTTCCCTTCTGTGAAGTCCCACTTTAGCTCTTCTCTCTGAGGTTTCACCTGTGATGTCTGAGTTTAAATTTAGCCACTTTTCAACTCCCCAAAACAAGACTGCTTGGCAGCTCACAGAATAATGCAAAAAGAACCGTCTCCCTCCTCCTCTTCACCATGTAAGTGTGAATCCTCTCTGCCAGTCCTCAGTCATCACCCTGGGTCCGTTCTGGATGTAGTATGCCACACAAAATAAAATAAATCCCAAGTATTACTACTAGCAAGATCCGTCTGTGGCTGACCGGGGAATGATCGCAGTCCTACCACAGTGAATGAGATGAACAACAGCACAGAAGGTCACTCCTGGCACACAGTTGTGAACTCAGAGAAAATAACTTCCTGCAGGGGAAGTCAAGGTACTTCCACAGATGCTTGTACACAAATGGGACCAAAAAACGACAGGGAATAAATTCATGTTTCAATTTGCAATCTAAACTTGTACAGCAAACTTGAAGAGAATCAGAACACCATGAATTTTGACAGCTTCATCAAAGGGAAGAAAAGAACAGCAGAAAAAATTTGGAAGAAAGAACACAAGAAGGAAAGACTGACCCCGCTGGTCCAGGAGCCTTTCCAAATGGAACATCTCCAGCACTGCTAGCACCAGGCAGAGAAGGGTCCAACTAATTCTTGTTGCTTTCAGAGTCCATACACCTAAGAGGAGAAAAAACTGTAGTCCTTGAGGGTTCTAGATGTGCCTTTGAATGGCAGGAGAAAGGAGGCAGCTTAATCTAGTCTGTGTAGAGCAGGAAGACAAACACCACAGGCAGCAGATCTGCAGCACGTTCTGCCTTCTGCTCTGCTTTCAAAGACCTTCTCTGCCCAATAAAAAAATCCTCATTCTACTTAGGAACTGCTCTCACAAATTGTTCAAGTTCTATAATGCAGAAAGCAGGGCCAATGAACTGCAGTGAATCTTAAATGCTTTTGGTGACACTGGAAAGAAAAAACCAGTGCTTTGCCTGTAATCTCTTCTTAGCAAGACAGGGAAAGGGAAAAAACTAAAGACATGGCTTGTATAGCATTTCATGTTTCACTTATTTTTATTATTTGTTATTGCCTAGGGCATGAGTTTACATGAAGTGAAGAAGTGGAGGAAAAAGGTACCATTTTTATTTTTTCTCTCCTATGCTCCCATAAGCTACAGTCACTGATGTTGCACAACTTTTGTCCCCATTATTTTCAGGAGGGACTTTCCTGCTTCTCTATCACACTATGTTCTGTTTCATCAGAAGCTGTGGCAGTGCAAGAACTGTTTTATTAGGTTTTTATAAGAAGTTTATGTTATGGTTCATTTCACTGTATCCCCAATTCTGTAACCCTTTTGTGTTTTCTGTATAATAAGGTGTTTTGTGTCAATCATCCCACCCCCCACCTATCCGTGTCCATCCCCTCTGCCCCCCCTCACTCAGGGGCAGCCTGTCTATCACTCCAGGAGCCCTCCCAGGTTGCAAAATCTCGGGGAGAGGGCTTCAGGTGATAGGTAGCCTGGGGGGGATTCCTTTCCTCTGGAGGTAGTTGGTCAGAGGCTTGGGGGTGGGCACACCTTGTTACCCCCTGAATCCCCTGATTTGTTGTCTTGTTGTAACCCCCCCTGAACCCCTCCCCCACTTATAAGGTGGAGGAGGGAGATTCAAATCCTCTCTGCTCTTCAGCTCTGCTCTTGGTCTCTGGCCTCTCTGGCCTGAGGTTTGGACCAGCTGCGGACTTCCCGCAGCTGGGCCTGAATAAACATCTTTTAACAAGCTGAGAGCCAACCTTTTCTTGCTGCCGTTGCTGTCACGACATTATTTGGTCCAGCTGCTGCTGAGAAGCCGAACCAGCAGGTAAAAATAACCTGCACGCCTATCCGAACTGGGAACATTCTGTAGCTGTGCTGACCAGAGCTAGCCGGAGGTCAGCTCCCGCCCGGTGCGGGGACAGAAACAGCGACAAGAAGCTGAGCAGCAATTTTCTTCATAGCTCATATCACAGACATAAAACCAGCTGATTTACAAAAGGCACTGGTCCTCTGCATCCTCCATACAGACACTGGCCTCCTTTACTCCTTTTATGACAGGTAGCAAATGAAGTAATGAAGTAGAAATGAAGTAATAAAATAAAGATAAATCATTCATCTTGGGAAGGTCTGCATCAGACCAATTAAAATAATGCATTAGACACACTGCTATAACATATTGTACCAATGGGAAGAAAATACTAGCATGAGCAAGCCCTGCAATTACTGTTTTCCCCAATTATATCCTCAGAGATTTCTAGCTCCAGCATAATAAAAGATTAACAAGTTAAAATATATTAAAAAAATAATCTTTATATTTTTTCCAGTAAGCTATTAAAGGCAGTGATAGTGACAAATCTCTGCCTGGAGAGGAAGCTTGCACACATCAAGACCAACAGTAGCTACAGCCAGAACCACTGAGGGTGAGGAGAGTTTGCAGACCTGATCACAGTTGCAGCCCACATTAGCCCAGCAACTCCCCTGGCAGGGAAGGACTATCTGAAGCAGGTAAAAAGGCTGGATCCTGTACTGCCACAGACACCAGAGGTGCAGTGGCTCCTGCCCAGCTCTGTCCCATGCTGTGCTCGATGCCACAGGGCCAGGAGCTCTCCCCTCCCCACCCAGATAGGGCAGAACCCCTGGACTCGGCACCACAGACACCCAGGGCTCAGCATTCTACGCTACCATTACACCATAAAGAACCACATACAGCAAAGAGGATGGAAATACCCAGCCCTCCCCTGTGTGAAACCTCCACACTGCTCTGTTCTCTGTCACATTCTCTGCAGCAGTTTCCTCTGGAGTTAATCCCAGGCATGGAAACATTCCCTGCCAGGGTGATTTCTGGAACTGGGGCACCAACAGCACCCCTGCCTCTGCTGTCACCTCCAGAGCCTGCAGAGAGCTGTGGGAGCACACCTGGAATGGTCTCAGGCAAGAAAAACTCAGCAGGTTTCATTCAGCCCTGCACTCAGCACCCTGCTAGTCCTGTAAATGTTCTGGCCGCATTTCAGAGCCACAGGGATATGGGCACCTGCTACCAGGTCTGCCCCTAGGCAGTCAGTCCTATGCTTCCTAGTCTGTGGATCCTCCCATGGGTCTACAAATCAATCAAAATCTAGTTTAGAATTTTATTCTCTCATCTAGAGTCCTAGTCTAAAAATAGCACCCATTCCCTCCACATCTGTTGATTTTCCAACAATTTTATAGCACTGGTATCTAATTAGAGTATATCATTGCCTGTTCCAATTACATGTCATTTACTGATTGGATGACCCGTGGAAACCCTTTTCATACTCCAAAGAAAATCTCCATCAATACTATACTCAAGATATCAAAGATCTAGCAGAAAGACTGAAGAAAATACATTTTGGGGTTTTTCAGCTTATCATTTCTGACCACTTGAAAGGTTTACAACAAAATTCAGTGTCAAAAACAACAAACATGAGTTGAACATTGGTGAGATTGCAAACCACAGAAAATGCACTGTGACAGAGTTAACTGAAGCATGATCACACAGGCTATCAGACAAATCTGGATCACTTGAATGGACTGGCACGGCTTAAAGGGGTTTTTTTTTCATTTATAATTAACCACTCAGCTGTCACATCCCTGCATCCACACACACTGGTAGTGAATGTTTACACTGAGATCTCTGTGGAAGACACAGAGCCTCTGAGCTAGAGAATGTGAGAAGGGAAGTTCTGTGTGTGCACTAGAGGGATGCTCAGCTCGGCACCACGCAGGCAACCTGAGCAGAGGGAGAATTATTCACCACAAACCAAGGCAGCAGCTCTGTGTGCTCCCCTGGTGCCTCCACCTGGCTACAGAAACATTCTTTCAGGGTTTTGGAGCACAGGGAGGTGTTGGCCTGTGCACTCTGACTTCTGTCATGGTGTACAAAGATAAACTTCTGCTAGGAAGAGGTTATTAGACAAAAGTCAATAAGGGTCCTAAAAAGCAACAGCTGTTGCAGAAGAGTAGTCTATGTGATTTGAGGAAGCTTTCCAAGAAAGTTCTCAAGGATGAAAAGCTTGTCATGCTGGCAGCAATGCCCAAAATGGAAACTGCATTAGGAAGTATAACAATAAAGTGTGGAACTCCAGTTTAAACAAGGAACAAACTAATTTAAGCAAATTAAATATTGCTGATCCTATGTGATCGCGACACGCAAAGCAATCACACGGAGACAAGAGATTTGCAGGGCAGAGTTGCTCCTCAGCGAGAGCCCAAGGCCAAGCCAAGGCCGAGAGCTTCTCTGACTGTTTATTTCTTACTTTTTATACATTTGTGGGTCTGGCTGTGGATTGGCTTCTGGGGTTATCACTTCTCAGCCCAGTGGCCAGACCAGCTGTCAGTTACAGTTGTTTTCAGGTTAGAAATATGTAAACAAAGGACAGGGAATGAAAAACAAAAGGTTTGTTTATGTTACCATGTGTGAGAAAAGGGAAAACTGCTCCTAATATTGTGCAGAAGATAAAGAGACTGACTCCATCTTATGAACAATCAGAAGGCTTTAAAAAAACTCAGAAAAACCAGGGTGATAATCCTACTGTAAAAATATCTGCTTCTGCCAGTAAATCTACTCAGAGTGATTTTAGGGAATGCCAGGATAATTGGGGCTGCTGCAGTGCCACTGCTGTGCCCCCTGCATTAAGTTCTTGGAACTTTTATTCCAGTCAAAAAGATGTCCCTTTCTGTCTTGGGATGAAAAGCTAATATCTCTACAACCATCACCAGTCTGAAAAGCATAAAACCAAATTTCAGTACAGGTCCAACAAAAACACAATTTAATTTTAACACTATTAAAAACAAAACCAAATATATATATTAAAAAAAAAAAACAAAAAACCACAAAACAAAAAAAAAACCAAAAAAAACCCCAAAAAAACAAAAAACAAAAAAAAAACCCAAAAAACCAAAAACCTGCTGGGTTGTTTTGTTTGCTTTAAGCAGACCTGAAATGCAAGGAGGTTACACTTGGGAAAGATATAATTATGATTTGTGTCAGAAAAAAAATATATATAATGATGAGATTGTAGCATGGGAATGAAGACTAATACAAAGATGAATTCTGAGAAACTGCCAGATAAGGCTAGAGGGGAAACAACTGGATGGAATATGAGAGGAATGACAAGATTTGTCTTTACAAACAAGCTCTGGGTCTGCTGGTAGATAAAACTAGCACTGAGAGATAAGAGAAACAATGGTGTGATATATGTCCTAAAGTTAATTCATGTTAAACAATATGATATGTAATTGATTCACTGTAAAATGGAATAATATACCATGTAAAATTGATCTACTTAAAGTTTGGTTTAAGGGCAGTAAACCTAAAGGTGTGTATAAGGTTAACTGAGACTAAAACTGCACGGAAGGACACGAGGAATTCCTGCCGGGAACCGCTTTGGAAGGCACAAAAGGACGGAAAAGGGAGATGGGTGCTCTGACGACCGAATGATTAAATCAGATCGATATCTTATCTATTCTGGCCCGATGTTAACATTTCCAAACCTTCTCCGGACACGGCAATCGTGACATTGTTCTGCTTTAAGAATCCATTCAATGGACCCCAGACATGATCATGAATATCTAATAAAGCTACCATGAAGCCAGAGTCTTACGGTCTCGGCCCACTTTCAGCGGAAGACTGTATAAAAACCAGCGGTATTGGACCCAATTTGTGAACAGAGGGGGTAACAGGCTGACAGAGTCAGTTACCGTGTTCACCCAGTGCTGAAATCCCGGGATACGACGCTGTCCCTTTTAATTGTGGCTACCGGAGACTGTGTTTAAGTCTCAAAATAAAATTCTAAATTTTGATTTACTGAATTTGGCTTGGCGATTTATTACAATTTGGTGACCCCGACATGATGGTCTGATAGTGGGACCCTCGGACCCCTGTCTCTGGCCAGGAGGCGCCCTGCTGAGTTCAGCGGCCTGGCAGAGACGGGGGACCTTGTGGAACTGATCAAACCACACGACGAACTTAAGCAAAAAGCCACACTTAAAAGGGGGATAGGCGAGATCAGAGCTCTCGGGGAACTTGGGTAGGTCTGGGGTACAGGGCCTCCAAAGCCGCGGCGAAGACACAACTCGTAAAAATCTACGTACATGAAGAATCCACGCAAGAAAAGGATAGTAAGTATTGCATGGTTGAGTGGGAGTGACCGAGCGTGTGAGTGAGATGTGATTTTATCACAAAGCAAGTGGGGACCCCAAGATCGCAGTTCCACTTCCCCGCGAGGGGTGTGGTCGGTTGCGGGGGAAGCAAAAGTTACGGGAGTAAAAACGCACCTCACACGTAAAACCCTAAACTCGGGGAGTTTGGGGGATTGGTCACAGGAAAGCTGGAAGGGAAGGGTACGTCCTCAAGAGTTCCGGGACAGGTAAACCTTTCAGCCTAGGACCAGGGAAGGGTCCAGGGGAGAGAGAAAGCGGGAGAAAGAGAGCTCATAATCATCAGGGAAAACCCCGAGAGGGATTGATCACCCTTAAGGGCTAGTAGCTGGTGACGCTATACAATGGGACAAAGGAAAAGTAAAACACAGGAGAAAACCACAGGGAAATCCACAAAGGGAGTAGCTGGGGACATTCCAGAGATTCCACTTGAAAGTCCTTTGGGATGGATGTTAGAACATTGGGAGGAATGCCCTGCGCGGAAAAAGAAATCTAAAGAAAAAATGATACACTATTGCATAGAATTTTCGGGAGGAGTTGAAGTACAGGACCATGTAATATGGCCTGTCTTCGGGACATTTGAGGGGTGGATTTGTAATGCTTTAGTCAGCTACGTGAGAAAAGGAAAAAACAAGGAAGAATGCGAGTACGCTCGAATTTGAGAGGGGGCGGATACTAAACTTTTACCAGTGAGACTTAAGGGTCCCACTGGAACCTCAGGCGATAAATAGGATCCTTTAGATAATTTGCCCCCACCATATCTCCTGCCTCCACCACCACCTACACCAAACCCAGGAACCCCCAGGGCCCGGGCTTCCCCCTGTGCAAGGGATCCTCACCCCTTCGCTGGTTGCGTCAGCGCCGCCACCAGAGCTACAGCTCCCGCAGGCAGTAGCTCAGCCCCTGCCGTCTGGGCTCCCTCCCCCGCTAGAACCCACGCCGGCTCCCAGCCGTCCTGGCATGGTGCCCAGCTTCCCAAACCCCGCTCCTTGATTCCCCACCACTCGAATTAGACTTGGCCCCGTTTCTCAGCCCCACTGTCCCGGCCCCACAGAATTCATTAGAAGTTAGATACACTCCACCCGCCAGGAGAACCAGGAGACAGCTAAAAAGGTTAAACGAAGCGGAAAGTGAAAATGAGGGTGAAAGAGGTAACCTCTTCCCTCTGAGAGAGGTGCCCATGGCCCCAGGAATCATCGGATACGTAAACGTACCGATCAATACTAGTGATGTGAGAGCCTTTAAAAAGGAAATGGGAAAGCTTATGGATGACCTTTTAGGGGTATCAGAGAGTTTGGACGAGTTTCTAGGAACTAGCATATACTCATATGAGGACCTTACTGCGATTTTAAGGTCGTTGTTTAATACCGAAGAGAGGGAAATGATAAGGCAAGCAGGAATGAGGGAGTAGGAATGCCGAAACCCCCAAAGCACCCCTGGGGATCAGAAACAGCCAAGCCAGGATCCCTGGTGAAACGCTCAAACAGAGGAAAGTAGAAGTATGATCGACATGCGGAATATAATTATTCAAGGCATCAGGGAGGCGGTACCCAGGGAACAAAACCTAAGCAAGGTATTCGGGGAATGCCAAGGGAAGGAGGAAACCCCCACTGAATGGTTAGAGAGATTAAGAAAGAGCCTCCAGGTATACTCCAGAACAGACCCTGACTCCCCTGTGGGGGAGGTTCTGTTAAAAACCCAATTTGTGGCTAAATCATGGGAGGATATACGGAGGAAATTAGAAAAAAATCGAGGGTTGGCAGGAAAAGGGGTTACAGGAATTGCTGAGGGAAGCCCAGAAAGTATATATGAGGAGAGATGAGGAGAAACAGAAAATGCAGGCGAAGGTATTGGTAGCAGCTGTAGGGGAAGCCCAAAAACAGGAACATCCCCAAGATTTAGGGAAAACATTAAAAAGGGCCCCTCAGAAAAAGCCAGCCCTTCCTACAAAAAGGACCCCTACTAATCAGGACGAGGGACCTGAATGTTTCTATTGTAAGAAGAGAGGCCACCTGAAAAGAGACTGCAAGAAGAGAATGAGGGACGAAAAAATGTTCCAGGAAGATTAGGGACGTCAAGGGCTTTTTATTTTGAGGTCCATAACATCTAAAGAGCCCATGGTAAAACTTAAAATAGGACCTGAAGGGAAGGAGATGGAATTCATAGTGGACTCTGGGGCAGAGAAAAGTACTTTTAAACAGCTGCCCCCAGGGTGCAAAATCAGTAAGGATTCCATAGTAGTCATAAGAGCTAAAGGGGAGCCTTTTAAAGTCCCCATAGTCAAGAATGGAGAAATTGAGTCTGAGAATAAAATTTGCTTAAAGGATATGTTACTAGTTGAAGAAGCTGACTATAACTTATTGGGCCGAGATCTGATGGTGGCATTGGGTATTAATCTACTAGTAAAGGACTCGCAATTAATAGTAACTTTATATAAACTAACCCTCGAGGATGAAGGGAAAATTAATCAGGAGGTATGGCACACAGGAAGGGAGGTGGGGAAACTGGACATGGAACCAATTTCAATCGAAATTGAAAGACCAGAGGACCCCATAAGGGTGAAACAATACCCTATCTCCCTAGAAGGGAGACGGGGGTTAAAACCTATAATAGAAGGCTTAATAACAAAAGGGATATTGGAACCATGTATGTCCAGACACAACACTCCTATCCTAGCAATAAGAAAAGCGGATGGAAGTTACTGATTAGTTCAGGACTTAAGGGCGGTTAATGAGAGAACGAAAACACGGTTCCCTGTAGTAGCAAACCAATACACTCTATTGAACCGGGTCTCCCCAGAGGATGTATGGTACAGCGTAATAGATTTAAAGGATGCCTTCTGGACATGCCCATTAGCAGAAGGGAGTCGAGACTATTTTGCCTTTCAAGGGGAGGACCCAGACACTAATAGGAAACAACAGCTAAGATGGGCTTCTCTTCCCCAAGGATTTGTGGACTCCCCGAATTGGTTTGGACAAGCCCTAGAACAATTACTGAGCAAGTTTTCCCCCGGGGAGGGAACCAAGATCCTGCAATATGTAGATGACCTGTTAATAGCGGGACCAGAGGAAAAGAAAGTAAGAGAGTGCACCATATCGTTACTAAACTTTCTGGGAGAAAAAGGATTGAAAGTTTCAAAGTCTAAGCTCCAGTTTACAGAGCCTGAGGTAAAGTACCTAGGACATTGGATTACAAAAGGAAAGAAAATATTAGACCCAGAGAGGGTGGCTGGCATAATAGAATTACCCCCACCGAGAAATAAAAGACAAGTGAGACAACTGCTGGGGCTTCTGGGGTACTGCCATCAATAGATAGAGGGTTATAGTGAGAAGGTTAAGTTTTTGTATGAGAAACTAACCACAGATAAGTTGAAATGGACTGAGCAAGATGAAAGTGAATTAATGCATTTGAAAGAAGCCTTAATGGCAGCCCCTGTCTTAAGCCTCCCCGATGTGAGAAAGAAGTTCCAGTTGTTCATCGATGTAACTAACCACACAGCTCATGGGGTCCTAACCCAGGATTGGGCGGGAGACAGAAAACCTGTCAGCTATATCTCAAAATTACTAGATCCAGTAAACAAGGGATGGCCCACATGCCTACAGGCAATTGTGGCAGTAGCCCTGCTAGTGGAAGAAGCTAAGAAAATTACCTTTAGGGCCCCGTTAGTAGTCTATACTCCCCACAATGTGAGAACTATCCTACAGCAAAAAGCAGATAAGTAGCTTACTGATGCAAGACTTTTAAAATACGAGGCCATACTCATTCATGCACCTGAATTAAAACTAAGAACAACAGCCAAAAATCCAGCTGAGTTCCTTTTTGGGGAAGCATCAGAAGGGCTCACTCATAATTGTTCTGAACTAATAGAATTCCAAACAAAGGTTAGGGCAGATTTAGAAGAGGAAGAACTAGAGGAGGAGGAAAAATAGTTTGTGGATGGGTCAGCACGAGTTTTGGAAGGGAAAAGAAAGTCAGGTTATGCCATCATAGATGGGAAAACAGGAGAAGTAGTCAAATCCGGCCCTTTAAGTGCATCTTGGTTAGCACAAGCCTGTGAACTATATGCAGTCCTGCAGGCTCTAAAAGGGCTAAAGGGAAGAGCAGGGACCATTTTCACAGATTCAAAATATGCTTTTGGAGTAGTACACACGTTCGGAAAGATTTGGGAAGAAAGGGGACTGATAAACACACAGGGAAAAAGCTTAGTACATGAAAACTTAATAAGACAAATTTTAGAGGCAATAAGAGAACCTAAAGCCATTGCTGTAGTATATGTAAAAGGACATCAGGTGGGGATGCAGTTCAGAACAAGGGGAAATAACCTGGCAGATCAGGAAGCAAGAAGGGCAGCACTCCTGACCCTGAATGCTCCAGATACCTTGTAATGGGAACCCCAGGAATTCCCTCCCTGTCCCTCTGAAAAAGAAATAGAGGAATTCAAGAAAATAGGAGGAATGCTGGAAGAAGGGAAATGGAAACTACCTGATGGTAGAGAATTAATACCAAAGGCTTATGCCAGGAAGATTCTAAAAAGGTTACACTTGCAGACCCACTGGGGAACCCAGGCCCTGGCTGAACAATTCTTGAAGTTCTTTGGGTGTAAAGGTATATATGAATTAGCCAAACAGGAAGTCCAGGGGTGCATGGTATGCCAAAAAAGAAATAAATCTAGAAATAGGCAAATATCACAAGGGGGACGCCCTTTAGCTTATCATCCCTTCGGGAGGATCCAGGTAGATTTCACGGAATTACCAAAAATTGGGAGGCATAGATACCTATTAGTAATCGTGGACCAATTAACTCACTGGGTAGAAGCGTTCCCTGGTCCTCGGGCCACCGCTCAAGTAGTGGCTAAAAAACTACTGGAGGAAATAATACCTAAGTATGGAATCCCAGACTCCATAGATTCAGACCAAGGGACACACTTCACTTCAAAAATTATAAAACATTTAGCAAATGCTCTAAGAATTCGGTGGGAATACCATACACCCTGGCACCCCCAGAGCTCAAGACAAGTAGAACGGATAAATCAAACACTAAAAGCTCAGATATTGAAACTTATGCTTAAGACCAAGATGTTGTGGATAAAGTGCCTTCCCCTAGCACTTTTGAATATCAGGACTCAACCCCACTCGGGGTCAGGGCTATCCCCTTTTGAGATGCTATATGGGATGCCATACGAACATAGAATGCCAGTGGGACACCCTCGAATTGAGGATTGTCAGATACAATTTTATCTTGTATCCATTAATAAAAATTTACAGGAACTTCAAAAAAGTGGACTGATATTACAGAGCACACCCTTAGGATTTGCCATCCACCAGATCCAACCAGGAGACAAAGTATTAATCAAGACGTAGAAAGAAGCACCACTGACTCCACACTGGGAAGGACCTTTCCTCATCCTCTTGACCACAGACACCGCAGTAAGAACCGCAGAAAAAGGTTAGACACACTCTTCTCGGGTAAAGAGGGTTGAGCCACGAGACAACCCTCTGCAGTGGAAAATAACCTCTTTACCGGGGGATTTGAAACTGAAAATTCACCGACAGACTCGATGACCAGCGACTACCTGATAAGTTGTATCCAAGCAGGGTGTAACTGCTATCCTTTTGTTCACTTTAAGTGTGCTCATTGTAAAGAGATTTAGGTAGCTCATAGTTACAGGGGAGCCAAGCCTTAGAGTCTGTGTGAAAATTGCTTAGAGGAGGAGAGGAGGCTCACAGACCGTTTTCTATACATTGCCACTGAAGCAGGTATATTAGAATTAGATTCCCCGGACTGGTTCCATTTATTCATAAACGGGTTGAGGGAAAAACTAAATAAAAAGGCTGAACCTCTGGTAATTGAGTGTAGGAGGACAGTAAAAGTACCTTGTATAGCGGACCAAATCAAATTGGCCAGGTGGGGCCAGTACAAAAGGCGATATGCTCACAGGACTAACTATAGAGGCCCAGAAGAATACCCTTGCTGCCAAGAAGATGGTTTACCTCGCCGCCGGTGGCAACCCGGTGGGCAGAGGCAAAGGCAGAGGGGTACACCTATGGGTAATCCCAGTGATCCTGAGTCTAGCCATGTACCTCACTGTCACAGTGTCCAATTCGCGCTGACCCGCGCGACCACAGGCTAGCTCAGAGTTTCACTGTGGCAACGTGGTAAATTCGGAGTGGCGGACAAAGCGCGCCGCTTCCTCCCTGTGGGAACTTGGATCCCACCGTCAGCGACGGGCACATAGATGACGTCAGCGACCTCGGCAGCTGAGAGAAAGGCGGACTCTCCCGAGCAGGATGTAACGTAGGTTTATTGAGGCAGAGGAAGCGCGGGGCTCTGCACGCTGCACCTGCTGCCCAGGAGAGACCCTGAGGCCAGGCGTGCGGCAGTTTTTAAGGGGGGGTGGAAACGGGGGTGGCGACAACCGGTCAGCCAGTCACAGGAATCGGGGGGTTTAACCGGGGGTGTGAACCATAGAACCGGGGACCAACCACAAAATGATGGGAGGGGGTCTCCCGGGCCCCAGCCTATCACTCGGCACCCCTCCCGGAGTTTTCTAGAAGCCAGGGAAGGGTCTCTGAGTGACAGACAGGCGACCAGGAGGAGAGAAGGGGGGGGTTGACAGCAACAGGTGCAGGGAAGGGATGAATGACAGAAAACGACGGGTTTTACAATAGACAAAACAACCAATGCAGGAGGGAAAACCAATGCAGAACACAGGGGTATACAGTGAACTAAACCATTATAAAAAATAACTTAGAAATCTTACAAAAATAACTTAATAACTTAATAAAAACAATTCTCACACCACCACACCTCACGAATAGCCTCCCCAACCCTAAGGGACAAATGGGGCAAGAAAAAGAGTGCCTAAAGGAGACTCAGCAAGAGCCTGCCTGGGGCAAAGATAGAGCTTTCCGGGTACATTTTAACTGTCCAGAAATCCGAAAAAGGAGAATTTGCACCCACAACAAAAGTTGGTTTAAAGTATGTGAATTAAAAGAGATAACAATATACCATAACCCAGTGGCAATGTCTAGAAAAAGGAGAGAGCTAAGTAGTTTACCCATAATTCCTATATGTGAAAAGTGTAATAAAACTGTATGGGTTGGGAGTAAAAAAGAGTCCACCTTTGTAGCATATTTGCAGATAAACAAGCTGTGCTACGATCAGAATAAACTAGGAATGTGCACCCTGAATGGAAAAACCTATTGAGTGGGGCAGAATGCAAAACTTCAGACAGCTTCTTTGAACAGCGGGCCCATCATTCTAGATCTATTAAGTGAGAACGATGAAAGGGTCTGCTTAAAGTTAGAAAGGACCTTCTGTTTCTCTAAAAATGAAGAAGGGATGGATCCAGAAAGCAAGATACAGAGAGTAGCTCAGGAATTAAAAAGGCAGAAACTGGGGGCAAAAAGAAAAAAGACGGAGCAAGAAAAGATGAGGTCACTCAGTAAACAGTACAAACAATTAGAAAAACAGTCTAGTGATTAGAGCTTGCCGGCCTCTAGCAAAAACCTTTTTGTAGACCTAGTGCAAGAAATTGCCACACAATTGGGGCTGTCAAATTGCTGGATTTGTGGGGGGCTAAAGTCAGCTGAAAGATAGTCCTGGAAAGGGGAGAGTTTAGCCCCAGAACAACTTCTGAAATGGGATAACCAAATAATAAAAACGATGTCACAACCCGAGGGGTGGACCTTAGACAAACGAATAATAGGGACCACCTGCATTAGTAGAGAAGGGAATACATACACTGAGGTAGTGGGATATACCCCTTGTTTATCCACATTAGCTGTCAACTCTAACAATAAAACTAAAGTCTGGCAACCTGAGCCACCTGCTGGATACTGGAGCAGGGAAAAAGGGTGTAACTAGGTAAGCGAGATTGAACTATGTTGGAATGAATTAACAGAGGCTAACCCATACCAATCATTAGCAAATTTAAAAGAATTCTGGGAATGGCCAGAAAGTACAGAAATTAAATGGAAAGCCCCGAGTGGAATTTACTGGATCTGTGGGAAAAAGGCCTATAGCAAACTACCCCACAAATGGAAAGGATCCTGTACCCTAGGAATGATCAGACCTTCCTTTTTCACACTGCCCCGAACAGATAGTAACCTGTTAGGCACTCCATTATATGAGACCCTCAGCAGAAAAAGAAGAGAAACAAAAAGAGAACTCCCGAATGCAGGGGGAAGCCAGAAATAGGATAGTAAGGAATGGCCCGCAGAATGTATAATAGAATACTATGGTCCTGCAACATAGGCCCAGGATGGGAGTTGGGATTACAGAACTACAATCTATTCACTCAACAGACTAATCAGATTGCAGGCCATAGTAGAAATAGTCTCGAACCACACCTCAGACGCTTTGGAGCTGCTGGCACAGCAGCACTCACAGATGAGAGCTTTTGTGTATCAGAATAGAATTGCTTTAAACTACCTGTTAGCAGAAGAGGGAGGAGTGTGTGGAAAATTCAATGAGTCTGAATGTTGCATAGAAATAAACAATTACGGGGAAACTATTAAGGGCTTAGCAGCCGAGATAAAAAAGGTGGCCCATGTACCCGTTCAAAAATGGAATTCAATCCTCCAGGCTTCCTGGTGGGATCAATTGTTTGGGACAGGGACTTGGTGGAAGAAGGTGAGATTTTTCATTTTATGTTCAGTGGCTGGGTTTATCTTCTTACCATGCTTGACACCTTGTCTTATCCGACTCATTCACACAGTAGTTCAAAGGATGCAAATCGCATCATTGCCAATGGATCCTGAATTGGCCTCAGGGGGTCTTAGCAAAAACAATAAAGTACCAAAAATCATAAAATTAAACAAGAAAAAGAGCAGAGCAGCTGAGGTACTGGCAAGGTTTAAAGCTCAGGTACAAGGAGGAGATGAAGAAAAAACATATTAGAGTGAGTCCGAAAAAGAGTAAGAGAACGGTAGGAGTGATGTAAACGCTTTTCATGCTTAGTAAATTGTTAGTTAAAAAGTTTTTTTATCCAAAGAAAAAAAAAGCAATAACAGGAACACAAATTAAATATGTTTATATAGAAGGGGAGGGATTGTGATATATGTCCTAAAGTTAATTCGTGTTAAGCAATATGATATGTAATTGATTCACTGTAAAATGGAATAATATACCATGTAAAATTGATCTACTTTAAGTTTGGTTTAAGGGCAGTAAACCTAAAGGTGTGTATAAGGTTAACTGAGACTAAAACTGCACGGAAGGACACGAGGAATTCCTGCCGGGAACCGCTTTGGAAGGCACAAAAGGACGGAAAAGGGAGATGGGTGCTCTGACGACCGAATGATTAAATCAGATCGATATCTTATCTATTCTGGCCCGATGTTAACATTTCCAAACCTTCTCCAGACACGGCAATCGTGACATTGTTTTGCTTTAAGAATCCATTCAACGGACCCCAGACATGATCATGAATATCTAATAAAGCTACCATGAAGCAAGAATCTTACGGTCTCAGCCCGCTTTCAGCAGAAGACTGTATAAAAACCAGTGGTATTAGACCAAATTTATGAACAGAGGGGGTAACAGGCTGACAGAGTCAGTTACCATGTTCACCCAGTGCCGAAATCCTGGGATTCGACGCTGTCCCTTTTAATTGTAGCTACCAGAGACTGTGTTTAAGTCTCCAAATAAAATTCTAAATTTTGATTTACTGAATTTGGCTTGGCGATTTATTACAATGGGAAGGATTCTATTGATTGATGAATGGAAAAAAAGATACTTGCCTTTACAAACAAATTTAATATTGAAAGATGAAAGCAACAATGGGGAAAAGCCCATAAATCCCATAAAAATTAAAAATTAGCAGGGGGTTATACATTAAAAGGGGAATCTTAGGCATTTCAGGAAGTCTGTACCTCTCAAGTACCTCAGCCAATGGGGAAAGAGAGAGGGAAATGCAGCCAGGAAATTAGGATAAAAAGGAGGCTGCATCCTCCAAAAAACTGAGAGACCCCAGGGGAAATGCCCCATGGCCTCTCCCTTTATTCGAATAAAGAAAAAGGACTCCTCTGTCTCCTTTTTGGACATAAACCTCTGGTGTTCATGGATTAATTTTCCTAACAAATATGGTGAACAATAGGTGGAAAATTGAGCAAACATGTAAACTGCTTATGCAAGCAAAATTGCACGAGAACCTAAGATCAGCAAAAATGAATAAGGAAGACTTCGCCTTCCTCCCAACGACCGCCAGAGAGAGAGCTAAAAGACCTCCAAGAAAGAGCCCATGCATATGCAGCATGTGCAGACAAAGACAATAAGCACCACAGCGGGAAATGGGGGGGGGGGGGGGGGGGGGCTACTGAGAACTGCTGAGAAGTGCTTATGCATATGTATGAATATATGGAATAAATATTTGCAGAACTAACAGTCGGTATGCGTGTTGGTGGAGCGCAGACTCCCCGTGCACCCCCCAGCACTGCTTGCTTGCTTTTTGCCGAACATAATTTAATATATAACTAAAATTTGGAATACGGATTTTCATGTCTAACTCACTCATCTCTGTCTCATTTAAATTTCAGTTAGATTGTTACTTCCATCTATTTTAGCATATATCCAAAGGTGCACACCAAGGCAGGCCCTGCACACGGAGCTGAAGACTCGTTCCACCAGCCCACAATAATCAGGCTAGCAAGCATCTCCCAGCCATGTCCAGCAGATGAGGACACCTTCCCCCTGCAGGTGTGAAGTGAAGCTCAGGACCCAGTGCAGGGCTGTGCTTCTCACCCATCCTGAAGGTTCAGGTCATGCCCCACACCATTTGTACACTGAATATAGAAGCATTTCTTCACAGGTTTTCAAACTTCCAGTGAGCAATTGAATGCTGACAAAGACAAGAAACTCCCTGTGCACTTCACTTCTAACACAGAACGTTTCAAGATATATTTTCCTTTATCTAAAGCTCTACTCTGCCAAGCAGTAACATACACCAAAATCACAGCTCCTGAGTCTGAATGAATTCTTGATTGAGTTGTCCAAGATTGCTTTGCTCTCAACTTCCTACATCTAACCTCAGGAAATTCCCACAACAGCTTAACAATAGAGTTCTTTGTCACACACAATGAAAGAACATCCACAGAGTTAATTCCTGCCTTCTCGGGCCACAGCCAATGTAAAGCAAAGAGAAGTTTGGCGCATCAGCACTTAGGCTGACTTTCACACAGTTGCCACCACTTTCTGTTCAAGCAGAAGTAGTTTGAAGGTTTGTTAAAAAGTGATCACCTTGATTGAATGCAGTTTCACAGCTCCTGAATATCTCCAGAGAGCTCAAGGGAAGAGTTACATGAATCCCTGCCCCACTAAGTGCTTTAGGAAATTGATCAGGAGCAAAATACTCTCAGGCAAACTCAACAAGACAATTTCTAACTTGCCTATGGAGTGGCAGTATCAGCCACTAACCACAAAGTACCAGAATCCGTGCAAGGCTCGAGGATGCTGAAATACTTTTCCATAAGCTGCAGGGTCCCAAAGAGCAAAATCTCTGTCCACTGCTGCTCTGCTAGCACACAGGGCCTGGGAGAGGCACGTCCCTGACCTGTGCGCTTAAAATGCAAAATTTTAAACATACAGCAAAACCCAGCAGGTGATGTCATGATGTCACAGCCGGATCTTCAGAAGCAAGAACAAAACAAGGTTTGGAAAAAGCCTGCAGTAGGAAGTAGCACTTCAAACAAGCAGCAAAGTATGTGAAAAGCTCTAATCCATTTGCTTGTTTGAAATATTACTCACTGGATGATTCATCTCAAAGCACAGGCTTTGGAGTTTATCCTCCTCAAATGACTCCCAGATAAAATTAATCAGGTGATTTGCAGGATTTATTGATTAGAGAGGATTTAGCTAAGGCAACATAAAAACCATCCAGCTTTATCGTTCAGTGAGAATGAAAGAGAATGAAAGCCCGCAAGCTATTATCACTATATATAAATTAGGCTTTATTAATGAATTAACTATGTTATAAATGGATAGCCAATTTGATTAATATAAGGAATTCATTCCATGGTAAAAATACAACCGTAAGAAGCCACAAGCAAAAATCAGTTCAGTACTGTGCCAGGCGAACAGTACCGGGTGAGACAGGCTTCACCGTGTTTCACAAAATACAATTATCAGAGTGTTCCTTTTATACTCTCTCAATCCTTTTCGAGGGGTCCCTTCTTTCCGGTGGTCTTTTCTTACATGTTGAGACATGTCTCTCCCTTTATCATAAAGTTTCTTTGGGATGCAATCCTTCCAGACAAATATTCATGTTGGTTCCAGTAAAAATCCCCTGAAATACACATCTCCCAGATGAATATTCAGGCTGGTTTCAACGTAATCTTGTGGACAGAGATCCTTTGAGATATGCATCTCCTAGACAACTATTCATGCCAGGTTTTTTATTAGACAACATTACTTTGGTTTTAACAAGAAATTTTTATATCATGTATTACAACTAAGTACATAGAAAATGCTAGATAAGAGTTAAAATAATGGTGTTTCTCTCTGAAAAAAAAAGTAGACCTCAGAAAAAAGCGAAACAAATAGAAATAAATCTTCACTGTTTGCTTGGGTTTTTTTCTAGTGTCTATAACATGCTGAATTTTCACCTGAACATTCCTGAAAAACCCTGAGATGCTCAGTTTTCTCTTCCATTCACAACTTTTTCCACCTTCACATAAAAACATCTTCAGCTTGCCTCTGCTAAATCCCAGACAACGTGTACTACACAAATTTTTCCCAGTGAGCACTGGTTTTCCTCAGGATTAACTCTGAAGTGCTCAAAATACCTTGATTGTGCTATGTACAGACTGAAAAATCTGGAATTCTTTGGACAGGGGGAAACAGAAATGGGCATCTTTGACTCAGAACTGGGTACCCTCAACCCCCCAGCTGGGTGGGGGCTGTCCTGAGGTTCCAGCTTTGCATGTGTCCTAGGTTACAATGTAAAATGTGCCCAAAGGATGTATTCTATCACCATCTACATGAAATGTTGAAACTAAGTTGTGCACCACTGTTTCCCTTGCCCCCTGCCTCCAGACTATCTTCTGTTAATGGCCCATCAATGCCTTCCTGCATGACTCATAGATAACTCTCCCCAGGAGCTATCTCTGTTTAATGGACAATCAAGGACCCATTACAAAACTGATAAAATGATATCAGCCCATTGTGAGATGCTCCACCCAGGGGGAGGAGCCAAGCATTCCCACCTGGATATAATCTGGCATCTGGGACAGCACAGGCAGCCTTACCCACTGGATTCCCAGAGTACAAGAGCTACTAGACCTTTCTGCAGGAGCACTACTTCAACAAGACCACTTCATCTGGACTGCTACCACCACAGTTTCAGGTTGTATTCTGACTCTGTCAGTGATCTTTTGTACCATTGCATGTGTTTTATTTTATTTTACTTTTTTTTCTTCCTCTCCTATTAAATTGTTTTTTCTGACTTGGAGTCTCTCGCTGGTTTTGCCTTCAAGCCAGCACAGCATGAGACCTTCAGAGGAGTGTCCTAAAACAGCCTGACAGATGGCTTATTTTATCTCCAGGCTAAGGTATCCTGGATGTTACAGCTCTGTCAAAACATTTACACGCTGCATAAAAATGCACCAAGCCAAGCACAGTGGGTAACACAGCTCCCTGTAAGGGGGTCAAGCTTAAACCTACATGTCCATATGACCACAGAATGCTCTGTGGAACTGCCCAGAGTGCAAAAAGAATAACTTCCTGGACATTATTTAATACCAACAAATGCTAGTGGCACTGATAGTGAGGCATCCATCAAAATCCAGGGCAGCTCACAGCCTGTGCCTGGCAGCATTTAAAAGGATAATTTCATGTGCAATGCCTGTTACTGGGGTTTCCTCCAAACCCCCTGACTGCCACTGACATCCTTGTCTCAAAAGAGCTGTGAGAGCCCCCAGAGCTGCAGGAGGGGAAGCAAGAGGGAGGTACAGCCCAGGTCAGCTGGGAAACCCACACAAGTGAGGTCCTACTGCATTTAGTCAATTGAAACAACTCTTGTTGCAGTGTCCCTCACGCCTAGCAGACGTTGACCACAGGCCAGCTCAGTTCTGCACTGCAGCAACGTGGATCGGTCGGGGTTACAGGCTGGGCGAGTAACCTCCTCCCGGTGGGTTTTTGGTTCCCCACACTGGTGGGTGGACCTGTTGGCGTCACGACTGTGGCGACGGGAAAAGGGTCGACTCTCTTTGAGCAGGGTAAAAGGTAGTTTATTAAGGGGAGTCCGTCAAGGAGCTCCGCCTCAGACAACTACTGCCCAGAGAGAGCCTAGATCAAAGTCTTGTGGCCACTTATAAACAGGGGAGGATCCAGGGGTGGCAACAACGGGTCAGCCAATCAGGGAACATGAGGGTGTAACAGGGGGTGTCAACTCCTGAACAAGGAACAAATCACGAGAGGGGAGGAGGGGATTCCCCGGGCACCAGCCTGTCACTCAACGCCTCTCCTGGATCTTGCCAGAATCCAGGGAAGGGTCTCAAAGTGACAGACAGGGTGACCAAGAGGAGAGAGGGGGAATTGACAGGGACAGGTGCAGGGGAGGAATGATTGACACAAAACGTCTGGTTATATAACTAACTCATAGGGGGGGAAACCATTACAGAACACAGGGGGGTACACAGTGGAATAAACCATTTCAAAAAACTTATAAAACAAACAAAAATAACTTAATAACTTAATAAAGCAATTCTTGCACCACTACAAGCTCTGATATTCGCTGATCTTCATATGCTGGGCAAGACATCTCAGCAGCAGAACACACTCCATTATGGAGAAAAGGCAGGGAAAAAACATCTGTTTACCACAACACCGGCCTGGAAAGCTGCTTTGGGCAAGCCAGGGTTTGTCTTGAATCTGCCAAGTGGCCCCAGATCAGTCAGGCTGACCAGGAGAGCAGTGGTGTCAGCAGCCCCACTGTCACCTGCACCTGTCCCACAGCCTGGGACACACACACTCACTTGCCCCACAGCCCAAGACGCACTCAGACTCACCTGCCCCACAGCCTGTGACACACTCACCTGTCCTGCAGCCTGGGACACTCACATTCACCTGCCCTGGGCTCTGACCCCCAGCCCTTCCTGCCCAGGATGGTGCCAGTGCTCCCAGAGCTGCAGAAAGCCAGAGGGGCAGTTTTCCCTCTCTCCCCTGACACTGCTTTATTTCCTTGAGTAATCAGCTGAGCCCACACTGACTCTGGTGCTCAGCAGCTAGATACTTTCCAGGGATGAAGGAGAAAGGCATTTAAATTCCCCCAGGCTGAAAAGGGAAATGAGTTCAAATCCACAATCCGAGGTTCATCAGCTCATCCATGAACCACTGGGAAAAAGTGCTACATCCCAGATGTGTTCTTGTTTTATGAATCATGATTCTCTAGCAATTAACTCATTTCAAGAAGATAAAGATGCTTCGAAGTTTTTTTATTTTTATTTTTGGTTTGAGTTAAAAACATATATTCTTGTCAGTGAGACATGCTGACAAATTTTCTTTTACTTTCAGAGGATATCTATTTTGTTTTTATGTGCTATTTTAGATCAAGCACAGAGCCAAAAAAAAAAAAAATAAATGCAATTATGTATTCAGCTCTATGCTAAAGTTTCATTTAAAGTCAAAATGGAAAGTATTAACAGACAATGACAGGGTAGAGCAGTGAAGTGGCAGATTAAAAGATCCAGGAATTCTGCTTACTGGGCACATTTCACTTTTCTTGTTGTCTTTACAGCTCTTCCTGAAATTCTCAATATTGGCAAGAAAGTTCTTGTGAGAACAAGCCCATTTCTGACTGTTGTGTTGCATTGCTGGGAAGACAAGGACACCAGCTTGTTTTTACTGTATGTGAAGCACAAGAAATGAAGTGGAGGTCAGCAGCACAGGCAGCTCCAAGCCACTGCAGTGACCTCTGAGAGCCCCTGCCCCAGCAGCAGCTCTGGGAGGGGACAGCCACAGCCAGGAGTCACCCTGCAGAAGAACACCTGTAAAAATGTGAGATCTTTCTATTTTGCACAGAAGGTGGACTCACTGTTTTTTAACAATGCAATCCTGTTGCCTTTCCTCCATTTGAATTTCATGATACCTCAGAGCAGGAACAAAATGTAACCCTCAGGTTCATTTCTACCCAACGTAAAACTGTGTTCCATGGAAATTAGTTAAGGTTATAAGGCTTCCTTTCAAATTCAGTTGAAAAAAAGGGTATTTTTCCTTAAACTTACAACTAATGGCATTCCCATACTCTGGGAGTTTGTGGAAAGGCCCAAACTGTAACACCTGCACAGGAAAAAAAGCTCTCCTTGTGGCACTGAGAATGTGCAAGTAAAGCAAGCAGGATGTATGAACCAACAGAACATCTTCCTTATCCAAAATGACCCCATTTCTGCTGGTTTATGTCTAAAGAAGGCTTTCATTGGTTTACCAAAATAAATGTTCTAGCCTTTAACAAAACAAAAAAACTCACACATCCCTCGATTCCCACACCAAGAGCACTGAAACGAAAAACTCTCTTAATCTGTGAAATTACTGTTCGTTAAGATTTCATTAATTTAGGTCAGTGAATTGCTTGTAAAAATTTAAAAGCTCATTGCAGACTTTCTGAATGTTCAGCAATTAAACTTCCATTGCACCTGGTTGTTTCCCACCTTGCTCTCAGAGAACAGATCCTGTTTTATGAAAGCACAGCATGTGGTGTGTAATTACTTCTGAGAAGTCAGCTAAAGCAGTTGGTCTCTTTTACAGTCCAATAACTTTCAATACTAAAATCACTTTAAAGAAACACTTTAAATGAAATTAAAGAACCAAATTGACCTTCCATTCCTTGAATTCTTTTTAATTCCTATGGATGCTGAAAAGGAACCCATGCTCCTTTCATTGTGGCATCTCAGGCTGGAAGCACCACCAAAAGCAGAGCATTTCATTAACCTCATACCCCTGTGGCACTTAAGCCATAATCCTAGTTGCATTGAAGGGAACAAGAAACTTGATTTTAGTAGCAATTCAGGACTGAAGCCATCTTTCCACCTATCATGGGTTAGCACAATTTTGTTTTCTAGATATAGAGAAATGTAAAATGTTTTTCCCTGCCCTGACCGTAGAGTGGGTTGGGGGGGGGGGGAGGACAAGAACCTATCAAAAAGCTGGCTGAGATATTGGCAGCTAAGTTAACCAATGAGAAGTATTGATGCGACTTTGGAAGGGACATTTAAAACTAATCTGCGGCTGACCGCTCTCTCTCTCACTTTGGAAATCAGCAATGAGGCAACATTGTGGGTGGCGGGCAGCCTCTGGTCGGGCCTTGCTGCCCTTTTGGACGGCCAGGCCGGGCCTGGACAGGTGTCTGAGGGCCGCTGCCCACACAGGGAAAGCCTGGGCCGGCTGAGCCCCTTTCCCTAGCTGCTGGCAGAGGAGAGGGGCAGCTGCAGCTCGGCAGTGCGGGCCATGTGCTCAGACCGCAGCAGAAAGGGCCAAGCCATGGCCCAGCTTAATCACCACTGGCAGCAGAGAAAGAAAGCCTGCAGCTTCATAACAACTCTGAGCTGAGCCACCCTAGATGTTATAAATAAGATCGACCAAATTCAAAGTATCAAAATTTAGAATTTTATTTTGAGACAAAATATCAGTCTCGGAAAGCCACAATTTAAAAGGACAGCGCCGAGCCCGGGATCGGTGCCGGGTGAACACGGATAACAAGCTCTGTCAGCCTGGTATCCCCCCCAAGTTCACAATTTCTGGTCTCCGGCTGTCCCTTTTTATACACAAGATCGCGGAGTGAAGTCCGAAATTCTGACGTTATCCTCTCCGAGGCGTCTTCATTAATTATTCAAGTCCTGGTATCGGAGGTCTGAATAGACCGGTAGGGTGGAACAATGCTGTTGATGATCGGGCCCGGGTGTGTCGTGTATATGTTAATTTCAGCGGAGACGAGTAGAGATATCCATCTGAAGTGATTATCTTGGTCTCCGGACTTGTATCTTCTTCTTCCGTGGTTCTTTGTTTCCTTTCAGGGATTCCCGGCAGCAATAGTTTCAAGGCCCCCTCTCTGGTAATTCCAATCATACTTTCCTCGTGTCCCTCCTGTGCTTCCCAAGCCAGGAAATTTTCTAATTTTTAGTTTCTACATTTTACCTTTACTTTATGTACATTTGAGCACATTTCTAACATTCATATTTTATACAGTTCAACATTTACCTTGTATAATTTGATAACACGAATTAACTTTAGCACATTTATCACAATCCCCCCTCTTCCAAATTCACCAATTTAATTCGTGTTCTGGTTATAGTCTTTTTTCTCTGTCAAGATAAAAAAGCCTCTTAACCATTATTCTGTTAACCTTTCCCCTGTCGTTTTGTTCCAATATGTTCTCTCTATGTTTCCTTCCTGTATCTGGGCTTCAAATTTTTCTAATACCTGAGCCGCAGTACTTTTTTCCTCGGTTAAATTCATAATTTTTGAGGTGGCTTTTCCTTTGGCTAATCCTCCTGAAGCTAATTCCGGATCCATAGGAAGGGCTGCTATTTGCATTCCCTGGACCACAGTGTGAATTAGTCTTATTAAGCAAGGTATTAAACAAGGTAAGAACACTAACCCAGCCACTGAGCACAGGATAAAGAACCCCACCTTCTTCCACCAATCTCCTGTTCCAAATATTTGATCCCACCATGATGCTTTTAGGATCGAATTCCATTTCTGCACTGGGACGTGCGCCACTTTTTTAATTTCTGCAGCCAAATCTCTAATAGTTTCTCCATAGTCATTGATTTCGATACAGCATTCTGAGTCATTAAATTTCCCGCACACACCCCCTTCCTCTGCTAGTAAATAGTCCAGAGCTATTCGATTTTGGTATACGAAAGCTCTCATCTGTGAGTGTTGTTTGGCTAACAATTCCAGGGCGTCTGAGGTGTGGTTAGACACTATTTCTACTACAGCCTGTAACCTGATTAGCCGGTTCAATAAGTATACTGGGGTCCTGTAACCCCAACTTCCATCCTGTGCCCAGGTGGCTGGACCATAGTATTCTATGATGCGCTCTGCAGGCCATTCTTCCTCTCCCCATTTCTGATTCCCTCCCACTTGTGGGAGTCCTTTCTTTACCTCTCGCTTTCTCCTGCTGAGGGTTTCATACAAAGGGGCCCCTAGTAAATTGCTACCAGTTCTGGGGAGTGTAAAGAAAGAGGGTCTAATCATACCTAGGGTACAGGACCCTTTCCATTTCCGGGGCAATTCACTGTATGCTCTTTTCCCACAGATCCAATAAATCCCGCTGGGAGCTTTCCATTTAATGTCTATATTTTCCGGTTTGTCCCAAAATTCCACCAGTTCAGTTAAGGAGTAATACGGGTTAGCGTTAGTGAGTTCATGCCAACAGAGTTCAATTTCCTCTACCCAATTACACTTTCCTTGCTTCTCTTTTCCCCAGTACCCATTTGGGGGTTCTGGTTGCCACATTTTGGATCTGTTGTTGGAATTTACAGCTAGAGTGGATAGACAAGGGGTGTATCCCACTACATCACTGTACACATTCCCTTCCCTACTAATACAGATTGTCCCTATTACTCGTTCATCCAGTGTCCACCCTCCTGGCCGGGTTAAAGTGTTTAAGATTTTATTATCCCATTTTAGCAACTGCTCAGGAGTTAAACTCTCACCTTTCCATGGCCATCTTTCGGCGGATTTTAATCCTCCGCAGATCCAACAATTAGTTAGCCCTAACTCGGTAGCAATCTCCTGTACCAAATCCAGGAAAAGATTTTTGCTGGAAGTAGCCAGACTCCAATCATTAGACTGTTTTTCCAATTGTTCATATTGTTCACTTAATGTCCTCATTCTTTCCTGCTCCATTCTCTTTTTCTTAGCTGCCAATTCTTGTCGTTTAAATTCCAGGGCTACCTTTTGTATCTTGTTCTCAGGGTCTAACCCTTCCTCGTCCTTGGAAAAGCAAAAAACTTTATCCATTCTTAAACAAACCCTTTCATCGTTCTCCCCCAACATATCGAGTAATATAGGTCCATTAGCTAAAGCAGCTGTTTGCAATTTCTCATTTTGTCCCACCCAATATGTTTTCCCGTTCAAGGCACACATCTTCAGTTTCCTCTTATCATAACATAAAGGGTTAACTTGGAGATATCCCACAAAGGTACTCTCCCTTTTCCCTCCAATCCACACAGTTTTGTTACATTCTTTGCATGTTGTGATCAAAGGAAGACTGCTTACCTCCCTCCTTTTCCTAGCCGTTGCCATCGGGTGATTGGATTTGTTCAATTTAACCCCTTCATCCCACTGGCGATTCTCCCCCCTTTTTGGTGTAAACCGGTCTACTCGTACCCTGGATTCCAAAACTCTGTTCCGGGTAAGGTTTGGAGGGACCATGGGGAGACTAGTTTCCATCCCCATCCCCTCTTGGGGTTCGTGGAGGCCATTCGTGGGGCACATGGCTTGACTCAGGATCACCAGGGTTACCCATAGACCTATCCCTCTGCTCCACCCTTCGCCCGTTGGGTTGCCACCAGCGGCGGGGTAATCCATCTTCTTGGCAGCAGGGATATTCTTCCGGGTCCCTGCCGGTGCTTCTCTGAGCATATCGCCTCTTGTACTGCTCCCACCTCGTTCTCCTTATTTGATCTCCTCTACAGGGTACTTTCAACGTTCTCCTGCACTCAATTACGAGTGGATCCGCCCTTTTATTCAATCCTCCCCTTAACCCTTTAGTGTAATAGTGGAACCACTCAGGAGAATCCAATTCGAACAATCCCGATTCTGTGGCAACGTATAGGAATAGATTGGTAAGCCTGACCTCCTCCTCGTAACAAGGTACACACAAATTCCAAGGTCTAGCTCCCCGGACACAATGAGTTACCCAAACTTGTTCACAATACCCGCACTTAAAATGAACAAAAGGATAGCAGGGACATCCTGCCTGAGTGCAACTTATCCGATAAGCGCTGGTCATTGGGTGTCTCGGTGAATTCTCAGCTTTAAATCTCCAGGCGCAGAGGTGATTTTCCACTGCGGAGAGCTGCTGTGTTGTTCCACCTTTTTCACTCGGGAGCAATGGGTCCAGCCTTTCTCTGCTGTTCTCACGGCAGTATCTGTTGTGAGGAGGACGAGGAAAGGTCCCTCCCAATGCGATGACAGCGGTGCTTCTTTCCACGCTCTGATCAACACTCGATCACCCGGCTGGATCTTGTGGATAGCAAACCCCAGCGGGGTGCTTTGTGCTATTAACCCACGCTTCCGGAGTTCCTGCAAATTTTTGTTAATCACAACGATATAAGACTGGATCTGACAATCCTCCACCCGGGGATGTCCAACTGGCATTCCATGCTCATAAGGCATTCCGTACAACATCTCGAATGGAGATAATCCTGAACCGGAATGAGGTTGTGTTCTGATATTTAGGAGGGCTAGAGGGAGGCATTTTATCCAAGTCATCCTAGTTTCTAGCATAAGTTTTGACAATTGTGCCTTCAGAGTTTGATTCATTCTCTCTACTTGACCTGAGCTCTGAGGATGCCATGGGGTATGATATTCCCATCTGATTCCCAGAGCCTCTGCTAAGCTTTTTATGACCTTAGATGTAAAATGGGTTCCCTGATCTGAATCAATGGAATCAGGGATTCCATATCTGGGAATTACTTCCTCCAATAATCTCCGTGCTACTGTTTGAGCTGTAGCCCTAGGGCTAGGGAATGCCTCCACCCAATGTGTTAATTGGTCTACTATCACTAGCAGATATCTATATCTACCTATTTTTGGTAACTCTGTGAAATCCACTTGTATTCTCCCAAAGGGGCGATATGCTAAAGGACGTCCCCCTAATGCATTGTGTTTGACCTTTGATTTATTAATTTTCTGGCAGACCAAGCAACTCTGAACCTCCTGCTTGGCTAACTCGAAGATACCCTTGCATCCAAAAAATTTCAAAAATTGTTCTGCTAAAGCTTGAGTTCCCCAATGAGTTTGTGCATGCAATCTTTTTAATATGATCCTTGCATAAGCCTTTGGGATCAATTCTCGACCGTCGGTCAATTTCCATTTCCCATTTATTAAATTTCCCCCCATTTTCTTGAAATCCTCAATCTCCTTTTCTGTGGGATGAGGAGAAACTTCTCCAAAATTTTCTGTCCTGCTTTCCAGGGTATCCAGGGTTAGGAGAGCTGCTTTCCTGGCTTCCTGATCAGCCAAATTATTCCCACGTATTCTGAACTGTAGTCCAGCCTGGTGACTCTTTACATATACCACTGCAATAGCTTTTGGTTCCCTTACTGCCTTGAGAATTTGCCTTATTAGATCCTCATGTATTAACCCTTTTCCTCTAGTGTTCACCAGTCCTCTTTCCTCCCAGATTTTCCCAAAGGTATGCACTACCCCAAACGCATACTTTGAGTCAGTGAAAATAGTCCCTATTTTTCCTTTAAGTCCTTTGAGAGCTTGCAACACAGCATACAATTCACATGCCTGAGCTGACCATGAAGTGCCCAAGGGGCCTGACTTTATCACTCCCCCAGTTTTCCCATCTATAATTGCATATCCTGATTTTCTTTTCCCTTCTATAACCCTGGCTGACCCATCTACAAACCATTTTTCCCCTTCTTCGAGCTCCTCGTCCTCCAGATCTTCCCTAATTTTTGTTTGTAATTCTACTAGGTCTATACAGTTGTGTATAGGCTCAGATGAAGCTTCCCCAAACAGGAACCCAGCAGGATTACTTGCTTGTGTTGTCCTTAATTCTAATTCTGGAGCATGAAGGAGAATGGCCTCATACTTCAACAATCTGGCATCTGTGAGCCATTTTTCAGCTTTTTGTTGTAAAATTGTTCTTACATTATGTGGAGTATAAACTGTGATGGGAGCCCCAAAAGTAATCTTTTTGGCTTCTTCTACCAATAAGGCAACTGCTACTATCGCCTGTAAACATGTAGGCCACCCCCTGCTTACAGGGTCCAACAGTTTTGAAAGGTAACCTACAGGCTTCCTATCCCCAGCCCATTCTTGTGTCAATACCCCATGTGCTGTGTGGTTTCCTACATTTACAAATAATTGGAATTTCTTATTGATATCAGGGAGGTTCAATACTGGGGCAGTCACCAAAGCACCCTTTAATTGCTCTAATTCCTTATCATCCTGTTCTGTCCATTTTATCCTCTCTGCAGTTAATTTTTCATACAAAAATTTTGCTTTTTCACTATATCCTTCTATCCACTGCCTACAATAACCTAACAGCCCCAATAGCTGACGTACTTGTCTTTTGGTTTTAGGGGGGGGCAGTTCTATGATTCCAGCTACCCTTGCAGGATCCAATTTCTTTTTCCCTTTTACTAACCAATGCCCTAAGTATTTCACCCCAGATTCTGTGAACTGTAACTTTTGTTTTGCTACCTTTAATCCCTTTTCCCCTAAAAAGTTTAACAAATCAATAGTGCATTCTCTTACACCTTCCTCTGTTTCACCAGCCACCAATAGATCATCTACATATTGTAAGATCTTGGTCCCTTTCCTAGGGGAGAACTGACTTAGCAACTTTTCCAATGCTTGTCCAAATAAATTTGGGGAGTCCACGAATCCTTGGGGAAGTGAGGCCCACCTTAACTGTTGTTTCCGGTTAGTGTCTGGATCCTCCCATTGGAATGCAAAAAAATCCCTGCTGCCTTCAGCTAAAGGGCAGGTCCAAAATGCATCCTTTAGGTCTATAACACTGTACCAAGTATCTCTCGGGGAGATCCTATTCAGAAGGGTGTAGGGGTTAGCCACTACAGGGAACCGAGTTCTTGTTCTTTCATTTATGGCTCTTAAATCTTGCACTAACCTATAATTCCCATCTCCCTTTTTAACAGCCAGTATTGGGGTATTGTGTCTGGACATACACGGCTCCAATATGCCCTTTTTGATCAAATCCTCTATTATAGGTTT
The DNA here is from genome assembly GCF_015227805.2 of Hirundo rustica. Taxonomy (NCBI): domain Eukaryota; kingdom Metazoa; phylum Chordata; class Aves; order Passeriformes; family Hirundinidae; genus Hirundo; species Hirundo rustica. Next base: position 28,604,070 of record NC_053487.1, on the reverse strand, counting down.
CAGCCCCCGCCTCCCTTCTAAAGGGATTGGGTACTGCCTGATCCTTATGGGATCCTCAGGCTTTTCAATCTCAATTGATATAGGTTCCATAGCCAATTTCCCCGCTTCCTTCCCTGTGTGCCATACCTTGGGATTAATTTTGTCCTCATCTTCACAGGTTAGTTTATATATACTAACCGTAATCTGTGAATTCCTTATGATGAGGTTGATCCCCAGTGCAACAATCAAATCCCTACCCAGCAGGTTGTAATCAGCCTCTTCTACTAGCAACATATCTCCCAAACAAATTTTATTCTCTGATTCTATTTCCACATTCTTAACTATAGGTACCTTGAATGGCTCCCCTTTAGCTCCTATAACTACCATAGAATCTTTACTTACTCGGCATCCCGGGGGCAGCTGTTTGAATGTACTTTTCTCAGCCCCTGAATCTACCAAAAAATCCATTTTTGTTCCCTGGGGTCCTATTTTCAATGTTATCAAGGGCTCTCCTGATGTTATGGACCCCAAAAGATAGAGCCCCTGACTTCCCTAGTCCTCCCGGAACATCTTCTCATCTCTCATCTTCTTTGGACAATCTTTTTTCATATGTCCCTTCTTTTTACAATAGAAACATTCCATTCCTTCCATCCATTTTCCTGGAGTCCCCTTTTGCGGGTGTGTGGCTCCCCTCGGAGGTGCTTTCCTTAAGGGTTTCTCCGAAGCTTGTGGGCGTTCCTGTTTCTGGGCTTCCCTTACTGCAGCTACTAACACCCTAGCCTGTATTTTCTGTTTTTCCTCATCCCTTCTCATGTAGACTTTCTGGGCTTCCCGCAGTAATTCCTGCAATCCCTTCTCCTGCCACCCCTCAATCTTTTCCAGCTTTTTCCTGATGTCCTCCCATGATTTTGCTACAAACTGGGTTTTTAAAAGTACCTCCCCCACGGGAGAATCAGGGTCTGTCCCAGAGTATATCTGGAGGCTTTTTCTCAACCTTTCCAACCATTCTGTGGGAGTCTCATCTTTCCCTTGACATTCCCCAAAGACCTTGCTCAGATTTTGTCCCCGGGGCACGGCCTCTCTAATTCCCTGTATGATGATGTTCCTCATATCAATCATGCTTCTCCTACCCTCCTCAGTTTGAGCATTCCATCGGGGATCTTGGCTTGGCCATTTCTGATCTCCAGGAGTGCTCTGAGGGTTCCTCCGTTCCCATTCCCGTATCCCCGCTTGTCTGATCATTTCCCTTTCCTCCGTATTGAACAAAGATCTGAGAATAGCTGTGAGATCTTCATACGAATAGATGCTAGTTCCTAAGAATTCATCTAGTCTTTCGGAGACCCCTAAAGGGTCATCCATAAGTTTTCCCATCTCCTTCTTAAAGGCTCTCACATCACTGGTATTAATCGGGATGTTTACGTACCCGATAATTCCTGGAGCAGTGGGAATTTCCCTTAAGGGGAAAAGATTTGCTCTTTCACCCTCCCCTTCACTCTCCGTCTCATTCATCCTCTTTAGCTGTCTCCTAGTCCTCCTAGCGGGAGGTGAGTGTTTTGCTTCTGCCCAACCCTGCTGTGTGTTTTCAGGAGAATTAAAGAAAGCCGCCAGATCTAGATCAGGCAACAGGTCATCTCGGGCTGGTGCAGGGGTGTCTGTACTTTGTGTACCTCTTCCCAGTGGCTGAGTGGCTTGTACAGGTTCTAGCGGGGGAGGGAGCCCGACCGGTGGGACCGGGGCCACTGTCTGTGACTCCAACGGAGGGGCAGAGGGGAGAGACGGGGATATAGGGATCCTCCGTCCCAGAGGGGGTCCCAATCTCCCCGGGTTCTGTGGATTGTTCTGCTCAGGGAGGGGAGGGGGTGAGGGTACTATGTAAGGTGGAGGCAAGTTGTCTAAAGGCTCCCATTTATCCCCGGAAACATCGGCAGGGTCCTTTATCCTTATGGGTAGTAATTTTGCATCAATTCTACCCCAGACCCCAGCATATTCCCGTTCTTCCGCAGTTCCCTTTTCTCCGACATAACGTACCAGTGCCTTACATATCCATTCTTCAAATGTTCCAAACACGGGCCAAATTACGTGATCCCGTATTTCTACCCCACCCCATACTTCTATGCAAAAATGCACCATCCGTTTCTTGGATTTTCTCTCCCTTATGGGGCATTCTTCCCAATGTTCTAACATCCATCCCAGCGGGCTCTCAACTGGGATTTCAGGGATTCCTTTACCGGTTCCCCGCTTTGGTTTCCTAAGATTCCTTTTGCTAGCTTTGCTTTTTGTCTGTCCCATGGTGTGAGTTTACCAGATACTTGCCCTTTGTGGGTGATCGCTCCCCCCCCGGGTTTTCTCTGGTGTGTGCGAGCTCTCTTCTCCTTACTTCCTTCCCGGACCGTCCCTGGTCCAAGGCTGGAAGGTTTACCAGTCCCCGGAACTCTTGTAAGGACGTAACCTTCCCTCCCAGCCTTCCTGTGACCGACCCCCCTTTTCCGAAAACTTCCCGAGTTTTCAGGGCTTAACGTGTGAGGTGCGTTTTACCCCCGAAACTTTCGCTTCCCCCGCAACCGACCACGCCCCTCGCGGGACTATGGAACTGCGATTTTGGGGTCCCACTCGCTTCGTGATAAAATCACGTCTCACTCACACGCTCGGTCACTCCCCACTCAACCACGCAATACTTCCGATCCTTTTCCTGCGTGGATTCTTCGTGCACGTAGATTTTTATGAGTAGATTTCTTCACCGCGGCTCCGGAGGTTCTGCTTCCAAAGAAAAACCTCCCCGAGTTCCCCGAGAGCTCTGACCTCGCCTATCTCCCTTTTAAATGTGGCTTTCGCCGTTTTGTTCGTCGTGTGGTTGATCGGTTCCTCCCGGATACCCCAGTTCTGCCAGGCCGCTGAATTCAGCAGTGCGCCTCCTGGTCAGAGACGGGGGTCCCTCGGGGGTCCCGGTATCACTCCAATCACGTCGGGGTCACCAGAATTGTTATAAATAAGATCGACCAAATTCAAAGTATCAAAATTTAGAATTTTATTTTGAGACAAAATATCAGTCTCGGAAAGCCACAATTTAAAAGGACAGCGCCGAGCCCGGGATCGGTGCCGGGTGAACACGGATAACAAGCTCTGTCAGCCTGGTATCCCCCCCAAGTTCACAATTTCTGGTCTCCGGCTGTCCCTTTTTATACACAAGATCGCGGAGTGAAGTCCGAAATTCTGACGTTATCCTCTCCGAGGCGTCTTCATTAATTATTCAAGTCCTGGTATCGGAGGTCTGAATAGACCGGTAGGGTGGAACAATGCTGTTGATGATCGGGCCCGGGTGTGTCGTGTATATGTTAATTTCAGCGGAGACGAGTAGAGATATCCATCTGAAGTGATTATCTTGGTCTCCGGACTTGTATCTTCTTCTTCCGTGGTTCTTTGTTTCCTTTCAGGGATTCCCGGCAGCAATAGTTTCAAGGCCCCCTCTCTGGTAATTCCAATCATACTTTCCTCGTGTCCCTCCTGTGCTTCCCAAGCCAGGAAATTTTCTAATTTTTAGTTTCTACATTTTACCTTTACTTTATGTACATTTGAGCACATTTCTAACATTCATATTTTATACAGTTCAACATTTACCTTGTATAATTTGATAACACGAATTAACTTTAGCACATTTATCACACTAGATGAGACTGAGGGGTGGAAAAAGACATCTACCAGCTTCCTCCATCAGCACGGCCTTGCATTTTTTCTTCAGCCCTGCAGCCCAGCGCACGCATGTGGCCTTTGCAAGCCCAGGCGGATTTAACCCTTTACTAGCAACATGAAACTTTTAAAGCACAATTCTTCCTTGAGAGAAAGAAGAAAGAAAAAAACAGAGGGTACATGGAACAGACACCACATGAAGTCAGTTAGATGAGAAGTGAAAGAACTAATAATATTGGGATATGATTGAAGAAGTGGACATTTTTGGCCGGACTTTTCTAAGGTAAATTATGAAGAAATGAACTGTTCTTTGCAGCATCTTAGTATTATTTGGGTAGAATGCTATTCTAATCAAAATTAAGGACTTATGTAATTGAGATTTATTTAGGAACTTTGAAGCCCCCACTCTTGGGTTAAAAAAGAGGTCTCAGCCTTTGAGACAAAGATGATTTTAGACTAGAAGTACTCATAAATAGTACCCCAGATACACTGAGAAGCTTTGCTGATAGAACATCACAGTCTGCGAAAACTCCGTGCGGCAGCAGATGTGTTACATTAGGAGCACTGGACTATTTTGTCTTATGACAAACGTCTTCATAAAAGATCTTAGAAAGACTCTTCTCCTAAGATAATGAGTAATTATGTCTAAATAGTGAAACTGACTGAAAAATCCTAAGTTGTGCCTTTCTATGTTGTTCAATAAGAAAGTTAATAGTTTGTAAGAGGAAAGAAGCATGTTTTTAAAGTATCATTCTGTTTTAGTTTGTTTTCTTTTTCTCATTTTTTTTCTTTCCTCCTCATTCTTTTAATATATGTTAATTAAACTATTTTTGTTCATTTTTAAGCTTAAGCCTGCTTTGTTTATTTTTCTCCTAATCTCTCCCTCCCACAAAAAAAATTGATACTAAAACCCCTACATTAATTGGTGTTTCTGCCTGGTTTTATTAAATTAAAACCACTACACCACCACTGGGAGGCTGCTCACCTGGATTGTGCAGAAGCAGAGCTTGTGTCTACGAGGTCTAGAATGAACCGTTCTGCTGGACATACCAGCGACAGTTCTGGAGTAAGTATTTCACAAGCAGGGCACAAAAAGCACATCTGTGAGAGGATTCACGCTACTCTTAATGCTCCCAGTAGATTTCTTTTAGTTACTGGAAGAGCTATTAGAGCACTCCATCGCTGCTGGCTGTAATGGTCTGACACAGCCCCAACAGTTTCTTTACACATACACTCTTCAAAATGCCTCATTTCTTTCTTTCTCTCCCCTTACATCCCTTGCCTCACTCACATGAGCACACTTCTACCCTCTCCTTCCTTGTCAAATATAAAAAATAAATTATAAAGCTAAAGCACTCACTCATGGAAGTTCCATAATGTATTGGTGCAACTCAATCCATCATTAATATTCCAGAGATACATCAACTGATCCATATATCCACATTATCTCACCAGCTGCTTTGATGTCCCACTCCCCTTTCCTCCATTCTCCCTCCTCTCATCCACTGTAATCCCACTGTTCTTTTCTCCCTTTACCAGGCAGTTATTTACTGCACCCATGTATAACATGCCAAACCCATACTGGGCTCTCTCATGACTCCAGTAAAACAAACCCCTTCTCTGCCTTTGATAAGTTGGAAAAGTGTAATACAAAAAATACAGTCAATCACAGCAAATAGAATCAGAACAGCAAGCTTCTTACATCACAACTCCTATCTCAATGAGTTTATCTTTAATTCTACAGAGAACTCCATGAAACTGAGCAAAATTTCAGTAGATCAAAAATGGAATTCATTATGTGAGAAGATCAGAGACACCATATGACTGAAAATTAGTCAGGCAAATCCTCGGGTAAAGGCTTCAGTAGAAATTCCTATGGATGCACATTATCCAGACTCTCCCCAGCCTCACACGTGGGTGAACTCTGCAGAGCTCTCACAGACTCAGCACAAACAGGAACAAAGGTAGGACAGCCCAGGGACTAAGCCTCTGTTGCTGCAAACACTGGGCAAGGCTCAGTCACATGGAGTTACCAGGCACCAGCAGAAATATTCCACCAGAACAGACCCTCAGCTGCTGCTACCGTGGCTTCTCTTACCACAGGAGGCATAAGCAAAATCCCACTAACTTGTATTTCCTCTGGGCTGAGTTCATATACTGACAGCTGTGCTGGCTTTGGGATAGAGTTCATTTTCTCCACAGAAGCTGGTCCAGGACTGTGCTTTGGGTTTGTGCTGGAAAGTGTTGATAACTCAGGGATGTTTTTGCTATCTCTGAGCAGTGCTCACACAGAGCCAAGGCCTTTTCTGCTCCTCACCCCACAGCAAGCAGGCTGGGGGAGCCCAGGGGCTGGGAAGGGACACTGCCAGCACAGCTGGCCCTCAGTGACATCTCAGACCACGTGGCCTCATAGTCAGCATGTACCAAGTCACTGTGACCTGTGGTGGAGCCCTGCTCTCCTGGGGATGCTGAACCTGCCTGCCCATGGCAACTGAAAATTATTTCCTTGCTTTGCTTGCACACATGGCTTGTGCTTTACCTATTGAGCTGCCTTTATCTCAGCCTTAAACTTTTCTCACTTTTACCTTCCAATTCTCTTCCTCATCCTATGGCAGGGAGTGAGGCTCAGTTGCTGGCTGGGGTTAGAAAACAGGCACAGCCAGGGAGGATCAATTGATTTCAGATGCCTCATAAGTTTATGCAAGTTTTTTCTCAAGATAAAATATGAGTAGCAATGACATGGTGAGTAAGCGCTGGGTATCATCAGCATTCACTCACTTGGAATATATTAACAGTACTTTTATTATTTATATATTATGAGGATGTAAACCCATATTATGAATTATGAACCTAATTCTTCTCCCAGTATTTATGTATTAATGGTGGAAAAATCTGTCACTACACTTAATATATTCTCTTAAATGTCATTAACAGTGCTGGCTTGAAAGCAAAACCAGCAAGAGATTCCAAGTCAAAAAAAAAATTAATAGGAAAGGGAAAAAAAGAAAAAATAAAACAAATGCAATAGTACAAAAGATCACTGACAGAGTCAGAATACAACCTGATACCCTGTGGTGGTGGTAGCAGACCAGATGAAGTGGTCTTGTTGAAGAAGTGATCCCATAGAAAGGTCTGGGAGCTCTTGTCCTCTGGGAATCCAGTGGGTAAGGCTGCCTGTGCTGCCCCAAATTATATCCAGGTGGGAATGCTTGGCTCCTCCCCCTGGGTGGAGCATCTCACAATGGGCTGATATCATTCTATGAGTCTTGCAATGGGTCCTTGATTGCCCATTTAACAGAGATAGCTCCTGGAGGGAGTCACCTATGAGTCATGCAGCAGGGCATTGATGGGCCATTAACAGAAGATAGTCTGGAGGGAGGGGGCAAGGGAAACACTGCCCAACCTAGTTTCAACAGCTCATGTAGATGGTGATAGAATACGTACTTTGGGCACATCTTAGAATGTAACCTAGGACATCAACTTATTAGTGAATATCAAGTTCTGCTGTCACAACAAAACACTCCATGTTATTCTACAAAATGATCTAGTATCTTAGAGAAGAAAAAAATGCCTTCTAGAACAGTCATCTCTCTTCTCAAGATCCTAAGATAGAACATCACTCTGATTTCACTACTTTCAGCATTATTTAATTTTAATAATCCATATTTTACTCCAGCCCAAGTGGTTCAAGTAACAAAAGAAAGCAGAATATTGCAGGGAATGGCTCAGAAGTGACACCATTTCCTGCAAAATGAAGTAAAATAAACCAGCAAAACCCAAAACCAAACTAACACCACAGAAAAAAGCCCCCCAAACAAACAAATTTAAAAAAAACCCAAAAAAACAAGAAAACCCAAAACCAATAAGCCAACAAAACCAAATCAAACCAACCCCCTTACTGCTCTCTAAAAACTAATTCTGGATGAGTCCATCTATTTGCCTTGATCAGCATATCCCCTCCTAATTATAAACTTCACCAAGCACACCCACAATTTTAGAAAAAGTAAAAACAAATCCAGACCACTCAGAACCATAGATCAAGGGAAATAATCCTGTCACAGTAAGAAAAAGCACAATTCACCCAGGGATTTGATGAGCATGAGAAATCAATCGTGCATCAAGTCGATTGATGCAGTTTATTTTGTGATCGCGACACGCAAAGCAACCACACGGAGACGAGAGATTTGCAGGGTAGAGATGTTGCTTGAGTGAGCCCAAGGCTGAGCCAAGGCCAAGAGCCCCTCTGCCTGTTTATTTCTTACTTTTTATACATTTGTGGGTCTGGCTGTGGATTGGCTTCTGGAGTTATCACCTCCCAGCCTAATGGCCAGACCAACTGTCAGTTACAATTGCTTTCAGGTTAGAAATATGCAAACAAAGGACAGAGAATGAAAAACAAAGGATTTGTTTATGTTACATGTGTGAGAAAAAGTGAAAACTGCTCCTAATATTGTACAGTAGCTAAAAAGTCTGACTCCATCCTATGAACAATCAAAAGGCTTTAAAAAACTCAGAAAAACCAGGGTGACATATTTTAAGTCCTTCTTTTCTGATTTATTGCCATCATTGCCACCAATTTGCATAGATAATAGAACACAACATCCTCTTAAAGTCTTAATCAGGAATTAAAACGTAATACACTGCTACATCTTTCTCTGCTCATCAGTGAGGCACACACATTAATGTTTAATGTCAGTTTTATCATAGGGATGGTACTGGATAGGAAAGGCAATTTGGACTGCTCCGTGACATCACCACAAATTTGTGGCTGGAACCGCTGCACATCAAAAAACAATCAACAAATCCTTCAAGCTAAAGCAGGTTGCAAACAGGACTGTTACAAGCACAAGGCTGAGCTGTATTTCGGAGAGCAGCATAATTGTCTTTTCAGCACGTGTCATGGGTTAGCACAGTTTAGTTTTTTAGTCATAGAGGAATGTAGAATGATTATCTGGGTCAGGACCTGGGAATTGCTTTAGAAAGGACAGGGACCTATCAGAAAGTTAGTTGGAATATTGGCATCTATTTTGACCACTAAAAATGTCAGTTGCGACTTTGGGAAGTATCCATAAAAAAACTCTTGATATCCTGCAGGTCAGCCTCTTTTCCTTTGGCCAGAGAGAGAAAGGTAACATCGTGCGGCACCCGGGGGTCAGCCGGGCCCCTCTGCCCTGGCTGGGTGACCGGGGCTGGGCTGACCTGGGCCTAGAGAAACGGTCCTGGCCGGGCTGTGCCTCCGGGCCCCATCTGCTGCTGGCGAGGGGGGGCCAGGCAGATTTCCCCGGGCAGCTGTGTTTGTGACAGTTAAAAAACCCAGAAGTGTTCTAGGTTGTCAGTAGAATCCATGACTCTAAGAGAGACTCCTCTCCTAAAGATTAGTGAAAGACTATTTTCAAATTATGAAACTGACTAAAAATTACAGGTTTTGTCTCTTTATGTTGTTTTGTAGGAAAGTTAACAGTTTGGAAGGGGAGGGGAGAGTGTTTTTGGAGTTTCATACTGTTTTGTTTTACTTTTTTTTCTCAACTTTGTTTTTCCATTCTTTTAGTGTGTGTTAATAAAACTATTTGTTCATTTTTAAGCTTGAGCCTGCTTTGCTTTTCTCCTAATCTCTCTCCCACAGAAAAAAAATAAACACTAAGACCACTACACTAAATTTGGCAACCAGAATCTGGCAAACATGAAACCACTACAGCACGGCAAGTACAGCCACAATTGCAACGTTTTTCCAAAGCATTTCCAAACTTTGCGAATTCCTCCTTAGAATCGAGATCATTTGTTCCTGCTCCCAGTGTACTGGAGATGAATGGGTAGTTTGCTGCTCAGCAAAGTGATTTCTCTGACAGGTATTTACATCATTCACAAAACCAGCACAAATATGCACAACTGTTTAAAAACAGAAGAAAACCAAAGAAAGCCTCATCTCAAAGAGCTAGAGAAAAGTGTATTAAGGAGCAATAGTTGTGACACTGCAGTGGTTTTAATTTAATAAAAACAGGCAGAAACACCAATTAATGTAGGTGTTTGAGTATTTAGTCTCTTTCGGTGGGAGGGAGATATTAGGAGAAAAAACAAAGCAGGCTTAAACTTAAAAATGAACAAAAATAATTTTATTAACACATATTAAAAGAATGAGGAGGAAAGAAAGAAATGAGAAAAAGAAAACAAACTAAAACAGAATGATGCTTTAAAACACGCTTCTTTCCACTTACAAACTATTAACTTTCTTATTGAACAACATAGAAAGACACAACTTAGGATTTTTCAGTCAGTTTCACTATTTAGACATAACCACTCACTATCTTAGGAGAAGAGTCATTCTAAGATCTTTTATGAAGACATTTCCCACAAGACAAAATAGTCCAGTGCTCCTAATGTAACACATCTGCTGCCACCCAGAGTTTTCGCAGACTGTGATGTACTATCAGCAAAGCTTTTCAGTGTATCTGGGTGTCCTGGTTTTGAAAAAGACAGGTGTCTGCTATGGAGAGGCAGGCCTCTCTAGGAAATGAGGAATTTGAATCCTTCCCTCCGTGTTATTATAATTTGGAAGATTAAAAGAAAAAAACTTTTCAGTCAGAGCTATGGGGAAAAGGAATAACAGTCCTTTACTAGTAAATATAACAGGACAGACAAAAAACAACAGCAATTATAACAATAGTAGAACAGAACCAAGAACCCTGAGGGCAAACGGTGGAAGCTCCGGCGCTGATGGCTGGAAGCCGGGCGCGGCGGACTGTCCTCCGCAGGCAGGGGGTGTCCTCGGCAGGCAGGGGTGGCAGTGCCGGAGAAGCCGCAGCGGCGGGACCCGGGCTGACCCAAAATCCAGCAGGACAGCAAAGAAACTCCGAATTCCTGGGCACTCCAACAGATGATAGAATTCCCAGGACCAGACTCCTTCGTTAACCGTGGACTCCAGCCGCCAGCAGCCCCTGATCTCTGCTCCCCGGAAGACCAAAGACACCCGACCCCCACCCTCAGCTCTCTCTCCCGGAGCTTTTTTTTCCCTCCCCCAAACTAAGTGATCAGCTTCTTTTTGTCCAGGTTAAGTACTCAGCATTTAGTCTCCTAGCAACTTGAGGGGGGGGAAAATTCTACAGGAGACTTAACCCTCAACATTATCCACCCCGAATTTTTTCCCACACCAACATATTATACTGAATTTAAACCTTTAAATAATATACATATATATACATGTGAATATAAATACAGACACAGTCACAGTGTTCACCGAAAAACAAGGTCCCCTTGAGGTATGCAGCGGGTCTCTCCATTCTTTTGCATCACCCACCATGTGCAGCCATGTCCCTGAGCAAAAACAACCCCAGGAGCAGGATTGTCTTTGCTGGAGGCAGAATTAATCCAAACAGTTTTTCCCAGCATTCCTCTCATGTGTACTACTGGAACTTTATCTCCATCTCTTGTTCCCAGGGGCTCAGATTGGGCAGGGCCTGCTCGGTTGGTAGAACCTCGAGTGTTCACTAACCAGGTGGCCTTTGCTAAATTATTCTCCCAGTTCTTGAAAGTCCCCCCACCCAGTGCCTTCAAAGTGGTTTTAAGCAGGTCATTGCATCGTTCAACCTTCCCGGCTGCTGGCGCATGATAAGGAATATGGTACACCCACTCAATGCCATGTTCTCTAGCCCAGGTGTTTATAAGGCTGTTCTTGAAATGAGTCCCGTTGTCAGACTCAATCCTCTCAGGGGTACCATGTCTCCACAGGATTTGCTTTTCAAGGCCCAGGATGGTGTTTCGGGCAGTAGCATGGGGCACAGGGTAGGTCTCCAACCATCCAGTGGTGGCTTCCACCATGGTGAGCACGTAGCACTTGCCTTGGCAGGTTTGGGGAAGGGTGATGTAGTCAACTTGCCAGGCTTCCCCATACTTATACTTGGACCATCGCCCGCCATACCATAGCGGCTTCACCCGCTTGGCCTGCTTGATGGCAGCACACGTCTCACAGTCATGGATAACCTGAGAAATACTGTCCATAGTTAGATCCACCCCTCGGTCTCGTGCCCACTTATAGGTGGCATCTCTACCCTGGTGAGCTGAGGCATCATGGGCCCATCGAGCTAGGAACAACTCTCCCTTGTGTTGCCAATCTAAGTCTATCTTTGACACCTCTATCTTTGCAGCTTGATCTACCTGCTCGTTGTTTCGGTGCTCCTCATTAGCCCGACTCTTGGGGACATGGGCATCTACATGACGGACTTTGACAGGTAGCTTCTCTACCCGAGTGGCAATGTCCTTCCACTCATCTGCAGCCCAGATTGGCTTTCCCCTACGCTGCCAATTGGCCTTTTTCCACCTGTCCAGCCAACCCCACACAGCATTGGCCACCATCCACGAATCAGTGTAGAGGTAGAGCTTTGGCCACTTCTCTCTTTCAGCAATGTCCAGGGCCAGTTGAACAGCTTTGAGTTCAGCAAGTTGGCTTGACCCACCTTCTCCTTCAGTGGCGTGTGCAACCTGTCTTGTGGGACTCCATACAGCTGCTTTCCACTTCCGGTTCATCCTTACGATGCGGCAGGAACCGTCAGTGTAAAGAGCATAGCGTGTTTCTTCTGCTGGCAGTTGGTTGTATGGTGGACCTTCTTTGGCACGTGTCACTTGTTCCTGCTCTTCTTCATCTGTGAGACCAAAGTTCTCACCTTCCGGCCAGTTTGTAATTATCTCCAAAATCCCCGGGCGATTTGGGTTTCCAATGCGGGCGCGCTGAGTGATGAGGGCAATCCATTTGCTCCATGTGGCGTCGGTGGCATGATGGGTGGAGGGAACCTTTCCTTTAAACATCCACCCCAGCACCAGTAGTCGGGGTGCCAGGAGGAGTTGTGCTTCTGTGCCAATCACCTCTGAGGCAGCTTGAACTCATTCATAGGCGGCCAAGATTTCCTTCTCTGTGGGAGTGTAGTTGGCTTCGGACCCTCTGTAGCTTCGGCTCTAGAATCCCAGTGGTCGGCCTCGAGTCTCCCCAGGCACCTTCTGCCAAAGGCTCCAGGACAGGCCATTGTTCTCGGCTGCTGAGTAGAGCACGTTCTTCACATCTGGTCCCGTCCTCACTGGGCCAAGGGCTAGTGCATGAGCGATCTCCTGCTTGATCTGGGCAAAGGCTTGTTGCTGTTCAGGGCCCCAGTGGAAATCGTTCTTCTTGCGGGTGACTAGGTAGAGAGGGCTCACAATCTGGCTGTACTCAGGAATGTGCATCCTCCAGAATCCTATAGCGCCTAGGAAAGCTTGTGTCTCCTTTTTGCTGGTCGGTGGGGACATTGCAGTGATCTTATTGATGACCTCAGTGGGAATCTGCCGCCGTCCATCTTGCCACTTTACTCCCAGGAACTGGATCTCTCGGGCAGGTCCCTTGACCTTGCTCTGCTTGATGGCAAAACCAGCTTTCAGGAGAATGTGGATGATCTTCTCTCCTTTCTCAAACACTTCCATTGCCGTGTTCCCCTACACAATGATGTCATCGATATACTGTAGGTGCTCCGGAGCCTCACCCTCTTCCAGTGCAGCCTGGATCAGTCCATGGCAGATGGTGGGGCTGTGTTTCCACCCCTGGGGCAGTCGGTTCCAGGTGTACTGCACGCCCCTCCAGGTGAAAGCAAACTGAGGCCTGCATTTTGCAGCCAGAGGAATGGAGAAAAATGCATTAGCAATGTCAATTGTGGCGTACCATTTTGCTGCCTTGGACTCTAGCTCGTACTGGAGTTCCAGCATGTCCGGCACAGCAGCGCTCAATGGTGGAGTCACTTCGTTCAAGGCACGGTAGTCCACAGTCAATCTCCATTCTCCGTCAGGCTTGCGCACAGGCCAGATGGGGCTGTTGAAGGGTGAGTGGGTTTTGCTGACCACCCCTTGGCTCTCCAGCTCCCGAATCATCTTGTGGATGGGGATCACGGCATCTCGATTTGTCCGATACTGTCGGCGGTGCTCCGTCGAGGTGGCAACTGGAACTCGTTGCTCTTCTACCTTTAGAAGTCCTACTGCAGATGGGTTCTCCTACAGTCCAGGCAAGCTATTCAATTTCTTAATACCCTCTGCCTCCACAGCTGCTATTCCAAAAGCCCACCTGAGTCCCTTAGAGCCTTTGTAATAGCCCTTCCGGAGGAAGTCTATGCCCAAAATACACGGGGCCCCTGAGCCAGTCACAATTGGATGTTTCTGCCACTCCTTCCCGGTCAGGCTCACCTCGGCTTCCACCAAAGTAAAATCCTGTGATCCCCCCGTCACCCCGGCAATGGAAATAGGTTCTGTCCCCACATATTCCGATGGTATCAGGGTACACTGCGAACCAGTATCAACTAAAGCTTCATATTTCTGTGGCTCTGATGTGCCAGGCCATCGGATCCACACCATCCAATAGACCTGGTTTTCCCGTGCCTCTCCCTGGCTAGAGGCAGGGCCCCTCTAGCACCGGTCATTATTCCCTTCCTGGGCATACATGGTAGAGGTTCCTTCACAGGGATCTGACATATCCTCACTTCTATAATACCTGGCAGCTTGGTCATGCGATGTCAAGGCTACCTTCATCTTAGTGGGAACCCCTCGGTTAGTGTTTTTCTCCTTGAGCTCACGCACCCGTGCTGCCAGGGCAGAAGTGGGTTTCCCATCCCACCTTCCCATGTCTTCCCCATCGTCACGTAGAAAGTACCACAGGTCAGCTTGTGGGGTGTACCCTCTCTCTCAAGCTGGGGGCCGTTGAGCTCTGACTCTGGGGCCTGTAACTCGCACCGGTGCCACATGGGAACTGTTCCTCCTCATCTCCTCCCTCACCTCCCTTATTTCCTCTGTCACCTCCTCCATCTTCTCCCTGAGTTCCTTAGCCACGGCAGAGACCTGAGCCTGCATTGGGCCACTGATTATACTCTCATAATTTCTAAGCTTGTTGGCTACAGAACCCACTGTCTCTCGGTTGTTATCAGGATGAATTGTTGCAATGAATGTGGCGTATTGAGATGGTCCTAGAGTTGCCAGTTTCCACAGCATTTGCCCTGTGCACCTGACTTTGTCGGGGTCATTATCATGCTGTCCACCCCTCCCAAAGAGTACCTCCAATACTGCCACTTCTCTCAGCTGTTGGATCCCTTCCTCAAGGGTCTTCCAGCGCATTCTATGATGGTGCTCCTGCATTCTGTCTCTGTGGACAAACCTCTCCCGCACACTCATTAAAAGACGCTCCCAAAGGGAAAGGGGCCCTGGCTCCCTTACGAATACCTGATTCACACCTGAGTCCTGGGTCAAGGGTCCCAAATTCCTTGCCTCACTATTATCTAGTTGCACGCCTGTACCTATAAGGTCCCAGACCCGAAGTAACCAGGTTGTATAAGCCTCACGTCCCCGCCACGCAAGATATTTTTGCAGATTACGGAGACTTTCATATGTCAGGGACTCAGTGATGATCTCAACCTCTGACTCCCCTGCGGGTTGTGAGGGCCCTCCTTTCTTATCCTTGTTGCCTGGGTGCTCTGATTCCACCTTATACTTCTTTGTTTCCACAGGGGCAACTGCTGCTGTCTGTGGCTGCCCCTGTGGTTCAGCTGGAACCTGGACGGTTGTAACGTCTGTGGGTTCTGCTGCTGCACCATCAGACTCTCCTTTGTGGGGGCAGGGGGAGGGTTTCCCAGCAGCTGGGGCTAATGAGGCTACTACAGGGGAAAGGTACTCCCTCAGCATCTGGCCCATCTCACGGATCTCCTTCACCCAATCTGGGTGGTTTATTCCTGAGGCAGGCTGTGGGACAGTGTCAGGCTGTGGGATGGGCTCAGGCTGTGGGGCAGGATCAGGCTGTGGGATGGGCTCAGGCTGTGGGGCAGGATCAGGCTGTGGGATGGGCTCAGGCTGTGGGGCAGTATCCTTATTCTCTAGGGTAGGTATCAGGGTGGTTTTCCAGGTCAGTCTCCCCTTATCTCTAAATGCTAAACAGAACAGGCATACCAGCAACACCAGCCACTGTATGATGTCATTAACATTCAGAGATTTGAACCCTTCAAAGACTGGTGGGGTAGGCCCAAAGAGCTGGGTGAAGGGTTGTGAAAAAATTTCCCCTGGTGTCATTTCTTCACAGTAGGTACCGTTGTTAAAGTAACCCCAGAAACACACTGTTAGTGTATGATAGCCCTGAATCCATGTGCCTGCCTTCCAGAGGAAATTAAAAATCCACGATTTCCTCACTTCGTTAACCCATATAGCAAAATGGATGACAGCCACAGTAACCTTAGTTACAGGGCCCATGTTTAGAAAAGGGCCTGCAAATGGGAGGAATACAGCCACACCCACATGCCACCCAAACCAGGTTAAGCCAGACCACATGATATCCATTACACAGCAATGTAGGCACTTAAGAACTGTTATTCCTTTTTCTCTCAATGCCCCACGATATGGGCAGCAAATTCTGTCTTGGTTTTGAAAAGACAGGTGTCTGCTATGGAGAGGCAGGCCTCTCTAGGAAATGAGGAATTTGAATCCTTCCCTCCGTGTTATTATAATTTGGAAGATTAAAAGAAAAAAACTTTTCAGTCAGAGCTATGGGGAAAAGGAATAACAGTCCTTTACTAGTAAATATAACAGGACAGACAAAAAACAACAGCAATTATAACAACAGTAGAACAGAACCAAGAACCCCGAGGGCAAACGGTGGAAGCTCCGGCGCTGATGGCTGGAAGCCGGGCGTGGCGGACTGTCCTCCGCAGGCAGGGGGTGTCCTCGGCAGGCAGAGGTGGCAGTGCTGGAGAAGCCGCAGCCGCGGGACCCGGGCTCACCCAAAATCCAGCAGGACAGTGAAGAAACTCCGAATTCCTGGATACTCCAACAGATGGTAGAATTCCCAGGACCAGACTCCTTCGTTAACCGTGGACTCCAGCCACCAGCAGCCCCTGATCTCTGCTCCCCGGAAGACCAAAGACACCTGACCCCCACCCTCAGCTCTCTCTCCCGGAGCTTTTTTTTCCCTCCCCCAAACTAAGTGATCAGCTTCTTTTTGTCCAGGTTAAGTACTCAGCATTTAGTCTCCTAGCAACTTGGGGGGGGGAAAATTCTACAGGAGACTTAACCCTCAACACCAGCCAAAGCTGGTGAGAGAACAAGAGCCAGATCTCTCCTTGTGAGAGTCTTCTGTTGCTTTACTGCAGTCTCTAGGCTGTAAAAAACAGACATTTTAATTTAGTTTTCAATGTCAAATAACTGATTTCAAGTGCATTTCCCACAGCAATCCATACATTCTCTGCCTTTCTACTTTTAAATGCATGATAGCTTGCAGCTCTCTGAGGCTGCAGTATATATTATACTGCAAAATTACCATGTCAACAAATAACTTTACTTGTAAACAGTTCCTTTCTGTGAGCTGGCAGATGTCTGCCAAATTATGCTTTTACTCATTGAAATGTTCATTGGGAAAAATATCAGTAAGATACAACCCTCTTGTGCAGTGAGCAGCAACAAAAGCCTTGATGGACAATGACCACCAAAATACTCATCTCTCAGCAGTAAAAGGCTGTTTGCGAACTGGTATGCTAGCAAGGGATCTCAGGCCCCTGAGGAGAGAAGTTGTCTGATAAATTCTTTACCCAGGGGACATGAAAGTCAAAACCAATCAATAAGCAGGTCCCAAATTTTCAGAAAATGTGTCCTGGAGTACACATCCAGAGGAGGTAGATAGGTGCTGTTATACCTGCACGGGTACTGAGGCCACATACAAATTCAGGTGAATTCACCCCTTGGTAGGTACTCAGAGGCAAATTGTGCCAAATGTTGGGCTGTTCATCCCTCCCTGCACAGACCAGCTCCTGCTCCAGACTGAGCCCAGAGGGAATGTGATGCTCAGCTGGCTCTCCAGACCTGCTGCAAACCCTCAGCACCACAGGCCCCTCCTGCCACGCATTTCAGCATCCCAGAGCCTCCCCACACACTCTGGGGCACTCTGAGGGGCCACACAAGAGACCCCATGCGGGGATGCTCTGCTCCAGGACCACCCTGTGTCTGCCCCGGAGTATCTTCTGCCTAACGTGGATGCAGCTCTGGCACAATGCAACACAAAAAATGGGGAGGGCTCGAGTGCTTCCCCCAGATAAAATTAATCAGACAACAATTTATTCATTACAGGGGCAATTCAAGACGCTACTTGAAGAGTCACTGTTTATATTGGTCACCAGTGTGTCAGTTTTCTTTTAATGTTTTAAAAGCTGTCCTTTATAAAACACATTAATAGAATTTTAAAAAAGAATAAGTAGGTGCACATATACAACTAATCCTCCGCATCTAAGGAAAGGATCAAAACCACAAACTTCCCAAGGAAGAAGGAATCACATCACTCCTGAAATGGCAACAAATGTGCCCACTGGTAGCTTACAAGAATTTCTGCTGGTACAGACCAACATAACTCAAGAGGTTAGGAAGCTGATGCTTGCTAGAAAATGACAAGGAGGGCAACAGGGCCATGTGGATGGAGGAAAAGCTATAGTTACTGCTGGCAGAGCCAAAAGCAGCACAAGTGACTAAAACTGTATGGCCTTTTTATTTTTAAACACACAGACTGCAATGCCAGATTAATTAAAAGGAACAATTTCCATCATACGCAGTGTAATAAATTGACAAGCCAAATTCAGTAAATCAAAATTTAGAATTTTATTTCGAGACTTAAATTCAGTCTCCAACAGCCACAATTAAAAGGAACAGCGTCGAACCCCGGGGTTTCGGCACTGGGTGAACGTGGTAACGGATTCTGTCGCTCCGTAACCCCCTCTGTTCACGAAATGTGCCCAGCACCGCCAGTTTTTATACAGTCTTTCACTGAGAGTGTACAGCGACCGTAGAACTCTTGCTTCGTGGTAGCTTCATTAGGTATTCATGTTCAGGTCCTGGGTCAGTTGAATAGATTCTCAGAGTGGAACAATGCCATAATTGCCGGGTCCAGAGAAGGTTTGGAAATGTTAAATCAGGCCAGAACAGATAAGATACCAATCTTCTCCAAATTGTTCGATCATTAGCACGCCCATCTCTGGGGAAGGCACGGCTACTCTCCCCATTTTCTATTCTTTTATGGTTTTGTTGGTGGTCCCGAGGCTGTTCCTGGCAGAAATTCTTTCCTTCCCCAACCCCCGTGTCCCCTTCTTGTAGTTTTAGTCTTAGTTAACCCTAAACACACTTTAGGTTTACAGATCTTAAATCAGACTGAATGCAGATCAATTTTATATTGCATATCACTACATTTCAACATGAATTAATTACATATCACATTACCTAACACGAATTAACTTTAGGTCATATATCACACGCAGGATTTGTTTACTGCTGTGTTATCATGGCTATATACAGCACACGTCTGCAGCACATGGAGAATAGATTAACTGCAGGAAATCCAACCACACAAGCCTGAAAGAAGAAAATGTGAATCAAATGGGCAAGTTGTACAGCTTTAAGAGCATGACTGAAAAGCCAGATCAGGCACTGTTGTTGTGTATTATTTAGGTTTATATTGTATTTCATTTTTATATTGGGTTTTGTAATGGTTTCTTCTGTACTCCCCTGTTCCTCTGGAAAATGTATCATCCTGAGGTTTGTCCCTGCTCCTTTTCCCCGCCCATTCTCCCACACTGGAATGTAATCCAACCCTATTCCACTCCCACCTTATCCCTGATTGGGTAGTGGCTTGTCCCCACCTTTAGCCCCTTCCCCTGGATAAAAGCCAGGGAAAGCACGTGGAAATCTCTCTTGGCTCGGAGACAGGGAAGGGGCTCCTGACCCAGGCAGGGGCAGGGCCACAGAAGAAAGACTGAATAAAGCCCTGATTTTTCCCCGATCAAGTGCAGACCTTCCTTTGCCATCAATGGGGACCTGCTCTCTCTAAAGGAAAAGGTTCACAGCTGCTCCTGGGTTGTTTGGGGCCCTGAGAAAAAAAATCCTTCCAACTGTGGTTTGTCGCTCAAGCTATCCGAGGCAAAAAATGGAGCTGGGGCTCTGAGAGAGAGACTAGCCACAAGGCCATAGAGACCAGTTTAGAAAAGAAGCCAGTCTATGGTAAAAAAAAAAAAAAATCAGTCTTTCCATGGACACTTAATTTCTTCATGTACTCAACAGCAGCCATGCAAATGTAGCACTAAAACAGAGAGGAGAGATGAGTTCAGAAACAAAAGCACAAGAAAGGCATTGTTCCATCAGAAATTCTCATAAAAACACAAACCATTACATACATGGAAGCTGAAGAAGTCTGTTCATGTCACAGGAACCCAAACCTTGCAACAAACAGCAAAATTTAATATCCTTCTACTAATATCCTTCTGTGAAACCTAGGTCTTGCAACAAACAGCCCAATCCAACAAACTTCTATTGAAGCACCAAATAAAATCCTCATGTACCAGGACAGACAAAGCAGCTTTCTGCACTGAACAATAGCTACCCTCAATCTGCATTTAAAACTCCCTAATCTAAGTATGATCTGAGTGTAACTCCTGAAGGAATCAAACCCTATGCATTTGGATATTATTTTCTAAGTGAGCAGGGAAAAAAAGCACACACATAGGAGAGGGATGCCACCTTCAACCAACATGTATTGAGCTGACTTGAAAACAAGGCCTTGTGTCATCTTCTGCACAAATGCTAGACTAGACTTCCCTACACCACCAGCCTCTGTTAATCTCCAGTGAAGCTCCCTGACACATAAAGATAATGACAACATCAAGGAAAAGTGACAGAATCTGGTTTATAACTATAAATACTTTTCCCCAAAATGTGTTTAAAGATCTCAGAGGGTAACTCAAAATCCCACGTTAACACCAGGATTTTGTCACTGGTAGTGAAGTGCTGCACAAAAAAAACACCTTTTGTTAAAGACCACGTGCTCATTCAGTTATTTTTTTACTAGTCACACCCTCTTGTTGTCTTTAAAAGCAAGATTTCTCCAAGTTGCCAACACTTGTTTCAAATATGCTCCTTTGCTGAATTAGCTTCCCAGTTTCTATACTCAGAGCACAACTAATGCAGAAGTCTCAACACCCACTAAACTTGAATAATTTATACTCTTACAGTCTTGTATGGCAAGATACAAAATGACTTAATCATCAGGTATTCATAGCATTCTCCTCCACAGAAGTATGAAACTTGGTGAAAAATATCATTCCAATGCAACTCCTCAGGCAGTATGTTCCACATAGGAGACAGAGTCGAGTTTTCATAAAAAATTTAGAGCCACAGACAAATAAAATACTTTTGGTTCTGTGTGACTGCTTGCCTGGGCAGTTGGACAATTCATTATTAAGCACATTCCATTTCCAGAATAAGCTGAGAAAATAGGATAGGTTGCTTTAATATTAATTCACGTGTCTGCACGGTGCTTACTGCATCTCATGAAGCTTTTTAAGCCTAATTCAAAGTTAAAATGGCTTTTCACTACCTCAGTGTTTCCAGTGAGCATACCTACATCCTGGCTAAGCATCACTGCAGTTACTTTCTCAAAAGGAAAACATGGCATGGAACCAGGACTCGTATGTTCCCTTGTCTTTATTCTGCTTATATTTTATAAACATATAAACAAAGAAAGCAAATGTTTCCCTTATGTCCTCAGATAAAAGCTACTCTAACAGTTTCACATGAGAGCCACAGAATTGATTCTGTCTTTGGGCTCCCTTGTTTTGGTTTTGGACAGAGACAACCACATGCTATTACTCAAACACCACTGATTTTCACTAGACTCATGATGAGCTGCCAAATTAAATCCATCACGAAAAAACTGTATTTAAACTGTATTTAAACCTCTAACTGCCCTCCATATAGCTCCTTCAGACTGAGACATCACTCTGAACCCCAAGTAGCATCACTGCCATTTTCTGCAAGGTGTCCTTGTACATATATTTCTGTCACAGTGGAAAACACAGTTCAAACTTTCAAACCATCTGAAGAAAAAGAAACACCTCCCCAAAAGCTATTGAGGCAGTGGATCCCAGCCGTGGCAATTTACTCTGTTAAGGGTAAAAAGACAATGAAGTCTTGAGAACCCAAAGCAACCAAAGAATTCACAAAATGAGACATACTGATTCCTGTTTCTACTAAAAGAAATAAACACCTAAGCTGTTTGAGAGTCTGAGCCAGGTGAGCGATCTACGTTTTCTCAATTAAACAAAGTTTTAACCTACACCCGTCAACAGAAGACTAGTTCTGAATTTCTAGCTACACCAGTGGGCAGCCAAAATAGGTGGATATGTCTGCCAGCCTCAGAGCTAGCAGGTTTATAAACAAATCATGCAACCAAACAGCTTTTCCTATTTGAATGCTGTTACGGGTATTTGCCTGCCACCACACCCACAGCATTTTGTTGGCACCAGCATCACATCCCAAAGCCCTGACCCCAATTTAAAAGCCTCTGACAGGCACAATCGATGAGCCTCACCAGCCTCAGTCATCCCAGGCTAGGAGAGACAGAAAATGAAGAAATTAGGCAAATCCATCTCAGCTTCTGTGGGCTACCTTAGTACTTCCTCATCAGATCTCCCTTGCTGAAGATCCATGCAAGCACTGCTGGCTTAGGTACACCCTGAAATGCAGCTCCCTTCCCTCTGCATACAAAGATTTCCAATTCCTTTTGGGTGAGGGATCCCAAAGAGTAAGGGGGAGAGTAACAGGAAAGAAAAACTAAATCAGGATGGGATCCAAACCCTGCCAAAATCAATCAGAGCCTCTCTATTAACTTCAGTGGGTTTTTGATGTAGCACAGAGAAGTCCAACAGAGTGAATGGCAAGCAAATCAATTTGTGAGATGCTCAGATACCACAGTGAATGATGCCTTGGGCAGAGACTAGAGAGCACTGATCTCCTCTCATTATTGTTTTCATATATTATACATCACACACACAAGCATATCTCCTAAATAATACTGAAAAGAGAAAATACCAACATAAAGGCATTCTGTATTACCTCATTAAGCATGTCAAAAAATACTCAGGAGAAAATGTTACCCTTCATCTCCAGTTTTGCCTCCAATATTAGATGTTCCCATTATTTTTTTAAATAGCAATAGGCTGGCAAAAATATAGAACAACTGAGACATGCATTGAAAACATGCTATAGCAGCAATTACTTTTTCTGAAACTGCAAAATATTGTGAAATTGAGTCTAATTTTAAATGCATGCAATGAGAATCAAAATATATGTGACCATTTTTCAATTTCTAATTCACTTATCTCAGCAAGCACATAATCCCATTGAGTATTTTAGATTATTTCTCCAATGTTAGAGAAAAACAGGACTAAAAAGAAGTTCTGCAATAAGTTCTGAAAAGGACATTTTCAAACATGGCAGGTAATAATAGAAGAAAGAAATAAGCTAGTCATAGATTATGGTCAAGAAATACAAGCAGAAGTGTCCGTACATCATTATTATTGCTAATTGTAGTTCATCCTTATGGTTTGTTGTCTTATATGCTGTTATTAATTTCACTAAACTCATGGTAACTCTCACCTAAGTTTCTCTTGCTCAGAAAAAACAGAAAAGAGAAAAAGTTCTAGGCTGCCAAACTTTGGATGTGATATTCAATCTGTGCAGGAATGTCAGGTTTTGTAGTGCCTCATAGTGTTTATGTGAAGCCTACAGCCTCAGAGATGTGGCTGCTTGCATTTAAATGCTTCAAGTATTTGGTTTCAGGTTGATCTTTTGGGGATTGGATGGGTGGGGAATGGGGGTGGTGTTTGGGGGTTGGTTTTGTTCTTTGGGGTTTGGTTTTTTTTTTTGGTTTTTTTGGTTTTTTTTTTTTTTAATCTTTGTACCTTGCTCTTTTTAATATAAATTCTCTTTGTGGCAGGTTCCAAACACATGAAAAAACTCCTCAAAATTTGGGAAGTTTAATAAGTGGTGGAAACTGTTCTGGAGTGCAAAAGCTGCATTGCTGTCCCCCAGGTGCTCCTTGAGACAGCATCGATCCAATAAATTAACACTAGGGTTTCCTGCTAAGTCCTACCAGCACTTCACCCTGAGGCAGAGCCTCTCCCATCAAACACCCCACACTGGCTCAGCTGCACTTGTCCCCATACTTGCAGCAGCCCTTCTAAAGAGCAGATGACACCACTTGTTTAGCTCCTCAGCCCACAGCTACAGGCCAATTTTTACTTTATCCCTCTCTTCTTTTTCCTTTTTAATCGTACTACTTTGGACATAAGTAGCTCTTCCTGCAGCAGAAATCAATTATGAAATAAATCTAGTATTCAGATCAGACTACATCTTAGCATGGCTCACTGAGTCATCACTTCAGCATTCTCACTAAATCAAAAATTAAACAAAGCAAATCAGTCAATTCACGGGGCTGCTCCTTGCTCTGTGGACATATAATCCTTTCAAGTCCAGCCCTTAACTCAATTTGGAGCAGGGAGTGTTCAAGATCTGGGAAGGAGCAGTCACAGTGCAGGGCTGGCTGCTCTGGTGCAGGACAGGATGCCCAGCCCAGGGTCTGAACCTCGGCCAAATGAACCCCACCTGGGGAGCCACAGCTCCAGCCTGAGCTCCTCATTGCCAGCAGAGACAGCCCAGCACTGCCCAGGGGAACAAAACATCATCAACAGCCAGAGCTAATAATCCCTTTCACTCCTTCCACACACCAAAGACTTTTCCCCCCAAACCCGTGCCAAGCATGGAAGACACACTGGGAATCTGCTCATTTCTTCATCCATCTGACAACCTGGCTGTACCCACAGCCAGAACAGAAAGAAGATGCAAAATGCTCTGATCCTCAACAGATACAGTCACTTGCTGATTATACACATAGCATTCAGTTTTCAGCAGGTATACTTTAAGGTAAAGGGAAGGGAAAGATAGGTTCAGTGCACGAGAAAATAATTTGCCCTTGAGAAATACTTCCTAGGTCTAAAATATCTGTCTGTATCAGTACAGAGACAGACCCAATGCCATCAAATGTGATTTATGCAGCCTCTCTCCAGATACAGCAGAGTGGGATGCTTAGTTTTTAAAGCAAAACAATGCTCTGTATAAATTCCTTTTAGCACAAAAAGCTACAACTCCCAACTCACCATCCATGACCTGTGCCAGTGCTCATAAAAGAGAAAGAAGCACAGTTAACAGTTCTCTCCTTCCAAAGTAATGGCCACACTGGGGCAGAACAAAGCTGCATTCAGTATCTAGCTCCTGAAGAAAGTCATATTCAATTCTTTTCTCAGCTGGGATACAGGCAAAGCAAGTGGATAAATATTCCTTTGCAGTAACAAAGATGAGATTTTTTCTCCCTCTTACACACAAGTGTTTGTGCATTTGCTCTCCAATTCAAAACACATCCTCCTTTAATTCTCCATTCCCTCCTCACACGCACGTGGCTCCAAGTAAAGAAATTCTGAACTAGTGATGAAAAGAGTTCTAGTCTCATTAAAGTCTGCGGAGGAGCTTTGCAACGGATTTAGATGGGTGTCTTGGTTTGAAAAGACAGGTATCTGCTAGGGAGAGGCGGGGCCTCTCTAGGAATGGGGAATTCCAATCCCTTCCCTCCAAGTTATTATAATTTAGAAGATTAAAGAGGCTTTTCAGTCAGAGCTATGGGGAAAGGAATAACAGTTCTTTACTAGTAAATATAACAGGACAAACAAACAACAACTACAGCAATAATAATAATAATAAACAGAACCAAGAACCTCAAGGGGCTTTGTTTCACAAGCCCAGGGCAGTCTGATCTCTTGGGACCCCGAGAGCACCAAGCCGAAACAGTGGGACGCTCCGGGGCTGATGACTAGAAACGGTGGGTTGTCCTCAGCAGATAAGGGAATGTCCTGGCAGGCAAAGTGAGCAGTGCTGAAGAAGCCGCGACTGCTGGACGGGGCTGACCCAGCTCCAGCAGGGCAGGCGAGGAGCTCCGAATTCCTGGGCGCCCCAGCAGATGATGGATGGTAATAGAATTCCCAGGACCAGACCCTCTGTTAACACTGGACTCTTCATGCAGCTAGCAGTCGCCTGACTATCCTCTCCAATGCCTGCCGAGTGCAGGAGAAGGGCACACTCAGCTCCTTGGGCACTGAGCCTTTCCCTCCCCCCCAAACTTAAGTGATCTCCCCCCACCCTTGACACTTCTTTTGTGTGGGTCAAGCACCCTTTAAGCATCAGTATTTTGTCTCTTAGCAATTTATGGGGGGCAAAAATTCTATAGGGAAAGAAACAAAAAAAACTAAACCTAACCCCCGACAATGGGATTAGAGCCTTTATCTAGATTTACAGTGCTTAATAGCACAGCTAACAAACAAGCTGCTCTGCATAAGGAGAAATTATGATTGTATTTTTCTTGACTGGTCACTTTTTCCCCCAACATCTCCCCCTTACCAGCATATGCAATATTTGTGCACATTCTAGCTTACAATATTTTCCCACTTTTCCCCATTTTCTGGCCTGCCTGGCTGGACATGTGGTTCTGACTCAAGGATGCAATCACATCAGCATCTGACCAGTTCTCTGAATGTAAGAGATGAAGTGTGACCCCTCTCTCTCACTAACGGTGCTGGTTTGGTTCCTATTCCTTTACACTACAGCACTTTCCATGAAACTGCAGAAACTCAACATTTTTGAAGTCCCACTGACTTTGCTCACTTCAAGTTTTGCACAGATGAAAATATTTGACAGACCATGTAATCATGCACAGCATTGTCCCTAAAAAACCAAACTGGGATGTCATATTTTCAACAAACGTAGGGGTTGAGTATAATTTG
Organism: Hirundo rustica; assembly: GCF_015227805.2. NCBI lineage: Eukaryota > Metazoa > Chordata > Aves > Passeriformes > Hirundinidae > Hirundo > Hirundo rustica. The sequence continues at coordinate 28,577,728 of NC_053487.1, read as the reverse complement.
TTGTAACTACAAAACTAAAAACCTAAGGATTTATACTTCACCTTGCATTTGCCAGGAATTGCTGGCTATGGTGAATTGGATCAGCAGTGCAAGCTAACAAAGGAGACAATCTCAGCTACAAAGGCAGAGTGCTACTTAGATATATTTGCATCGTTTCTCTTGTACCTCATATTGTTTAGATAAATCCAAATAATTTAACTTCATAGATATTTCTGCACCTCGGAAAATGCCTGCAGATATCCATACCAAGCACAAACTCCTGGGTTTTGGACCAAGGACTGTGAAAGGCAGCATCTTCCTAACAAGACCTACTGCTCAAGTGCTTCCACTGGGGAACATCTACCAATAGGTTTTTTGTACCTGCTTGTTCTTTTATTGTGGCCAACTCCCTGGAAATAGTTTTTAATGTCCTAATCACCAGCTTCCAACACACTACCATTGCAAAGCCAGGTGTGCAAAGCATCCTGTGCTTTAATGCTTTCCAACAAAGTACTGACCATACCAAAACTGTTTGTTCCTTTCAATGTGTGTTCCACCACCTCATCTCAAAGTCCTCTATCTGCAGCTTTGTCAAAACAGCTCCAGAACTGCCTGCTAAGCTTCATAATTATGCTAAGTACCAGAATCTAATAATCCATGGGCATATACGAAAGCTATCTGAATGATTACCTTTACTCAGGTCTCAGTGCAAAGCAAAACTGATGTCTGTGTACAGAACTTGCATTACTTTTATACAATGATGTGAGAACAACAAAGTCACTTGGACACTGCCCCAAGGAAGCATTCCCAAATGCACACCCATTCAAACCCGAGTGGGAGCTCCAGCAAACAACTGGACTGAGGAGCAGCAGCAAGGGAACTCTAGGAACAGCACTAGTTCTATGTAACAGCTTTATATATATCCTCCTATTTTTATACAAGTAAGTATTTTATTTTTCTGATATGCATTTTTTTGTTTTTATGTCACTAGCTATGACACTACCACCCCAACTGGTTTTCCTTTCTCCCCCCCTGCTCCATCTCTTTGCAAATCATGTTCTCTCTGGCAAATGTTTGTCTTCACTTGCTTTTGAACACAAATACATTAACACAATGTGTTGCGGTGCCTTATGCGTGGTCTCCATGCTTGCCCAGGCTAGCTCAGGCACCGTGGCATGGAAAGGTACAGACAGCTGGCCACGCCAGCTAATCCGATCCTGTGGGGTCTTGGCTCCCACGTGACTTCAGTGGCAAGCACAGGTGGTGCAAGGCAACGACAGCAGAGATAGAAAGACGGACTCTGCTGAGCAGGTCACAAGATTTTATTGGAACCCCAGCCCGGGACCTCCTGACCTCCAGGTAATTGCCCAGGCAGAGCCCCCCAGGCTGCTTGCCAGCAGCTTTTATTTGGGGGTGGAACTAGGAGAAGAGGCAGGAGGTGAGAAAATCAGGGATCACCAGGGAGGGGTCACATGGATGAATGATGTTTTCATAAACCATACATAACTGATGGGGAGGGACCCCCTCTGGATCTGACCTATCACTCAATGCCCCTGGAAGAACTTTCTAGCTCCAGGGGAAGGCCCTGAGATGACAGGCAGACCCCAGAGGAGGGGGGGAGTGGGGGATTGACATAACGGTTGGAGGGGAGAAAAACAGGGAAAGACCATTAGGGGGAATAAACCGGGGTACATAGAACTATCCATAAATTAACAGCACATACAATAAAACCAAAAACAAATCCTGTGGCTGGTTCTGTCCCCACACCAGGCAGGAGCTGACCTCCGGCTAGCTCTGGTCAGCACAGCCACAGAAGTTCCCAGTTCGGAAAGGCTGCTCAGCAGCAGCTGGACCAAATAGTGTCGTGACAGCAATGGCAGCAGAAGAAAAGATTGGCTCTCAGCTTTGCAGGTTAAAAGATCTTTATTCAGGCCCAGCTGCAGGAAGTCCACAGCTGGTCCAAACCTCAGGCCAGAGAGAGCAGAGCTGAAGAGAGTTTGAGTCTCCCTCCTCCACCTTATAAGCGGGGGAGGGGTTCCAGGGAAGATACAACAAGACAACAAATCAGGGGATTCAGGGGGTAACAAGGTGTGCCCATCCCCAAGCCTCTGACCAACCACCTCCAGAGGAAAGGAATCCCCCCCAGGCTAGCTATCACCTGAAGCCCTCTCCTCGAGATTTCGCAACCTGGGAGGGCTCCTGGAGTGATAGACAGGCTGACCCTGAGTGAGGGGGGGCAGAGGGGATGGACACGGATAGGTGGGGGGTGGGATGATTGACACAAAACACCTTATTATACAGAAAACACAAAAGGGTTACAGAAATGGGGATACAGTGAAATGAACCATAACATAAACTTCTTATAAAAACCTAATAAAACATTCTCGCACCACCACAAAATCCCACACCACTACAACAATGAATTGATTTTATTATCTTTAAGACATCTTCTACCTCTGATTACTTCACAATGCACAAAGAACATTCATATGTAATCTAGACATGAAGGGCATACAGACTACTAATTATATAGTAAAGAGCTCCCATTTAAGTATGCATCATTTACATTTAAAATCCTGTTAATTATTCTTAACATTCTATATTAAAGCTGATTTAAATTCTATCCTAATACTGCCTTGTAATTGCAAGAGTAAAATTTAGTATTTATTCCAAAGTTAATGAGTATCTATAACTTACATTAACTGGGAAGCAATAAATTACAGTAAAATATGATTTTCTGCACTAAAACCTAGCAGAAATTCTATTGCAGCATAACAGGTAGTTCCAATTCTAGGATTTACAAATTAGTGCCACACACAGGGGACAACAGTCAGCAACAGTCAGCTCAGGCACAGAGATGGCTCTAGCTGATCTTTTAATCCCACTGATGCCAAGAAGTCCCATCTGAACATCATTTCCATAATGTCTTTGAGATCTTCAACATCCATAAGCAGGGCATAAGAAATGCAAGGGGGTTTTTTTTGTTTGTTTGTGTTTTTTGTTTGTTTGGGTTTTTTTAATCAAGACACGAAATGCAAGCCCCACCAAGAAACGCACTGCCTTTTTCAGAAAGGCAACCACCTCCCACTCTGGGTGCAGGCTGAGCTCAACTTCCAGGCAGAATGGGACAGAAGGAGGCAAACTGAGGGCTCCTGCTCCATGGAACAGCTCTGTCCTCCTGAAGGCAGGTGACCTGCACAGACCACACAAAGTCAGCCAGGATTTCATCTGGATTTTGTTTGCACTATGGAATAGAAATCACTAGCATTTTAATGGATCCACTGGGAAAGAGGTACCATTTTAATACCTCTATGAAGGAAAGCAGAACAGGAGCATATGAGTCCTGTTTTCCCAGGCTTGAACAGTTGCCTCACAGCTGCTGGCCACAGTCACATCTGCACAGATTAACACAAGGCTCAGATGCCAAATAAGCCTGCTCAAGAGAACCACAAGCGATAACAGCAGAGAACAGAAAATTTGTCTGATGAAAACCCAAAGATAGCATGGTGCTCCAAAACACCAGGAACATGTATTCAGTAACTACTCAGCACCATCACTGCAAGGAGAATGAGCCTTCTAAACGTCTTCAGAAGGCACACACCTGGATTTCTAAAGTGAGATTTGTTTATTCTACACAGATGTAATTAACATCTACAGAGTGGATAATATACTTCACATCTGCTTCTGGTTACTAATTTAGCCAGTCTCTGAAAATGGAGGCATGCAAACTGGAAAGCCAGACTCATTACCTTTACAACAAAGACCACCAGTTGATTCCCACCAGAACCTAGCCTTATTAACCTTAGTTTTAAATTACAAAGTCACAGCTGTACTCATCAGTTGCTTGATGAAGATTCATTTGCCAACCTCATCTCACAAAAAGAATAATTAATGTGAAAACATTACAGGCTGATGATTGGAATTGTCATAATGCAGGACTGCAGACAAATAGCAAGGCACCTGCATATCTGTAACAACTAAAAGCTCTCTCAAAAGTTCCAATTTACCAGCATAATTGTAAGAAATTAAGTAAAAAGCCCTGAATTGCATCAGTCATGGGCCTGTTCTGCACACAGTCAGACAAATAAATTCATATCTCCAAGGGTAGCACTGTTATAGCCGTGGTGGTTTGAGGACAGAAAGAAAGAACTCTGTCATTTCTTTAGATATTTTATTAAGAAAGATTGAACAAGTCTTCAGCACATAATCCCTTCACCAGATCTGACAAAAGCAGAAGCAAATTCCAGGCTAAATACAGGTTAGAAACTAGCACCTGTGGAGGAAAGAAGGGTGTTGAGTGGGGGAGATGAATGGTTGGCAGCTGTGGAGAAAGGGGGTAGGACACAAGGAAAAGGGCCCACAGGGAGTCAGCTGAGAAAACAACAGATCAAAGCACAAAGACAGCAAAGGTACGGATGTTTCCAGCCATGCTGCAGCTGCAGGAGCCAAGGCTCTCTGATCACTCCAGGGAAAGAGGCTGGATTTGATCAGCCTCCTGACTACTGTAGTCTCTCACCCACCACAGCCTCTCAATGGGAGGTCCAAAGACAGATGCTGTGAAAATCCCTAGGAAATTCCAGAGGGCCATCCTGGGCTCAGCTGGGGTGTGCAAATCCACCTGGTGCTGATGCCCAGCCTGCCTGCAAAGCCAGCCCCAAATTATCTGCCATGGACCCTTGAAGCAGTGAATGCATGAGACATTACTGCCCAAGGCATCACTGCTCTCTCCCTTCCTGTGCCAGGGGCCTGTCCTGAGCTCTGAGCCACTTCCCCAAGGTCTCTTTTTACTGCATTTTCTGAAGTGTTTGAAGGAGCAGAGACAACACAGGCTATTCAGGGCAAGAAAGCCACTAGTGCCCTGCTCAGGTGGTATCTGGACACACAGGGATCCTGGGGAGCAGCAGGTATGAAGCACTGCTGAAAAACTTGGTCTTTGAGTGTAGGAGGGTTTGCTCGAGTAGAAATTTTAAACTGCACCTCTCTACTGTAACCAGATGAAGAGCACCTGTGTGACTGTGTTTTCCTGGCCCCTTTAGGGGTACATCTGCAGTGTACCACACATCTGACTGCAGAACACTGCAGGGAACTGCCAGCTCCCACTGCAGATGTGCCAGCCCATACACAGATGGAGTCACAAATGTAGTGTCCTGGGGTGCCTTGCAGATGCTTTCTCTCCATTGTTCACAGGGTACTTCAGCATCCCCTGGTCTGGGCAGGTCCTGTCCCTTTACAGGCCTTTCCCAGCATGATCATGCCTCAGAATCCAAATTCAATGGTATAAAACAACAAAACCCACAGAAATATTGATTTTATAGTCAGAACAAAGTTATTTAGGAAAGGAAAGTGAAAGCTGTGCACCTACAGGGGTCTCCTGTCAAAGACAACAGTTTCTGCATCTCCAGATTCTTGGTCTTCTTCAATTCTCTCTTACCACTGTCATTTAAGAACTCACAGGCATTTGCTGAGGATTAGTTCAGCTCCAGACACTCTCCTTCCCCTCTGCTTTGCTTGCAACCACCTAATAGTGAAAAGGACTACAAGCACACAAGAAACATTCCACAATTAAACAAACCACAGGCAGGTATTTACAGAGCAACTCCAACACATCACTGAGGACTTGCAGGTTTAGTGCAAGCTTCTTTACCATGAACAGAAAAACAGAAACTTGGACAAGTAAAATGCACTAGATCACAACAGCCTGAGGACAAAACCAACCCACAACCACTGTAGAAACTTCAGAGGGAGAATGGTTTCCCAGAAAAGGACACAATGAATATGTGAGAGTACTGGAAAAGAAAATGAGTGCCCTTGTAAGGTATCCTGAACTAATCTCTTCCCTTCAATGAAAAGCACTAAGATTTCATGCTAAGATTCTTCAGCACCTAAGCTCTTCTAAACATATTCAGGGACAGAGAGATGCTATTTTGAAAGATTCCTAGAAGGGTTTTCAGGAGTCAAAAACAAAAACTAAAGTCACTGATGAGCAGTAACTATAATCCTGAGTCTGTACTGCCCATCTGAACGTCAGCTGTTTAATATACAGTTCTCCTCTGGCATTTTGCTTTCAAGGCTGCCTGCCAGCTCAGTACTCAAGCCACACATGATTCAGCTAATCCTGATCTGTGGAGAAGTTTTATCAGTAGCTATTTAACAGCAATACTGCTACTAAAAACACAACAAAAAAATGAACAGCTGGAGTGTTACATAGATGGATTTCCTTGCATAAAGGAATAAAGAATATGAGGGTGCATACGGTCATTGAAAAGTTTTTCCACTGAAATGAGAAGCACTAGGTTGTACAAACCCTATTATTAATGAGAAGAATTTACTTAGCTAAGCAGCCTGGAAAATCTCATCTTTTGGAGATCTGCTTTCAGTGTGAAAACACTGCAGTGGAGCCTGTACACATGAAGCAAAGAAGAAAATGCTGAAATATTAAATATTAACTAGATACTATTCAATTAAGGAAAGCTTTCACACAATCTATGAATTACACTGAAAAAGGACTTGACCATATTAAAGACAACTCTCAGCATCCAGTGGCTCTGCAAGTGCAGGAATGCACTCCACAGTCCCTTCTGCTCCAAACCAAAACACAGACTAGTTGATCATTTAACATATGGATGTAACAACCTACAGAATACCCTGACCACTGTGTCCCCCCCAAAAAAAAAAAAAAAAAAAAAAAAAATCCATATCACAAAACTACTGAAACCTTCAAAAGTACAGGCATTACATTTTGGTTGCAATTTAAAAGCTGGGAACTTAGGATGCCAGTCAACTACAATACCCAGCTCTCCACCTCTATAAAGATCAAAAGGTTGAAAGATAAATCTGATCAAAATGGTTTTCACTACAAAATACCTGTTTTTTCTCAGGCAGAGGGCTCAGTGTGCCATAGCCTTTTGGGCTTTGGATAAGTATTCTCTAAAATGTAATTTCTGATCGGTTATGTACAGTTTATTGGGGGGGGGTATTACTTCAGATGAGACAGGATTATAAATCATCTCTCCATAACCACAGTGCACTACTGCCTGTTTAGCCAGCTCCCCCTTAAGGAGCCCATGAACCCAGAGTAAGGATGGACCACAGACCATTGCCGGAGCCCCTGGCCAGACACACTGGGCACACCACCTTAGGTGGAGGATGGCAGGACCAGCACAAACTGGACCAGGCTGTGGCCACAGAGAACCCTTCACTTTCATCCACTGTCCTTTTTCTGACAGTTCCCAAACCCCTGGTGATTAAGATGGTGAATAAAATTGCCCAGCACACGACACCCACGGAGGATCCACAGCAATGGATCTGTGAAGGGCCCTGAACACCACATTCATACCCTAATTTTATCTTCACCCCCATCTCCCATAAATACCCAGAACCCTAAAACTGGGTCACTGATGCCTGGAGGGTGGCAGGGGAAGATTCATAAATACTGATGCAGGAAAAAGAAATAAACTTTTATTGGAGGAGTGGGTTCTGCCTACCATGCCCCAGAAGCCTCAATGCCATCAGCATTTTGTGGAGCCAAAGCATAATTTAAAGGCTGAATTTTATGCCAACTCAACGGCCCTGTCAAGGCTTTCCCATTTTCCATTTCAGCCCATTAATATCAAGAGAAGTCAAGAGACTTCTTTGGCCTCAGCACCACTTCTGGAAAGGACTTGTACTCCCTCCAAAAGCTGCCTTTCCTGATAAGGCTGGGAGAGAAGATGCTCTTCACATGCCTGGAAAACACAAACTCCTCCACCTCTACCTCCAAAGTTCAGCACCAGTCAGCAGAATTTGT